>NW_028136529.1:1800000-2376000 GCF_964662115.1 Mustela nivalis
TTCAGAACCGAGACCTTATCTCCAATCACTGCCCAGGGGTGAGTGTGATGCAGAAATCAGAACTCCTCCTTACCCATGGAAAGAACCCTTGTGGTTGGCACGTTGTCCAACGTTCAGTGTAGGAGAAACCAGCATTCACCCTGAGGCCCCGCCCATTCTTGCGTGCGACGAGGGCATACATATGCATTGTGACCCTCAGCATGAGTCCTGTCCTCTAGTAAGTCCTCTCAGTGGCTGGATCATTAGATGTCATAATTGGCTTGACATGTCCCTAGGCCCCAATTTTTAACCAGATTTCTGATTGTCCAGTCGCCCCTCCCCAGGGCTCTACTATGGAATACCTCATTTGGTGGGACACCTGAGGTTAAAAAAGAAAACAACAACAACAACAACAAAAAAAAAACAAACTTCTTCCAGCCCAAAGATTGACCCCAAACTCATTGGACGGGGCCAAACCACCAGAGAGTAAGACTCGTCCATTTCTCATGAAGTCACCCAGAAATTCCACGACCATGAGTGACACGATATTCAGAGACAAAAACTTGAGCAGGAGCCTCACACACGCCCTTTTTTCAAATCCCGAAGAGTTCTCCTCATGGTCTGTAGGTCAGTCCTGCCATACCTATGACCCGAAACATAAGCCGAGTTTGTGTTTTCAGACAACTGTCCAAACAGCCCTGGCCTACACAACCTACAGGCTCAGGCCCCTGGAGCCAAACCTGAGGACTGTACTTGCCCTCTCCAAGGGAATTGTGTGTGCCCATTCCAATGGCCAAAACCCTTCTAATAGGATAAACCTCCAAAGTCCCTGATCCATCTCAATAGTGGTGGCTTCCCAGGAAAAACAGGGGCAATCTGAGCCCAACTGAGCACCTACCTGCACTCAGACCCATAAACAGATGTCCCCAGAGGTAAAAAGGAAAGAACAGGCCCCTAGGCACTAATCAGATCCACTGCTTTGTTTTCCAGGCATCTCTCCTCAGAGGCCTGGATATCAAAACAGCATATAGCTGTTTCTTGACTCACCCATCAGAAAACATCTCATCTACACATGGGAAACTTGCACGTTGGAGCTGTGTCAAAGCTTCTGTTTAGGAGAACCCTTTAGGGTCCCAGTGCCACCGCTTCATTCCAAGGTCTCCATAGACACAAAAGCACATTAGGACCCATCCCCAGGGGTGTCCATTTCAACTCAGCGTCCTCGGTTGCTCCCCACAGATCCAGGACATCTAACCTGTCTTGTTGCTAGGAGACAATTGGAATGCGAGGTGGGCTACCCAGCCATCCATCCTTAGAACCCTGCTCAGAATCATTGGCCTGGACCCAAGCAACAGGTCTCAATTGTCCTGCAGAAGACTCTCTGCAGTTTGAAGCTTCTCACAACTCCCATCGTGGGAAAATCCCCATGGCCTCGTGATGACACCCCCATTCATGAAGGGGCCATCAGGGACAGAAACTCCAACATGAGCGATCGTCTGATCCTCGCCCTGACTTCAGATGCACGAGATCTCGATTCAGGTCTGTAGATTATGCCTGCCATGGCCTCACCCAGAAACCTAAGCCTAGCTTGTGTTCTCAGACTTTGGTCCTCAGACTACTGGCCCACAATCCCTCCAGTTTGGCAATCCAGAATTACAATGCAGCACCCTGCACGCCCTCCAGAAGAAAAACATTGTCCTATGGGGCTAACCAGTAACCCCAAATGAGGATCAACCTGCACCGAACTTGGCTGTACCCCAAATATATAGGCTGACCAGGGCACTAATGCCCTTTCTGACATAGCCTGAGCCTGGACCCCCTGGCCCCTCCCAGACAGCTGGCCGAACACTGAGCACATCGAGCCGCCGTGGCCTTAGGTCGTCATCTTTTCCAAACCTCAGTTTTCAGGTTTCAGAACATAGACCTTATCTCCAATCACTGCCCAGGGTGTAAGGTGATGCAGAAATCAGAACTCCTTCCCCATGGCAAGAAACCTTGTGGTTGGCATGTTGTCCAACGTTCAGTGTAGTTGAAACCAGTGTGGCCCATGAGGCCCCGCCCATGCTCGCCGGCCACATTGGTCACAAACACACATTGTGACCCTCAGGCTGAGCCCAGTCCTCAAGTAAGGCCACTCAGTGGATGGATGAAGAGATAGCATATTGGGCTTGCCATGCCCCTAGCCCCAATTTTTAACCATAGTTCGGGTTGTCCCTTCAGTCTTCCCCACGGCTTTGCTTTGGAATTCCTCTTTTGGTGGGACACCTGAGGTAACAAAACTAAAATGAGTCCTCCCATCCCACAGATTGACGAAAAGCAATTGGGAATCGAGCCAAATCCTCAAAGAGGAAGATTCGTCCATGGCCCATGAGGCCTCCCCGACATTCCACGGCCATCGCTGATACAAAATCCAGAGACAAAAGCCTGAGCAAGCGCCTCAGACTCGCACTTTCTTCATATCCTGAAGAGTTCTTCTCATGGTTTGTATATTGGGCCTGCCATACCTACGTCCCCAAACCTAAGCTGAGTTTGTGTTTTCAGACTTCTGTCCTCAAAGTCTTGGGCCACACACCCTCCAGGCTGGGCCCCTGGAGACACACATTAGGACTGTGCCTACCAATCCATGGGAATTCGGCCCATTCCGTGGTCCAAAATCATACAAATTAGGAGAAACCTCCAAAGTCCCTGAGGCCATCCCAATAGTGTAGGTCGCCCGGAACAAACAAGGGCTGTCTGACACCAGCTGATAATCGACCTCCACTCATACCATAGATGGATGTCCCCAGAGAAGAAGATTGAACCAGACAGGACCCTAGGCCATAATAGGAACCATGGCTTTGGGTTACAGGCATGTGTCCTCAAAAGCCTGATTCCAATACAAGCATAGGGGTTTTCCTGAGGCACCCATCAGAACTCATCTCGTCTCCACAAGGAAACCTGTGCATGGGAGCCATGTCCAAAGCTTAGGAGAGTACTTAAGGGTCCCGGTGCCACTGCCCCATTCCAAGGCACTCATGGACACAACACACATTAGGACCCATCCTCAGGAAAGTCCATTTCAACTCAGCCACCCCGGTTGCTCCGGCAGAGCCATCAGATCTAAACTGTCTTGTTGCTAGGAGACAATTGGAATGCGAGGCGGGCTTCCCAGGCATCCATCCGCGAACGGTGCTCTGGAGTCATTCCATATGGGATGTCCTGGAGCTGTCCAACAGGTCTCAATTGTCCCGCAGAAGGAATCCTTGAAGGGGGCATCCCACAACTCCCAACGTGGGAAAACCTCAATGGCCCGAGATTCCGCTCTTTTCATGAAGCGGCCGTCATGCACAGAAACTCCAACCTGAGCCAACGTCTGATCCTCGCCCTGACTTCAGATGCATGAGATATTGGTTCAGATCTGCAGGGAGTACCTGCCGTGCCCTCGGCCTGAAGCCCAAGTCTAGCTCGTCTTCTCAGATTCCGTCATCACACTCCTGGCCCCTTAGCCCTCAAGTTTGACTCTTCTGGACCCACAATGCAGCACTCTGCCTGCCTTCTAGAAAAAAAATTATTGCCTCATTAGCTGCCCAGGCACCTTAAATGAGGATAAACCTACACAGCACTCGAAGTTACCCAAATTATATAGTCTAACCTGGGCACTAATGCACTGTCGAACACAACCTGAGCCCGGACCTCCTGACCAAGACCCAGAAAGCTGACCGCACCCTGAGCACATAAAACCCGCCATGGACTTAGATCGTAATCTCTCCCCAACTGCGATTTTTCAGGCTTCAGAACCGAGACCTTATCTCCAACCACTGCCCAGGGATGAAAATGATGAAGAAATCAAAACACCTTCCCCATGGCAAGAGACCTTGTGATTGGCATGTTGTCCAAGGTCCAGTGTAGTTGAAACCAGTGTGGCCCATGAGGCCCCACCCATGCTCGCATGCCACGTTGGTCACAAACACACACTGTGACCCTCACCCTGAGCCCAGCCCTCAAGTAAGGCCTCTCAGTGGCTGGATGAAGAGACAGCTTATTGTGCCTGCATTGCCCCTAGGCCCCAATTTTTAACCATAGTTTGGGTTTTCCCTTCACTCTTCCCCAGGGCTCTGCTTTGGAATTCCTCTTTTGTTCAGACACCTGAGGCAAAAAACCTGAAAGGAGACCTCCCATCCCTCAGATTGACGAAAAACAATTGGGATAGGGCCAAATCCACAGAGAGGAAGATTCGTCCATGGCCCATGAGTTCTCCCCACATTCCACGGCCATCGTTGATATAAAATCCAAATGCAAAAGCCTGAGCAAGTTCCTCAGAATCGCTCTTTCTTCATATCTTGAAGATTTCTTCTCATGATTTGTAGATTGGGCCTGATATACCTACATCCCCAACCTAAGCTGAGTTTGTGCTTTCAGACTTCTGTCCTCAAAGTCCTGGGCCACACACCCTCAGGCTGGGGCCCCTGAAGCCACACATTAGGACTGTGCCTACCCAATCCATGGGAATTCTGCCCATTCCATTGTCCAAAATCGTACAAATTAGGAGAACTCTCCAAAGCCCCGAGTCCATCCCAATAGTGTAGGTCTCCGGGGACAAACAATGGAGGTAAGACACCAGGTGAGCATCTACCTCCACTCATTCCATAGATGAATATCCCCAGAGAAGAAGAATGAAGAAGACAGGACCCTAGGCCATAATCGAATACATTGCTTTGGTTTACAAACATGTCTCTTCAAAAGTCTGGATTCCAATACCAGCATAATGGGGTTCCTGAGGGACCCATCAGAACAAATCTCCACTCCACAAGGAAACTTGTGCATGGGAGCTATGTCAAAAGCTTAGGAGAATACTTCAGGGTCCCGGTACCACTGCCCCATTCCAAGGCCCTCATGGACACAAACACACTTAAGGCCCCATCCTCAGGAAAGTCCATTGCAACTCAGCCACCCCGGTTGCTCCCGCAGAGGGATCCGATCTCAACTGTATGGTGGCTAGTAGACAATTGGATTGCGAGGCGGGCTTCCTTGGCATCCATTCTCCAAGGGTGCTCTGGTCATTCCATATGGGATGTCCTGGAGCTGCCCAACATTTCTCAATTGTCACACAGAAGGAATCATTGAAGGGGGCATCCAGCCACTCCCACGTCGAAAAACCTCCATGGCCTTGAGATTCCGCTCCGTTCATGAAGGGGCATTCATGCACAGAAACTCCAACCTGAGCCAACGTCTGATATCGCCGTGACTTCAGATGCTTGAGAATATGGTTGCGACTGCAGGGGGTACCAGCCGTGCCCTCGGCCTGAAACTCAAGTCTAGCTTGTGTTCTCTGACTTCTGTCCTCACACTCCTGGCCCAGAAGCCAAAAAGTTTGGCAATTCCGGACCCTCAATGCAGCACTCTGCCAGCCCTCTAGAAAAAATATCTTGCCTAATGAGGAGCCCAGGAACCTCAAATGAGGATAAACCTACACGGCACTCGACTGTACCCAATTACATAGTCTAACCTGGGCACTAATGCACTGTCTGACACAACCTGAGCCAGAACCTCCTGACCAAAACCCAGGCAGCTGACCGCACACTGAGCATATCAGACGCGCCATGGCCTTAGGTCGTCATCTCTTGCCAACTGCGATTTTTCAGGCTTCAGAACCTATACCTTATATCCAATCACTGCTCACGATTGAAAATGATGCAGAAATCAGAACACCTTCCCCATGGCAAGAGACCTTGTGATTTCCATGTTGTCCAAGGTCCAGTGTAGTGGAAACCAGTTTGGCCCATGAGGCCCCGCCCATGCTCGCGGGCCACATTTGTCACAAACACACATTTGACCCTCGCCTGAGCCCAGTCCTCAAGTAACGGCGCTCAGTGGCTGGATGAAGAGACAGCTTATTGGGCCTGCCATGCCCCTAGGCCCCAATTTTTAACCATAGTTTGGGTTGTCCCTTCACTCTTCCCCAGGGCTCTGCTTTGGAATTCTTCTTTTGTTCGGACACCTGAGGTAATAAACCTGAAAGGAGACCTCCCATCCCACACATTGACGAAAAATAATTGGGACCGGGCCAAATCCACAGAGAGGAAGATTCGTCCATGGCCCATGATGCCTCCCCACATTCCACGGCCATCATTGATATAAAACCCAGAGACAAAAGCCTGAGCAAGTGCCTCAGACTCGCTCTTTCATCATATCCTGAAGATTAATTCTCATGATTTGTAGATTGGGCCTGCCATACCTACGTCCCCAAACATAAGGTGAGTTTGTGTTTTCAGACTTCTGTCCTCAAAGTCCTGGGCCACACACCCTCCAGGCTGGGGCCCCTGGAGCCACACATTCGGACTGTGCCTACCCAATCCATGGGAATTCTGCCCATTTCATTGTCCAAAATCTTACAAATTGGGAGAACTCTCCAAGGTCCCTGAGGCCATCCCAATAGTGTAGGTCTCCAGGAACAAACAAGGGTGGTCTGACACCAGGTGAGCATCTACCTCCACTCATTCCATAGACGGATATCCCCAGAGAAGAAGATTGAACCAGACAGGATCCTAGGCAATAATCGGATCCATTGCTTTGGTTTACAGGCATGTCTCCTCAAGAGCCTGGATTCCAAGACCAGCATAAGGGTTTTCCTGAGGCACCCATCAGAACAAATCTCCTCTCCACAAGGAAACTTGTGCATGGGAGCTATGTCAAAAGCGTAGGAGTATACTTCAGGGTTACGTTGCCACCGCCCCATTCCAAGGCCCTCATGGACAAAACACACTTTAGGCCCCATCCTCAGGAATGTCCATTTCAACTCAGCCACCCCGGTTGCTTCCGCAGAGCCATCCGATCACAACTGTATTGTAGCTAGGAGACAATTGGAATGAGAGGCGGGCTTCCCTGGCATCCATCCTCGAACGGTGCTCTGGAGTCATTCCATATGGGATGTCCTGGAGCTGCCCAACAGGTCTCAATTGTCCCGCAGAAGGAATCCTTGAAGGGGGCATCACACAACTCCCAACGTGGGAAAATCTCCATGGCCTTGAGATCCGCTCCTTTCTTGAAGGGGCAGTCATGCACAGAAACTCCAACCTGAGCCAACGTCTGATCCTCGCCGTGACTTCAGATGCTTAGATATTGTTTCCGATCTGCAGGGGGTAACTACCGTGCCCTCGGCCTGAAGCCCAAGTCTATCTTGTGTTCTCAGACTTCTGTCCTCAAACTCCTGGCCCAGAAATCCTCCATTATGGCAATTCCGGACCCACAATGCAGCACTTTGCCTGCCCTCTAGAAAAAATATCTTGCCTAATGAGGTGCCCAGGCACCTCAAATGAGGATAAACCTACACGGCACTCGACTGTACCCAAATTATATAGTCTAACTTGGGCACTAGTGCACTGTCTGACACAACCTGAGCCAGAACCTCCTGACCAACACCCAGGCAGTTGACCGCACATTGAGCATATCAGACGCGCCATCGCCTTAGATCGTCATCTATTCCCAACTGCGATTTTTCAAGCTTCGGAACCTAGACCTTATCTCCAACCACTGCCCAGGGATGAAAATGATGCAGAAATCAGAAGACCTTCCCCATGGCAAGAGACCTTGTGTTTGGCATGTTGTCCAAGGTCCAGTTTAGTTGAAACCAGTGTGGCCCATGAGGCCCCGCCCATGCTCGCGTGCCACGTTGGTCACAACACACACTGTGACCCTCAGCCTGAGCCCCGACCTCAAGTAAAGCCTCTCAGTGGCTGGATGAAGAGACAGCTTATAGTGCCTGCCATACCCCTAGGCCCCAATTTTTAACCATAGTTTGGGTTTTCCCTTGACTCTTCCCCAGGGCTCTGCTTTGGAATTCCTCTTTTGTTCAGACACCTGAGATAATAAACCTGAAAGGAGACCTCCCATCCCACAGATTGAGGAATAACAATTGGGATCGGGCCAAATCAACAGAGAGGAAGATTCGTCCATGGCCCATGAGTCCTCCCCACATTCCACGGCCATCGTTGATATAAAATCCAAATGCAAAAGCCTGAGCAAGTGCCTCAGAATCGCTCTTTCTTCATATCCTGAAGATTTCTTCTCATGATTTGTAGATTGGGCCTGCCATACCTACATCCCCAAACCTAAGCTGAGTTTGTGTTTTCAGACTTCTGTCCTAAAAGTCCTGGGCAACACACCCTCATGTTGGGGCCCCTGAAGCCACACATTAGGACTGTGCCTACCCAATCCATGGGAATTCTGCCCATTCCATTGTCCAAAATCGTACAAATTATGAGAACTCTCCAAAGTCCCCGAAGCAATCCCAATAGTGTAGGTCTCCGGGGACAAACAAGGACGGTCTAACACCAGGTGAGCATCTACCTCAACTCATTCCATAGACAATATCCCCAGAGAAGAAGAATGAACAAGACAGGACCCTAGGCCATAATCGAATACATTGCTTTGGTTTACAGGCATGTCTCTTTAAAAGTCTGGATTCCAATACCAGCATAATGGGTTTCCTGAGGCACCCATCAGAACAAATCTCCTCTCCACAAGGAAACTTGTGCATGGGAGCTATGTCAAAAGCTTAGGAGAATACTTCAGTGTCCCAGTGCCACCGCCCCATTTCAAGGCCCTCATGGACACAAACACACATTAGGGCCCATCCTCAGGAAAGTCCATTTCAACTCAGCCACCCCGGTTGCTCCCGCAGAGGGATCCGATCTCAACTGTATTGTGGCTAGTAGACAATTGGATTGCGAGGTGGGCTTGCCTGGCATCCATCCTCCAACGGTGCTCTGGAGTCATTCCATATGGGATGTCCTGGAGCTGCCCAACAGGTCTCAATTGTCACACAGAAGGAAACATTGAAGGGGGCATCCCACCACTCCCACGTCGGAAAACCTCCATGGCCTTGAGATTCCGCTCCTTTCTAGAAGGGGCATTCATGCACAGAAACTCCAACCTGAGCCAACTTCTGATCCTCGCCGTGACTTCAGATGCTTGAGATTTTGGTTGGGACTGCAGGGAGTACCAGCCGTGCCCTCGGCCTGAAACTCAAGTCTAGTTTGTGTTCTCAGACTTCTGTCCTCACACTCCTGGCCCAGAAGCCCAAAAGTTTGGCAATTCTGGACCCACAATGCAGCACTCTGCCTGCCCTTTAGAAAAAATATCTTGCCTAATGAGGTGCCCAGGCACCTCAAATGAGGATAAACCTACACGGCACTCGACTTTACCCAAATTATATAGTCTAACCTGGGCACTAATACACTGTCTGACACAACTTGAGTCAGAACCTCCTGACCAACACCCAGGCAGCTGACCGCACACTGAGCATATCAGACGCGCCATCGCCTTAGGTCGTCATCTCTTGCCAACTGCGGTTTTTCAGGCTTCAGAACCTATACCTTATGTCCAATCACTGCTCACGATTGAAAATGATGCAGAAATCAGAACACCTTCCCCATGGCAAGAGACCTTGTGATTGGCATGTTGTCCAAGGTCCAGTGTAGTTGAAACCAGTTTGGCCCATGAGGCCCCGCCCATGCTCGCGGGCCACATTTGTCACAAACACACATTTGACCCTCAGTTTGAGCCCAGTCCTCAAGTAAGGCCGCTCAGTGGCTGGATGAAGAGACAGCATATGGGGCCTGCCATGCCCCTAGGCCCCAATTTTTAACCATAGTTTGGGTTGTCCCTTCACTCTTCCACAGGGCTCTGCTTTGGAATTCTTCTTTTGTTCGGACACCTGAGGTAATAAACCTGAAAGGAGACCTCCCATCCCACAGATTGACGAAAAATAATTGGGACCGGGCCATATCCACAGAGAGGAAGATTCGTCCATGGCCCATGATGCCTCCCCACATTCCACGGCCATCATTGATATAAAACCCAGAGACAAAAGCCTGAGCAAGTGCCTCAGACTCGCTCTTTCTTCATATCCTGAAGAGTTCTTCTCATGATTTGTAGATTGGGCCTGCCATACCTACGTCCCCAAACATAAGGTGAGTTTGTGTTTTCAGACTTCTGTCCTCAAAGTCCTGGGCCACACACCCTCCAGGCTAGTTCCCCTGGAGCCACACATTCGTACTGTGCCTACACAATCCATGGAAATTCTCCCCATTCCATTGTCCAAACTCTTACAAATTGGGAGAACTCTCCAAAGTCCCCGAGGCAATCCCAATAGTGTACGTCTCCAGGGACAAACAAGGGTGGTCTGACACCAGGTGAGCATCTTCCTCCACTCATTCCATAGACGGATATCCCCAGAGAAGAAGATTGAACCAGACAGGATCCTAGGCAATAATCGGATCCATTGCTTTGGTTTACAGGCATGTCTCCTCAAGAGCCTGGATTCCAAGACCAGCATAAGGGTTTTCCTGAGGCACCCATCAGAACAAATCTCCTCTCCACAAGGAAACTTGTGCATGGGAGCTATGTCAAAAGCTTAGGAGAATACTTCAGGGTCCCGGTACCACCGCCCCATTCCAAGGCCCTCATGGACACAAACACACTTAAGGCCCCATCCTCAGGATAGTCCATTTCAACTCAGCCACCACGGTTGCTCCCGCAGAGCCATCCGATCTCAACTGTATTGTTGCTAGGAGACAATTGGAATGGGAGGCGGGCTTCCAAGGCATCCATCCTCGAACGGTGCTCTGGAGTCATTCCATATGAGATGACCTGGTGCTGCCCAACAGGTCTCAATTGTCCCGCATATGGAATCCTTGAAGGGGGCATCACAGAACTCCCAACGTGGGAAAAGCTCCATGGCCTTGAATTCGCTTCTTTCATGATGGGGCAGTCATGCACAGAAACTACAACCTGAGCGAACGTCTGATCCTCGCCATGACTTCAGATGCTTGTGATATTGTTTCCGATCTGCAGGGGGTACCCACCGTGCCCTCGGCCTGAAGCCCAAGTCTAGCTTGTGTTCTCAGACTTCTGTCCTCACATTCCTGGCCCAGAAGCCCAAAAGTTTGGCAATACCGGACCCACAATGCAGCACTCAGCCTGCCCTCTAGAAAAAATATCTTGCCTAATGAGGTGCCCAGGCACCTCAAATGAGGATAAACCTACAGGGCACTCGACTGTACCCAAATTATATAGTCTAACTTGGGCACTAGTGCACTGTCTGACACATCCTGAGCCAGAACCTCCTGACCAACACCCAGGCAGTTGACCGCACATTGAGCATATCAGACGCGCCATCGCCTTAGATCGTCATCTCTTCCCAATTGCGATTTTTCAGGCTTCAGAACCTAGACCTTATCTCCAACCACTGGCCAGGGTTGAAATTGATGCAGAAATCAAAACACCTTCCCATGGCAAGAGACCTTGTGATTGGCATGTTGTCCAAGGTCCATGTAGTTGAAACCAGTGTGGCCCATGAGGCCCCGCCCATGCTCACGTGCCACGTTGGTCACAAACACACACTGTGACCTTCAGCCTGAGCCCAGCCCTCAAGTAAGGCCTCTCAGTGGCTGGATGTAGAGACAGCTTATTGTGCCTGCCATGCCCCTAGGCCCCAATTTTTAACCATAGTTTGGGTTTTCCCTTCACTCTTCCCCAGGGCTCTGCTTTGGAATTCCTCTTTTGTTCAGACACCTGAGGTAATAAACCTGAAAGGAGACTTCCCATCCCGCAGATTGACGAAAAACAATTGGGATCGGGTCAAATCCACAGATAGGAAGATTTGTCCATGACCCATGAGTCCACCCCACATTCCACGGCCATCGTTGATATAAAATCCAAATGCAAAAGCCTGAGCAAGTGCCTCAGAATCGCTCTTTCTTCATATCCTGAAGATTTCTTCTCATGATTTGTAGATTGGGCCTGCCATACCTACATCCCCAAACCTAAGCTGAATTTGTGTTTTCAGACTTCTGTCCTAAAAGTCCTAAGCCACACACCCTCAGGTAGGGGCCCCTGAAGCCACACATTAGGACTGTGCCTACCCAATCCATGGGAATTCTGCCCATTCCATTGTCCAAAATCGTACAAATTAGGAGAACTCTCCAAAGTCCCCGAGGTCATCCCAATAGTTTAGGTATCCGGGGACAATCGAGGGAGGTAAGACACCAGGTGAGCATCTACCTCCACTCATTCCATAGATGAATATCCCCAGAGAAGAAGAATGAACAAGACAGGACCCTAGGCCATAATCGAATACATTGCTTTGGTTTACAGGCATGTCTCTTTAAAAGTCTGGATTCCAATACCAGCATAATGGGTTTCCTGAGGCACCCATCAGAACAAATCTCCTCTCCACAAGGAAACTTGTGCATGGGAGCTATGTCAAAAGCTTAGGAGAATACTTCAGGGTCCCAGTGCCACCGCCCCATTTCAAGGCCCTCATGGACACAAACACACATTAGGGCCCATCCTCAGGAAAGTCCATTTCAACTCAGCCACCCAGGTTGCTCCCGCAGAGGGATCCGATGTCAACTGTATTGTGGCTAGTAGACAATTGGATTGCGAGGCGGGCTTCCCTGACATCCATCCTCCAAGGGTGCTGTGGAGTCATTCCATATGAGATGTCCTGGAGCTGCCCAACAGGTCTCAATTGTCACACAGAAGGAATCATTGAAGGGGGCATCACACCACTCCCACGTCGGAAAACCTCCATGGCCTTGAGATTCCGCTCCGTTCATGAAGGGGTAGTCATGCACAGAAACTCCAACCTGAGCCAACGTCTGATCCTCGCCGTAACTTCAGATGCTTGAGATTTTGGTTGCGACTGCAGGGGGTGCCAGCCGTGCCCTCGCCTGAAACTCAAGTCTAGCTTGTGTTCTCAGACTTCTGTCCTCACACTCCTGGCCCAGAAGCCCAAAAGTTTGGCAATTCCGGACCCACAATGCAGCACTCTGCCTGCCCTCTAGAAAAAATATCTTGCCTAATGAGGTGCCCAGGCACCTCAAATGAGGATAAACCTACAGGGCACTCGACTGTACCCAAATTATATAGTCTAACCTGGGCACTAATGCACTGTCTGACACAACCTGAGCCAGAACCTCCTGACCATCACCCAGGAGGCTGACCGCACACTGAGCATATCAGACGCGCCATCGCCTTAGGTCGTCATCTCTTCCCAACTACGATTATTCAGGCTTCAGAACCTATACCTTATGTCCAATCACTGCTCACGATTGAAAATGATGCAGAAATCAGAACACCTTCCCCATGGCAAGAGACCTTCTTATTGGCATGTTGTCCAAGGTCCAGTGTAGTTGAAACCAGTTTGGCCCATGAGGCCCCGCCCATGCTCGCGGGCCACATTTGTCACAAACACACATTTGACCCTCAGCCTGAGCCCAGTCCTCAAGTAAGGCCGCTCAGTGGCTGGATGAACAAACAGCTTATTGGGCCTGCCATGCCCCTAGGCCCCAAATTTTTAACCATAGTTTGGGTTGTCCCTTCACTCTTCCCCAGGGCTCTGCTTTAGAATACTTCTTTTGTTCGGACACCTGAGGTAATAAACCTGAAAGGAGACCTCCCATCCCACAGATTGACGAAAAATAATTGGGACCGCCCCAATCCACAGAGAGGATATTCGTCCATGGCCCATGAGGCCTCCCCACATTCCACGGCCATCATTGATATAAAATCCAGAGACAAAACCCTGAGCAAGTGCCTCAGACTCGCTCTTTCTTCATATCCTGAAGAGTTCTTCTCATGGTTTGTAGATTGGGCCTGCCATACCTACGTCCCCAAACATAAGGTGAGTTTGTGTTTTCAGACTTCTGTCCTCAAAGTCCTGGGCCACACAGCCTCCAGGCTGGGGCCCCTGGAGCCACACATTCGGACTGTGCCTACCCAATCTATGGGAATTCTGCCCATTCCATTGTCCAAAATCTTACAAATTGGGAGAACTCTCCAAAGTCCCCGAGGCAATCCCAATAGTGTAGGTCTCCAGGGACAAACAAGGGTGGTCTGACACCAGGTGAGCATCTACCTCCACTCATTCCATAGACGGATATCCCCAGAGAAGAAGATTGAACCAGACAGGATCATAGGCAATAATCGGATCCATTGCTTTGGTTTACAGGCATGTCTCCTCAAGAGCCTGGATTCCAGACCAGCATAAGTGTTTTCCTGAGGCACCCATCAGAACAAATCTCCTCTCCACAAGGAACCTTGTGCATGGGAGCTATGTCAAAAGCTTAGGAGAATACTTCATGGTCCCGGTGCCACCACCCCATTCCAAGGCCCTCATGGACACAAACACACTTTAGGCCCCATCCTCAGGAAAGTCCATTACAACTCAGCCACCCCGGTTGTTCCCGCAGAGCCATCCGATCTCAACTGTATTGTTGCTAGGAGACAATTGGAATGAGAGGCGGGCTTCCATGGCATCCATCCTCGAACGCTGCTCTGGAGTCATTTCATATGAGATGTCCTTGAGCTGCCCAAGTGGTCTCAATTTTCCCGCAGAAGGAATCCTTGAAGGGGGCATCACACAACTCCCAACGTGAGAAAAGCTCCATGGCTTCGAGATTCCGCTCCTTTCATGAAGGGGCAGTCATGCACAGAAACTACAACCTGAGCCAACGTCTGATCCTCGCCGTGACTTCCGATGCTTGAGATATGGTTTCCGATCTACTGGGGGTACCTACCGTGCCCTCGGCCTGAAGCCCAAGTCTATCTTGTGTTCTCAGACTTCTGTCCTCAAACTCCTGGCCCGGAAGTCCTCCATTTTGGCAATTCCGGACCCACAAGGCAGCACTCTGACTGCCCTCTAGAAAAAATATCTTGCCTAATGAGGTGCCCAGGCACCTCAAATGAGGATAAACCTACACGGCACTCGACTGTACCCAAATTATATAGTCTAACCTGGGCACTAATGCAGTGTCTGACACAACCTGAGCCAGAACCTCCTGACCATCACCCAGGAGGCTGACCGCACACTGAGCATATCAGACGCGCCATCGCCTTAGGTCGTCATCTCTTCCCAACTACGATTATTCAGGCTTCAGAACCTATACCTTATGTCCAATCACTGCTCACGATTGAAAATGATGCAGAAATCAGAACACCTTCCCCATGGCAAGAGACCTTCTTATTGCCATGTTGTCCAAGGTCCAGTGTAGTTGAAACCAGTTTGGCCCATGAGGCCCCGCCCATGCTCGCGGGCCACATTTGTCACAAACACACATTTGACCCTCAGCCTGAGCCCAGTCCTCAAGTAAGGCCGCTCAGTGGCTGGATGAAGAAACAGCTTATTGGGCCTGCCATGCCCCTAGGCCCCAAATTTTTAACCATAGTTTGGGTTGTCCCTTCACTCTTCCCCAGGGCTCTGCTTTAGAATACTTCTTTTGTTCGGACACCTGAGGTAATAAACCTGAAAGGAGACCTCCCATCCCACAGATTGACGAAAAATAATTGGGACCGCCCCAATCCACAGAGAGGATATTCGTCCATGGCCCATGAGGCCTCCCCACATTCCACGGCCATCATTGATATAAAATCCAGAGACAAAACCCTGAGCAAGTGCCTCAGACTCGCTCTTTCTTCATATCCTGAAGAGTTCTTCTCATGGTTTGTAGATTGGGCCTGCCATACCTACGTCCCCAAACATAAGGTGAGTTTGTGTTTTCAGACTTCTGTCCTCAAAGTCCTGGGCCACACAGCCTCCAGGCTGGGGCCCCTGGAGCCACACATTCGGACTGTGCCTACCCAATCTATGGGAATTCTGCCCATTCCATTGTCCAAAATCTTACAAATTGGGAGAACTCTCCAAAGTCCCCGAGGCAATCCCAATAGTGTAGGTCTCCAGGGACAAACAAGGGTGGTCTGACACCAGGTGAGCATCTACCTCCACTTATTCCATAGATGAATATCCCCAGAGAAGAAGAATGAACAAGACAGGACCCTGGGCCATAATCGAATACATTGCTTTGGTTTACAGGCATGTCTCTTCAAAAGTCTGGATTCCAATTCCAGCATAATGGGTTTCCTGAGGCACCCATCAGAACAAATATCCTCTCCACAAGGAAACTTGTGCATGGGAACTATCTCAAAAGCTTAGGAGAATACTTCAGGGACCCGGTGCCACCACCCCATTCCAAGGCCCTCATGGACAGAAACACACATTAGGGCCCATCCTCAGGAAAGTCCATTTCAACTCATCCACCCCGGTTGCTCCCACAGAGGGATCCGATCTCAACTGTATTGTGGCTAGTAGACAATTGGATTGCGAGGCGGGCTTGCCTGGCATCCATCCTCCAACGGTGCTCTGGAGTCATTCCATATGGGATGTCCTGGAGCTGCCCAACAGGTCTTAATTGTCACACAGAAGGTATCATTGAAGGGGGCATTCCACCACTCCCAACGTCGGAAACCTCCATGGCCTTGAGATTCCGCTCCTTTCATGAAGGGGCAGTCATGCACAGAAACTGCAACCTGAGCCAACGTCTGATCCTCGCCGTGACTTCAGATGCTTGAGATTTTGGTTGCGACTGCAGGGGGTACCAGCCGTGCCCTCGGCCTGAAACTCAACTCTAGCTCGTGTTCTCAGACTTCTGTCCTCACACTCCTGTCCCAGAAGCCCTCAAGTTTGGCAATTCCGGACCCACAATGCAGCACTTTGCCTGCCCTCTAGAAAAAATATCTTGCCTAATGAGGTGCCCAGGCATCTCAAATGAGGATAAACCTACAGGGCACTCGACTGTACCCAAATTATATAGTCTAACTTGGGCACTAGTGCACTGTCTGACACAACCTGAGCCAGAACCTCCTGACCAACACCCAGGTAGTTGACGGCACACTGAGCATATCAGATGCGCCATTACCTTAGATTGTCATCTCTTCCCGACTGCGGTTTTCAGGCTTCTGAACCTAGACCTTATCTCCAACCACGGCCCAGGGTTGAAAATGATGCAGAAATCAAAGCACCTTCCGCATGGCAACCCCTTGTGATTGGCATGTTGTCCAAGGTCCAGTGTAGTTGAAACCAGTGTGGCCCATGAGGCCCCGCCCATGCTCGCGTGCCACGTTGGTCACAAACACACACTGTGACCCTCAGCCTGAGCCCAGCCCTCAAGTAAGGCCTCTCAGTGGCTGGATGAAGAGACAGCTTATTGTGCCTGCCATGCCCCTAGGCCCCAATTTTTAACCATAGTTTGGGTTTTCCCTTCACTCTTCCCCAGGGCTCTGCTTTGGAATTCCTCTTTTGTTCAGACACCTGAGGTAATAAACCTGAAAGGAGATATCCCATCCCACAGATTGACGAAAAACAATTGGGATCGGGCCAAATCCACAGAGAGGAAGATTCGTCCATGGCCCATGAGTCCTCCCCCATTCCACGGCCATCGTTGATATAAAATCCAAATGCAAAAGCCTGAGCAAGTGCCTCAGACTCGCTCTTTCTTCATATCCTGAAGATTTCTTCTCATGATTTGTAGATTGGGCCTGCCATACTTACATCCCCAAACATAAGCTGAGTTTGTGCTTTCAGACTTCTGTCCTCAAAGTCCTGGGCCACACACCCTCATGCTGGGGCCTCTGAAGCCACACATTAGGACTGTGCCTACCCAATCCATGGGAATTCTGCTCATTCCATTGTCCAAAATCGTACAAATTAGGAGAGCTCTCCAAAGTCCCTGAGGCCAAACCAATAGTGTAGTTCTCCTGGGATAAACAAGGGCGGTTAGACACCAGATGAGCATCTACCTCCACTCATTCCATAGATGAATATCCCCAGAGAAGCCGAATGAACAAGACAGGACCCTAGGCCATAATCGAATACATTGCTTTGGTTTACAGGCATGTCTCTTCAAAAGTCTGGATTCCTATAGCAGCATAATGGGTTTCCTGAGGCACCCATCAGAACAAATCTCCTCTCCACATGGAAACTTGTGCATGGGAGCTATGTCAAAAGCTTAGGAGAATACTTCAGGGTCCCAGTGCCACCGCCCCATTTCAAGTCCCTCATGGACAGAAACACACATTAGGGCTCATCCTCAGGAAAGTCCATTTCAACTCAGCCACCCCGGTTGCTCCCGCAGAGGATCCGATCTAAACTGTATTGTGGCTAGTAGACAATTGGATTGCGAGGCGTGCTTCCCTGGCATCCATTCTCCAAGGTTGCTCTGGTCCTTCCATATGGGATGTCCTGGGCTGCCCAACAGGTCTCAATTGTCACACAGAAGGAATCATTGAAGGGGGCATCCCACCACTCCCACGTCGGAAAACCTCCATGGCCTTGAGATTCCGCTCCGTTCATGAAGGGGCGGTCATGCACAGAAACTCCAACCTGAGCCAACGACTGATCCTCACCGTGACTTCAGATGCTTGAGATTATGGTTGCGACTGCAGGGGGTACCAGCCGTGCCCTCGGCCTGAAACTCAGTCTAGCTTGTGTTCTCAGACTTCTGCCCTCACACTCCTGGCCCAGAAGCCAAAAAGTTTAGCAATTCCGGACCCACAATGCAGCACTCTGCCTGCCCTCTAGAAAAAAATATCTTGCCTAATGAGGTGCCCAGGCACCTCAAATGAGGATAAACCTACACGGAACTCGACTGTACCCAAATTATATAGTCTAACCGGGCACTAGTGCACTGTCTGAAACAACCTGAGCCAGAACCTCCTGACCAACACCCAGGTAGCTGACCGCACACTGAGCATATCACACGCGCCATCGCCTTAGGTCGTCATCTCTTCCCAACAGCGATGTTTCAGGCTTCAGAACCTATACCTTATGTCCAATCACTGCTCACGATTGAAAATGATGCAGAAATCAGAACACCTTCCCCATGGCAAGAGACCTTGTGATTGGCATGTTGTCCAAGTTCCAGTGTAGTTGAAACCAGTTTGGACCATGAGGCCCCGCCCATGCTCGCGGGCCACATTTGTCACAAACACACATTTGACCCTCAGCCTGAGCCCAGTCCTCAAGTAAGGCCGCTCAGTGGCTGGATGAAGAGTCAGCTTATTTGGCCTGCCATGCCCCTAGGCCCCAATTTTTAACCATAGTTTGGGTTGTCCCTTCACTCTTCCCCAGGGCTCTGCTTTGGAATTCTTCTTTTGTTCGGACACCTGAGGTAATAAACCTGAAAAGAGACCTCCCATCCCACAGATTGACGAAAAATAATTGGGACCTAGAAAAATCCACAGAGAGGAAGATTCGTCCATGGCCCATGATGCCTCCCCACATTCCACGGCCATCATTGATATAAAACCCAGAGACAAAAGCCTGAGCAAGTGCCTCAGACTCGCTCTTTCTTCATATCCTGAAGAGTTCTTTTCATGATTTGTAGATTGGGCCTGCCATACCTACGTCCCCAAACATAAGGTGAGTTTGTGTTTTCAGACTTCTGTCCTCAAAGTCCTGGGCCACACACCCTCCAGGCTGGGGCCCCTGGAGCCACACATTCGGACTGTGCCTACCCAATCCATGGGAATTCTGCCCATTCCATTGTCCAAAATCTTACAAATTGGGAGAACTCTCCAAGGTCCCCGAGGCCATTTCAATAGTGTACGTCTCCAGGGACAAACAAGGGTGGTCTGACACCAGGTGAGCATCAATCTCCACTCATTCCATAGACGGATATCCCCAGAGAAGAAGATTGAACCAGACAGGATCCTAGGTAATAATCGGATCCATTGCTTTGGTTTACAGGCATGTCTCCTCAAGAGCCTGGATTCCAAGACCAGCATAAGGGTTTTCCTGAGGCACCCATCAGAACAAATCTCCTCTCCACAAGGAAACTTGTGCATGGGAGCTATGTCAAAAGCGTAGGAGTATACTTCAGGGTTACGGTGCCACCGCCCCATTCCAAGGCCCTCATGGACAAAACACACTTTAGGCCCCATCCTCAGGAATGTCCATTTCAACTCAGCCACCCCGGTTGCTTCCGCAGAGCCATCCGATCACAACTTTATTGTAGCTCGGAGACAATTGGAATGAGAGGCGGGCTTCCCTGGCATCCATCCTCGAACGGTGCTCTGGACTCATTTCATATGGGTTGTCCTGGAGCTGCCCAACAGGTCTCAATTGTCCCGCAGAAGGAATCCTTGAAGGGGGCATCACACAACTCCCAACGTGGGTATATCTCCATGGCCTTGAGATTCCGCTCCTTTCTTGAAGGGGCAGTCATGCACAGAAACTACAACCTGAGCCAACGTCTGATCCTCGCCGTGACTTCAGATGCTTAGATATTGTTTCCGATCTGCAGGGGGTAACTACCGTGCCCTCGGCCTGAAGCCCAAGTCTATCTTGTGTTCTCAGAGTTCTGTCCTCAAACTCCTGGCCCAGAAATCCTCCATTTTGGCAATTCCGGACCCACAATGCAGCACTCTGCCGCCCTCTAGAAAAAATATCTTGCCTAATGAGGTGCCCAGGCACCTCAAATGAGGATAAACCTACACGGCACTCGACTCTACCCAAATTATATAGTCTAACTTGGGCACTAGTGCACTGTCTGACACAACCTGAGCCAGAACCTCCTGACCAACACCCAGGCAGTTGACCGCACATTGAGCATATCAGACGCGCCATTGCCTTAGATCGTCATCTATTCCCAACTGCGATTTTTCAAGCTTCGGAACCTAGACCTTATCTCCAAACACTGCCCAGGGTTGAAAATGATGCAGAAATCAGAAGACCTTCCCCATGGCAAGAGACCTTGTGTTTGGCATGTTGTCCAAGGTCCAGTTTAGTTGAAACCAGTGTGGCCCATGAGGCCCCGCCCATGCTCGCGTGCCACGTTGGTCACAACACACACTGTGACCCTCAGCCTGAGCCCCGACCTCAAGTAAAGCCTCTCAGTGGCTGGATGAAGAGACAGCTTATAGTGCCTGCCATACCCCTAGGCCCCAATTTTAACCATAGTTTGGGTTTTCCCTTGACTCTTCCCCAGGGCTCTGCTTTGGAATTCCTCTTTTGTTCAGACACCTGAGATAATAAACCTGAAAGGAGACCTCCCATCCCACAGATTGAGGAATAACAATTGGGATCGGGCCAAATCAACAGAGAGGAAGATTCGTCCATGGCCCATGAGTCCTCCCCACATTCCACGGCCATCGTTGATATAAAATCCAAATGCAAAAGCCTGAGCAAGTGCCTCAGAATCGCTCTTTCTTCATATCCTGAAGATTTCTTCTCATGATTTGTAGATTGGGCCTGCCATACCTACATCCCCAAACCTAAGCTGAGTTTGTGTTTTCAGACTTCTGTCCTAAAAGTCCTGGGCAACACACCCTCAGGTTGGGGCCCCTGAAGCCACACATTAGGACTGTGCCTACCCAATCCATGGGAATTCTGCCCATTCCATTGTCCAAAATCGTACAAATTATGAGAACTCTCCAAAGTCCTCGAGGCAATCCCAATAGTGTAGGTCTCCGGGGACAAACAAGGACGGTCTAACACCAGGTGAGCATCTACCTCAACTCATTCCATAGACAATATCCCCAGAGAAGAAGAATGAACAAGACAGGACCCTAGGCCATAATCGAATACATTGCTTTGGTTTACAGGCATGTCTCTTTAAAAGTCTGGATTCCAATACCAGCATAATGGGTTTCCTGAGGCACCCATCAGAACAAATCTCCTCTCCACAAGGAAACTTGTGCATGGGAGCTATGTCAAAAGCTTAGGAGAATACTTCAGTGTCCCAGTGCCACCGCCCCATTTCAAGGCCCTCATGGACACAAACACACATTAGGGCCCATCCTCAGGAAAGTCCATTTCAACTCAGCCACCCCGGTTGCTCCCGCAGAGGGATCCGATCTCAACTGTATTGTGGCTAGTAGACAATTGGATTGCGAGGCGGGCTTGCCTGGCATCCATCCTCCAACGGTGCTCTGGAGTCATTCCATATGGGATGTCCTGGAGCTGCCCAACAGGTCTCAATTGTCACACAGAAGGAAACATTGAAAGGGGCATCCCACCACTCCCACGTCGGAAAACCTCCATGGCCTTGAGATTCCGCTCCTTTCTAGAAGGGGCATTCATGCACAGAAACTCCAACCTGAGCCAACGTCTGATCCTCGCCGTGACTTCAGATGCTTGAGATTTTGGTTGGGACTACAGGGAGTACCAGCCGTGCCCTCGGCCTGAAACTCAAGTCTAGTTTGTGTTCTCAGACTTCTGTCCTCAAACTCCTGGCCCAGAAGCCCAAAAGTTTGGCAATTCTGGACCCACAATGCAGCACTCTGCCTGCCCTCCAGAAAAAATATCTTGCCTAATGAGGTGCCCAGGCACCTCAAATGAGGATAAACCTACACGGCACTCGACTTTACCCAAATTATATAGTCTAACCTGGGCACTAATACACTGTCTGACACAACTTGAGTCAGAACCTCCTGACCAACACCCAGGCAGCTGACCGCACACTGAGCATATCAGACGTGCCATCGCCTTAGGTCGTCATCTCTTGCCAACTGCGGTATTTCAGGCTTCAGAACCTATACCTTATGTCCAATCACTGCTCACGATTGAAAATGATGCAGAAATCAGAACACCTTCCCCATGGCAAGAGACCTTGTGATTGCCATGTTGTCCAAGTTCCAGTGTAGTTGAAACCAGTTTGGCCCATGAGGCCCCGCCCATGCTCACGGGCCACATTTGTCACAAACACACATTTGACCCTCAGCCTGAGCCCAGTCCTCAAGTAATGCCGATCAGTGGCTGGATGAAGAGACAGCATATGGGGCCTGCCATGCCCCTAGGCCCCAATTTTTAACCATAGTTTGGGTTGTCCCTTCACTCTTCCCCAGGGCTCTGCTTTGAAATTCCTCTTTTGTTCGGACACCTGAGGTAATAAACCTGAAAGGAGAACTCCCATCCCACAGATTGACGAAAAATAATTGGGACCGGGCCAAATCCACAGAGAGGAAGATTCGTCCATGGCCCATGATGCCTCCCCACATTCCACGGCTATCATTGATATAAAACCCAGAGACAAAAGCCTGAGCAAGTGCCTCAGATTTGCTCTTCTTCATATCCTGAAGAGTTCTTCTCATGATTTGTAGATTGGGCCTGCCATACCTATGTCCCCAAGCAAGGAGTTTGTGTTTTCAGACTTCTGTCCTCAAAGTCCTGGGCCACACACCCTCCAGGCTGGAGCCCCTGGAGCCACACATTTGGACTGTGCCTACACAATCCATGGAAATTCTACCCATTCCATTGTCCAAAATCTTACAAATTGGGAGAACTCTCCAAAGTCCCCGAGGCAATCCCAATAGTGTACGTCTCCAGGGACAAACAAGGGTGGTCTGACACCAGGTGAGCATCTACCTCCACTCATTCCATAGACGGATATCCCCAGAGAAGAAGATTGAACCAGACAGGATCCTAGGCAATAATCGGATCCATTGCTTTGGTTTACAGGCATGTCTCCTCAAGAGCCTGGATTCCAAGACCAGCATAAGGGTTTTCCTGAGGCACCCATCAGAAAAAATCTCCTCTCCACAAGGAAACTTGTGCATGGGAGCTATGTCAAAAGCTTAGGAGAATACTTCAGGGTCCCGGTACCACTGCCCCATTCCAAGGCCCTCATGGACACAAACACACTTAAGGCCCCATCCTCAGGAAAGTCCATTTCAACTCAGCCACCACGGTTGCTCTCGCAGAGCCATTCGATCTCAACTGTATTGTTGCTAGGAGACAATTGGAATGCGAGGCGGGCTTCCCAGGCATCCATCCTCGAACGGTGCTCTGGAGTCATTCCATATGAGATGTCCTGGAGCTGCCCAACAGGTCTCAATTGTCCCGCTGATGGAATTCTTGAAGGGGCATCACACAACTCCCAACGTGGGAAAAGCTCCATGGCCTTGAGATTCCGCTTCTTTCATGAAGGGGCAGTCATGCACAGAAACTACAACCTGAGACAACGTCTGATCCTCGCCATGACTTCAGATGCTTGTGATATTGTTTCCGATCTGCAGGGGGTACCTCCCGTGCCCTCGGCCTGAAGCCCAAGTCTATCTTGTGTTCTCAGACTTCTGTCCTCACATTCCTGGCCCAGAAGCCCAAAAGTTTGGCAATTCCGGACCCACAATGCAGCACTCAGCTTGCCCTCTAGAAAAAATATCTTGCCTAGTGAGGTCCCCAGGCACCTCAAATGAGGATAAACCTACAGGGCACTCGAGTGTACCCAAATTATATAGTCTAACTTGGGCACTAGTGCACTGTCTGACTCATCCTGAGCCAGAACCTCCTGACCAACACCCAGGCAGTTGACCGCACACTGAACATATCAGACGCACCATCGCCTTAGATCGTCATCTCTTCCCAACTGCGATTTTTCAGGCTTCAGAACCTAGACCTTATCTCAAAACACTGCCCAGGGTTGAAAATGATGCAGAAATCAAAACACCTTCCCCATGGCAAGAGACCTTGTGATTGGCATGTTGTCCAAGGTCCAGTGTAGTTGAAACCAGTGTGGCCCATGAGGCCCCGCCCATGCTCGCGTGCCACGTTGGTCACAAACACACACTGTGACCCTCAGCCTGAGCCGAGCCCTCAAGTAAGGCCTCTCAGTGGCTGGATGTAGAGACAGCTTATTGTGCCTGCCATGCCCCTAGGCCCCAATATTTAACCATAGTTTGGGTTTTCCCTTCACTCTTCCCCAGGGCTCTGCTTTGGAATTCCTCTTTTGTTCAGAAACCTGAGGTAATAAAACTGAAAGGAGACTTCCCATCCCACAGATTGACGAAAAATAATTGGGATCGGGCCACATCCACCGAGAGGAAGATTCGTCCATGACCCATGAGTCTACCCCACATTCCACGGCCATCGTTGATATAAAATCCAAATGCAAAAGCCTGAGAAAGTGCCTCAGAATCGCTCTTTCTTCATATCCTGAAGATTTCTTCTCATGATTTGTAGATTGGGCCTGCCATACCTACATCCCCAAACCTAAGCTGAATTTGTGTTTTCAGACTTCTGTCCTCAAAGTCCTAAGCCACACACCCTCAGGTAAGGGCCCCTGAAGCCACACATTAGGACTGTGCCTACCCAATCCATGGGAATTCTGCCCATTCCATTGTCCAAAATCTTACAAATTGGGAGAACTCTCCAAAGTCCCCAAGGCAATCCCAATAGTGTAGGTCTCCAGGGACAAACAAGGGTGGTCTGACACCAGGTGAGCATCTACCTCCACTTATTCCATAGATGAATATCCCCAGAGAAGAAGAATGAACAAGACAGGACCCTAGGCCATAATCGAATACATTGCTTTGGTTTACAGGCATATCTCTTCAAAAGTCTGGATTCCAATTCCAGCATAATGGGTTTCCTGAGGCACCCATCAGAACAAATATCCTCTCCACAAGGAAACTTGTGGTGGGAACTATCTCAAAAGCTTAGGAGAATACTTCAGGGTCCCGGGGTCACCGCCCCATTCCAAGGCCCTCATGGACAGAAACACACATTAGGGCCCATCCTCAGGAAAGTCCATTAAACTCATCCACCCCGGTTGCTCCCGCAGAGGGATCCGATCTCAACTGTATTGTGGCTAGTAGACAATTGGATTGCGAGGCGGGCTTCCCTGGCATCCATTCTCCAAGGGTGCTCTGGTCATTCCATATGGGATGTCCTGGGCTGCCCAACAGGTCTCAATTGTCACACAGAAGGAATCATTGAAGGGGGCATCCCACCACTCCCACGTCGGAAAACCTCCATGGCCTTGAGATTCCGCTCCGTTCATGAAGGGGCGGTCATGCACAGAAACTCCAAACTGAGCCAACGACTGATCCTCACCGTGACTTCAGATGCTTGAGATTATGGTTGCGACTGCAGGGGGTACCAGCAGTGCCCTCGGGCTGAAACTCAAGTCTAGCTTGTGTTCTCAGACTTCTGTCCTCACACTCCTGGCCCAGGAGCCAAAAGTTTAGCAATTCCGGACCCACAATGCAGCACTCTGCCTGCCCTCCAGAAAAAATATCTTGCCTAATGAGGTGCTCAGGCACCTCAAATGAGGATAAACCTACAGGGCACTCGACTTTACCCAAATTATATAGTCTAACTTGGGCACTAGTGCACTGTCTGACACAACCTGAGCCAGAACCTCCTGACCAACACCCAGGCAGGTGACCGCACACTGAGCATATCAGATGCGCCATCGCCTTAGATTGTCATGTCTTCCCAACTGCGGTTTTCAGGCTTCCGAACCTAGACCTTATCTCCAACCACTGCCCACGGTTGAAAATGATGCAGAAATCAAAACACCTTCCCCATGGCAAGACCTTGTGATTGGCATGTTGTCCAAGGTCCAGTGTAGTTGAAACCAGTGTGGCCCATGAGGCCCCGCCCATGCTCGCGTGCCACGTTGGTCACAAACACACACTGTGACCCTCAGCCTGAGCCCAGCCCTCAAGTAAGGCCTCTCAGTGGCTGGATGAAGAGACAGCTTATTGTGCCTGCCATGCCCCTAGGCCCCAATTTTTAACCATAGTTTGGGTTTTCCCTTCACTCTTCCCCAGGGCTCTGCTTTGGAATTCCTCTTTTGTTCATACACCTGAGGTAATAAACCTGAAAGGAGACATCCCATCCCACAGATTGACGAAAAACAATTGGGATCGGGCCAAATCCACCGAGAGGAAGATTCGTCCATGGCCCATGAGTCTTCCCCCATTCCACGGCCATCGTTGATATAAAATCCAAATGCAAAAGCCTGAGCAAGTGCCTCAGACTCGCTCTTTCTTCATATCCTGAAGATTTCTTCTCATGATTTGTAGATTGGGCCTGCCATACCTACATCCCCAAACATAAGCTGAGTTTGTGCTTTCAGACTTCTGTCCTCAAAGTCCTGGGCCACACACCCTCATGCTGGGGCCTCTGAAGCCACACATTAGGACTGTGCCTACCCAATCCATGGGAATTCTGCTCATTCCATTGTCCAAAATCGTACAAATTAGGAGAGCTCTCCAAAGTCCCTGAGGCCAAACCAATAGTGTAGGTCTCCGGGGACAAACAAGGGCGGTAAGACACCAGATGAGCATCTACCTCCACTCATTCCATAGATGAATATCCCCAGAGAAGAAGAATGAACAAGACAGGACCCTAGGCCATAATCGAATACATTGCTTTGGTTTACAGGCATGTCTCTTCAAAAGTTTGGATTCCTATACCAGCATAATGGGTTTCCTGAGGCACCCATCAGAACAAATCTCCTCTCCACAAGGAAACTTGTGCATGGGAGCTATGTCAAAAGCTTAGGAGAATACTTCAGGGTCCCAGTGCCACCGCCCCATTTCAAGTCCCTCATGGACAGAAACACACATTAGGGCTCATCCTCAGGAAAGTCCATTTCAACTCAACCACCCCGGTTGCTCCCGCAGAGGGATCCGATCTCAACTGTATTGTGGCTAGTAGACAATTGGATTGCGAGGCGGGCTTCCCTGGCATCCATTCTCCAAGGGTGCTCTGGTCATTCCATATGGGATGTCCTGGGCTGCCCAACAGGTCTCAATTGTCACACAGAAGGAATCATTGAAGGGGGCATCCCACCACTCCCACGTCGGAAAACCTCCATGGCCTTGAGATTCCGCTCCGTTCATGAAGGGGCGGTCATGCACAGAAACTCCAACCTGAGCCAACGACTGATCCTCACCGTGACTTCAGATGCTTGAGATTATGGTTGCGACTGCAGGGGGTACCAGCAGTGCCCTCGGGCTGAAACTCAAGTCTAGCTTGTGTTCTCAGACTTCTGTCCTCACACTCCTGGCCCAGAAGCCAAAAAGTTTAGCAATTCTGGACCCACAATGCAGCACTCTGCCTGCCCTCCAGAAAAAATATCTTGCCTAATGAGGTGCTCAGGCACCTCAAATGAGGATAAACCTACAGGGCACTCGACTTTACCCAAATTATATAGTCTAACTTGGGCACTAGTGCACTGTCTGACACAACCTGAGCCAGAACCTCCTGACCAACACCCAGGCAGTTGACCGCACACTGAGCATATCAGATGCGCCATCGCCTTAGATTGTCATGTCTTCCCAACTGCGGTTTTCAGGCTTCTGAACCTAGACCTTATCTCCAACCACTGCCCAGGGTTGAAAATGATGCAGAAATCAAAACACCTTCCCCATGGCAAGACCTTGTGATTGGCATGTTGTCCAAGGTCCAGTGTAGTTGAAACCAGTGTGGCCCATGAGGCCCCGCCCATGCTCGCGTGCCACGTTGGTCACAAACACACACTGTGACCCTCAGCCTGAGCCCAGCCCTCAAGTAAGGCCTCTCAGTGGCTGGATGAAGAGACAGCTTATTGTGCCTGCCATGCCCCTAGGCCCCAATTTTTAACCATAGTTTGGGTTTTCCCTTCACTCTTCCCCAGGGCTCTGCTTTGGAATTCCTCTTTTGTTCATACACCTGAGGTAATAAACCTGAAAGGAGACATCCCATCCCACAGATTGACGAAAAACAATTGGGATCGGGCCAAATCCACCGAGAGGAAGATTCGTCCATGGCCCATGAGTCTTCCCCCATTCCACGGCCATCGTTGATATAAAATCCAAATGCAAAAGCCTGAGCAAGTGCCTCAGACTCGCTCTTTCTTCATATCCTGAAGATTTCTTCTCATGATTTGTAGATTGGGCCTGCCATACCTACATCCCCAAACATAAGCTGAGTTTGTGCTTTCAGACTTCAGTCCTCAAAGTCCTGGGCCACACACCCTCATGCTGGGGCCTCTGAAGCCACACATTAGGACTGTGCCTACCCAATCCATGGGAATTCTGCTCATTCCATTGTCCAAAATCGTACAAATTAGGAGAGCTCTCCAAAGTCCCTGAGGCCAAACCAATAGTGTAGGTCTCCGGGGACAAACAAGGGCGGTAAGACACCAGATGAGCATCTACCTCCACTCATTCCATAGATGAATATCCCCAGAGAAGAAGAATGAACAAGACAGGACCCTAGGCCATAATCGAATACATTGCTTTGGTTTACAGGCATGTCTCTTCAAAAGTTTGGATTCCTATACCAGCATAATGGGTTTCCTGAGGCACCCATCAGAACAAATCTCCTCTCCACAAGGAAACTTGTGCATGGGAGCTATGTCAAAAGCTTAGGAGAATACTTCAGGGTCCCAGTGCCACCGCCCCATTTCAAGTCCCTCATGGACAGAAACACACATTAGGGCTCATCCTCAGGAAAGTCCATTTCAACTCAACCACCCCGGTTGCTCCCGCAGAGGGATCCGATCTCAACTGTATTGTGGCTAGTAGACAATTGGATTGCGAGGCGGGCTTCCCTGGCATCCATTCTCCAAGGGTGCTGTGGTCCTTCCATATGGGATGTCCTGGGCTGCCCAACAGGTCTCAATTGTCACACAGAAGGAATCATTGAAGGGGGCATCCCACCACTCCCACGTCGGAAAACCTCCATGGCCTTGAGATTCCGCTCCGTTCATGAAGGGGCGGTCATGCACAGAAACTCCAAACTGAGCCAACGACTGATCCTCACCGTGACTTCAGATGCTTGAGATTATGGTTGCGACTGCAGGGGGTACCAGCAGTGCCCTCGGGCTGAAACTCAAGTCTAGCTTGTGTTCTCAGACTTCTGTCCTCACACTCCTGGCCCAGAAGCCAAAAAGTTTAGCAATTCCGGACCCACAATGCAGCACTCTGCCTGCCCTCTAGAAAAAATATCTTGCCTAATGAGGTGCCCAGGCACCTCAAATGAGGATAAACCTACAGGGCACTCGACTGTACCCAAATTATATAGTCTAACCTGGGCACTAGTGCACTGTCTGAAACAACCTGAGCCAGAACCTCCTGACCAACACCCAGGTAGCTGACCGCACACTGAGCATATCAGACGCGCCATCGCCTTAGGTCGTCATCTCTTCCCAACAGCCATGTTTCAGGCTTCAGAACCTATACCTTATGTCCAATCACTGCTCACGATTGAAAATGATGCAGAAATCAGAACACCTTCCCCATGGCAAGAGACCTTGTGATTGCCATGTTGTCCAAGTTCCAGTGTAGTTGAAACCAGTTTGGCCCATGAGGCCCCGCCCATGCTCACGGGCCACATTTGTCACAAACACACATTTGACCCTCAGCCTGAGCCCAGTCCTCAAGTAAGGCCGCTCAGTGGCTGGATGAAGAGACAGCTTATTTGGCCTACCATGCCCCTAGGCCCCAATTTTTAACCATAGTTTGGGTTGTCCCTTCACTCTTCCCCAGGGCTCTGCTTTGGAATTCTTCTTTTGTTCGGACACCTGAGGTAATAAACCTGAAAAGAGACCTCCCATCCCACAGATTGACGAAAAATAATTGGGACCGGGACAAATCCACAGAGAGGAAGATTCGTCCATGGCCCATGAGGTCTCCCCACATTCCACGGCCATCATTGATATAAAATCCAGAGACAAAAGCCTGAGCAAGTGCCTCAGACTCGCTCTTTCTTCATATCCTGAAGAGTTCTTCTCTGGTTTGTAGATTGGGCCTGCCATACCTACGTCCCCAAACATAAGGTGAGTTTGTGTTTTCAGACTTCTGTCCTCAAAGTCCTGGGCCACACAGCCTCCAGGCTGGGGCCCCTGGAGCCACACATTCGGAATGTGCCTACCCAATCCATGGGAATTCTGCCCATTCCATTGTCCAAAGTCTTACAAATTGGGAGAACTCTCCAAAGTCCCCGAGGCAATCCCAATAGTGTAGGTCTCCAGGGACAAACAAGCGTGGTCTGACACCAGGTGAGCATCTACCTCCACTCATTCCATAGACGGATATCCCCAGAGAAGAAGATTGAACCAGACAGGATCCTAGGCAATAATCAGATCCATTGCTTTGGTTTACAGGCATGTCTCCTCAAGGGCCTGGATTCCAAGACCAGCATAAGGGTTTTCCTGAGGCACCCATCAGAACAAATCTCCTCTCCACAAGGAAACTTGTGCATGGGAGCTATGTCAAAAGCTTAGGAGAATACTTCAGGGTCCCGGTGACACCGCCCCATTCCAAGGCCCTCATGGACACAAACACACTTTAGGCCCCATCCTCAGGAAAGCCCATTTCAACTCAGCCACCCCGGTTGCTCCCGCAGAGCCATCCGATCTCAACTGTATTGTTGCTAGGAGACAATTGGAATGAGAGGCGGGCTTCCGGGCATCCATCCTCGAACGGTGCTCTGGAGTCATTCCATATGGGATGTCCTGGAGCTGCCCAAAAGGTCTTAATTGTCCCGCAGAAGGAATCTTTGAAGGGGGCATCACACAACTCCCAACGTGGGAAAAGCTCCATGGCCTTGAATTTCCACTCCTTTCATGAAGGGGCAGTCATGCACAGAAACTCCAACCTGAGCCAACATCTGATCCTCGCCGTGACTTCAGATGCTTGAGATATTGTTTCCGATTTGCAGGGGGTACCTACCGTGCCCTGGGCCTGAAGCCCAAGTCTATCTTGTGTTCTCAGACTTCTGTCCTCAAACTCCTGGCCCAGATATCCTCCATTTTGGCAATTCCGGACCCACAATGCAGCACTCTGCCTGCCCTCTAAAAAAAATATCTTGCCTAATCAGGTGCCCAGGCACCTCATATGAGGATAAACCTACAGGGCACTCGACTGTACCCAAATTATATAGTCTAACTTGGGCACTAGTGCACTGTCTGACACAACCTGAGCCCGAACCTCCTGACCAACACCCAGGCAGTTGACCGCACACTGAGCATATCAGACGCGCCATCGCCTTAGATCGTCATCTCTTCCCAACTCTGATTTTTCAGGCTTCAGAACCTAGACCTTATCTCCACCATGGCCCAGGGTTGAAAATGATGCAGAAATCAGAACACCTTCCCCATGGCAAGAGACCTTGTGATTGGCATGTTGTCCAAGTTCCAGTGTAGTTGAAACCAGATTGGCCCATGAGGCACCGCCCATGCTCGAGTGCCACATTGGTCACAAACACACACTGTGACCCGCAGCCTGAGCCCAGCCCTCAAGTAAGGCCTCTCAGTGGCTGTATGAAGAGACAGCTTATTGTGCCTGCCTTGCCCCTAGGCCCTAATTTTTAACCATAGTTTGGGTTTTCCCTTCACTCTTCCCCAGGGCTCTGCTTTGGAATACCTCTTTTGTTCAGACACCTGAGATAATAAACCTGAAAGGATACCTCCCATCCCACAGATTGACGAATAACAATTGGGATCGGGCCAAATCCACAGAGAGGAAGATTCGTGCATGGCCCTTGAAACCTCCCCACATTCCACGGCCATCGTTGATATAAGCCCAAGTTTGGCAATTCCGGACCCACAATGCAGCACTCTGCCTTCCCTCTAGAAAAAAATGATTGCCTCAAGAGCTGCCCAGGCACATTCAATGAGGATAAACCTCCACAGCACTCGACTTTACCCAAATTATATAGTCTAACCTGGGCACTAATGCACTGTCGGACACAACCTGAGCCCGGACCTCCTGACCAGACCGCACACTGAGCACATAAGACCCGCCATGGCCTTAGGTCATCATCTCTTCCTAACCACAGTTTTCAGGCCTCAGAACCGAGACATTATTTCCCCTCACTCCCCAGAGGTGAGTGTGATGCAGAAATCAGAACACCTCCTTACCCATTGTAAGATACCTTGTGGTTGGCACGTTGTCCAACGTTCAGTGTAGGAGAAACCAGCATTCACCCTGAGGCCCCGCCCATTCTTGAGTGCGACAAGGGCATAAACACGCATTGTGACCCTCAGCATGAGTCCTGTCCTCTAGTAAGTCCTCTCAGTGACTGGACCATTAGATGTCATAATGGGCTTGATATGTCCCTAAGCCCCAATTTTTAACCAGATTTCTGATTGTCCAGTCACCCCCCACCAGGGCTCTACTCTGGAATCCCTCATTTGGTGGGACACCTGAGGTTAAAAAGAAAACAACATAAAAAAAAAAAAAAACGGACTTCATCCATCCCATCCCACAGAGTGACCCCATATGATTTGGACTGGGCCAAACCACCAGGGAGTAAGACTCGTCCATTTCCAATGAAGTCACCCAGAAATTTCACGACCATGAGTGACATGATATCCAGAGACAAAAACTTGAGCAAGAGCCTTACACTCGCCCTTTTCTCAAATCCCGAAAAGTTCTCCTCATGGTCGGTAGATAAGTCCTGCCATACCTATGACCTGAAACATAAGCCAAGTTTGTGCTTTCAGACAACTGTCCAAACAGCCCTGGCCTACACAACCTACAGGCTCAGGCCCCTGGAGCCAAACCTGAGGACTGTACTTGCCCTCTCCAAGGGAACTGTGTGTGCCCATTCCAATGGCCACATCCCTTCTAATAGGATAAACCTCCAAAGTCCCTGATTCATCTAATTAGTGGTGGCTTCCCAGGTCAAACAGGGGCAATGTGAGCCCATCTGAGCACCTACCTGTACTCAGACCCATAGAAAGATGTCCCCAGAGGTAAAAAGGAAAGAACAGGCCCCTAGGCACTAATCATATCCATTGCTTTGGTTTCCAGGCATCTCTCCTCAGAGGCCTGGATTTCAAAACCAGCATATGGCTGTTTCTTGACTCACCGATCAGAAAACATCTCATCTACATAAGGGAAACCCGCACTTTGGAGCTGTGTCAAAGCCTCTGTTTAGGAGAACCCTTCAGGACCCCAGTGCCATGGCTTCATTCCAAGGTCTCCATAGACACAAAAGCACATTAGGAGCCATCCATAGGAGAGTCCATTTCAACTCAGCCTCCTCAGTTGCTCCCCCAGATCCAGCAGATCTAACTTGTCTTGTGTCTAGGAGACAATTGGAATGCGAGGTGGGCTACCAGGCCATGCATCCTTAGAACCCTGCTCAGAATCATTGGCGGAGCCAAACAGCAGGTCGCAATTGTCCTGCAGAAGACACTTTGCAGTTCGGAGTTTCTCACAAATCCCATCGTGGGAAAACCCCCATAGCCTCGTAATGCCCCCCCTTCGTGAATGGGCCATCAGGGACAGAAACACCAACTTGAGCGATCGTCTGATCCTCGCCCTGACTACAGATGCACGAGATCTCGATTCAGGTCTGTAAATTGTGCCATCGCTGATACAAAATCCAGAGACAAAAACCTGAGCAAGAGCCTCAGACTCGCACTTTCTTCATATCCTGAAGAGTTCTTCTCATGGTTTGTAGATCGGGCCTGCCATACCTACGTCCCCAAACCTAAGATGAGTTTGTGTTTTCAGACTTCTGTCCTCAAAGTCCTGGGCCACACACCCTCATGCTGGAGCCTCTGAAGCCACACATTAGGACTGTGCCTACAAATCCATGGGAATTCTGCCCATTCCATTGTCCAAAATCGTACAAAATAGGAGAAACCTACAAAGTCCCTGAAGCCATCCCAATAGTGTAGGTCGCCCGGAACAAACAAGGGCTGTCTGACACCAGCTGATAATCTACCTCCACTCATACCATACATGGATGTCCCCAGAGGAGAAGATTGAACCAGACAGGACCCTAGGCCATAATAGGATCCATTCCCTTGGTTTACAGGCATGTCTGCTCAAAAGCTTGATTCCAATACGAGCATAGGGGTTTTGCTGAGGCACCCAGCATAACTCATCTCATCTCCACAAGGAAACCTGTGCATGGGAGCCATGTCCAAAGCATAGGAGAGTACTTCAGGGTCCCGGTACCTCCGCCCCATTCCAGGGCCCTATGGACACAAAAACACATTAGGACCCATCCTCAGGAAATTCCATTTCAACACAGCCACCCCGGTTGCTCCCGCAGAGCCATCAGATCTAATCTGTCTTATTGCTAGTAGACAATTGGTGTGCAAGGCGGGCTTCCCAGGCATCCATCCTCGAACGGTGCTCTGGAGTCATTCCATAAAGGATGTCCTGGAGCTGTCCAACAGGTCTCAATTGTCCCGCAAAAGGAATCCTTGAAGGGGGCATCCCACAACTACCAACGTGGGAAATCCTTAATGGCCTCGAGATTCCACTCCCTTCATGAAGCGGCCGTCATGCACGGAAACTCCAACCTGAGCCAACGTCTGATCCTCGCCCTGACTTCAGATGCATGCGTATTGGTTCAGATCTGCAGGGGGTACCTGCCGTGCCCTCGCCCTGAAACCCAAGTCTAGCTTGTTTTCTCAGAATTCCGTCCTCACACTCCTGGCCCCGAAGCCCTCAAGTTTGGCAATTCCGGACCCACAATGCAGCACTCTGCCTGCCCCCTAGAAAAAAATTATTGCATCATGAGCTGTACAGGCACCTTCAATGACGATAAACCTCCACAGCACACGACTTCACACAAATTATATAGTCTAACCTGGGCACTAATGCACTGTCGGACACAACCTGAGCCCGGACCTCCTGACCAACACCCGGAAAGCACAGAGCACACTGAGCACATAAGCCCTGCCATGGCCTTAGGTCATCATCTCTTCCCTACCTCAGTTTTCAGGCCTCAGAACCGAGACATTATCTCCAATCACTGCCCAGGGGTGAGTGTGATGCAGAAATCAGAACAACTCCTTACCCACGGTAAGAAAGCTTGTGGTTGGCACGTCGTCCAACGTTCAGTGTAGGAGAAACCAGCATTCACCCTGAGGCCCCGCCCAATCTTGAGTGCGACAAGGGCATAAACACGCATTGTGACCCTCAGCATGAGTACTGTCCTCTAGTAAGTCCTCTCAGTGACTGGACCATTAGATGTCATAATGAGTTTGATATGTCCCTAGGCGCCAATTTTTAACCAGATTTCTGAATGTCCAGTCACCCCCCCCCAAGGGCGCTACTCAGGAATCCCTCATTAGGTGAGACACCTGAGGTTAAAAAGAAAACAACATCAAAAAAAAAAAAAAAACGGACCTCTTCCATCCCACAGAGTGACCCCAAACGCTTTAGACTGGTCCAAACCACCAGGGAGTAAGACTCGTCCATTTCCCATGAAGTCACCCAGAAATTTCACGACCATGAGTGACACGATATCCAGAGACAAAAACTTGAGCAAGAGCCTCACACTCGCCCTTTTCTCAAATCCCGAAAAGTTCTCCTCATGGTCTGTAGATAAGTCCTGCCATACCTATGACCTGAAACATAAGCCAAGTTTGTGTTTTCAGACAACTGTCCAAACAGCCCTGCCCTACACAACCTACAGGCTCAGGCCCCTGGAGCCAAACCTGAGGACTGTACTTGCCCTCTCCAAGGGAATTGTGTGTGCCCATTCCAATGGCCACATCCCTTCTAATACGATAAACCTCCAAAGTCCCTGATCTATCTCATTAGTGGTAACTTCCCAGGTAAAACAGGGGCAATCTGAGCCCATCTGAGCACCTACCTGTACTCAGACCCATAGACAGATGTCCCCAGAGGTAAAAAGGAAAGAACAGGCCCCTAGGCACTAATCATATCCATTGCTTTGGTTTCCAGGCATCTCTCCTCAGAGGCCTGGATTTCAAAACCAGCATATGGCTGTTTCTTGACTCACCCATCAGAAAACATCTCATCTACACATGGGAAACTTGCACGTTGGAGCTGTGTCAAAGCATCTGTTTAGGAGAACATTTCAGGGCCCCAGTGCCACCGCTTCATTCCAAGGTCTCCATCGACACAAAAGCACATTAGGACCCATCCATAGGAGAGTCCATTTCAACTCAGCCTCCTCGGTTGCTCCCCCAGATCCAGCAGATCTAACCTGTCTTGTGTCTAGAAGACAATTGGACTGCGAGTGGGCTACCCAGCCATGCATCCTTAGAACCCTGCTCAGAAACATTGGCCTGGAGCCAAACAGCAGGTCTCAATTGTCCTGCAGAAGACCCTTTGCAGTTTGGAGCTTCTCACAAATCCCATCGTGGGAAAACCCCCATGGCCTCGTGATGCCCCCCCTTCGTGAAGGGGCCATCAGGGACAGAAACACCAAATTCAGCGATCGTCTGATCCTCGCCCTGACTTCAGATGCACGAGATCTCGATTCAGGTCTGTAGATTGTGCCATCGCTGATACAAAATCCAGAGACAAAAACCTGAGCAAGCGCCTCAGACTCGCACTTTCTTCATATCCTGAAGAGTTCTTCTCATGGTTTGTAGATCGGTCCTGCCATACCTACGTCCCCTTCCTAAGCTGAGTTTGTGTTTTCAGACTTCTGTCCTCAAGTCCTGGGCCACACACCCTCCAGGCTGGGGCCCCTGGAGCCACACATTAGGACTGTGCCTACCAATCCATGAGAATTCTGCCCATTCCATTGTCCAAAATCGTACAAATTAGGAGAAACCTCCAAAGTCCCTGAGGCCATCCCAATAGTGTAGGTCGCCCGGAACAAACAAGGGCTGTCTGACACCAGCTGATAATCTACCTCCACTCATACCATAAATGGCTGTCCCCAGAGGAGAAGATTGAACCAGACAGGACCCTAGGCCATAATAGGATCCATTGCCTTGGTTTACACGCATGTCTCCTCAAAAGCCTGATTCCAATATGAGCATAGGGGTGTTGCTGAGGCACCCAGCAGAAGTCATCTCGTCTCCACAAGGAAACCTGTGCATGGGAGCCATGTCCAAAGCATAGGAGAGAACTTCAGGGTCCCGGTGCCACCGATCCTTTCCAAGGCCCTCATGGACACAAAAACACATTAGGACCCATCCTCAGGAAAGTCCATTTCAACTCAGCCACCCCGGTTGCTCCCGCAGAGCCATCAGATCTAAACTGTCTTGTTGCTAGGAGACAATTGGAATGCGAAGCTGGCTTCCAGGCATCCATCCTCGAACGGTGCTCTGGAGTCATTCCATATGGGATGTCCTGGAGCTGTCCAACAGGTCTCAATTGTCCCGCAGAAGGAATCCTTGAAGGGGGCATCCCACAACTCCCAACGTGGGAAAACCTCAATGGCCTCGAGATTCCACTCCTTTCATGAAACGGCCATCATGCACAGAAACTCCAACCTGAGCCAACGTCTGATCCTCCCCCTGATTCAGATGCATGAGTATTGGTTCAGATCTGCAAGGGTACTTGCCGTGCCCTCGCCCTAAAACCCAAGTCTAGCTTGTCTTTTCAGACTTCCGTCCTCACACTCCTGGCCTCGAAGCCCTCATGTTTGGCAATTCCGGACCCACAATGCAGCACTCTGCCTGCCCTCTAGAAAAAAATTATTGCCTCATGAGCTGCCCAGGCACCTTCAATGAGGATAAACCTCCACAACACTGGACTTTACCCTAAGTATATATTCTAACCTGGGCCTTAATGCACTGTCGGACACACCCTGAGCCCGGACCTCCCGACCAAGACCCGGAAAGCAGACCGCACACTGAGCACATAAGACCCGCCATGGCCTTAGGTCATCATCTCTTCCCTACCGCAGTTTTCAGGCCTCAGAACCGAGACATTATCTCCAATAACTGTCCAGGGGTGAGTGTGATGCAGAAATCAGAACACCTCCTTACACACGGTAAGAAACCTTGTGGTTGGCACGTCGTCCAACGTTCAGTGTAGGAGAAACCAGCATTCACCCTGAGGCCCCGCCCAATCTTGAGTGCGACAAGGGCATAAACACGCATTGTGACCCTCAGCATGAGTCCTGTCCTCTAGTAAGTCCTCTCAGTGATTGGACCATTAGATGTCATAATGGGCTTGATATGTCCCTAGGCGCCAATTTTTAACCAGATTTCTGAATGTCCAGTTACCCCCCCCCCAGGGCTCTACTCAGGAATCCCTCATTAAGTGAGACACCTGAGGTTAAAATGAAAACAACATCAAAAAAAAAAAAAACGGACTTCTTCCATCCCACAGAGTGACCCCAAACGCTTTGGACTGGTCCCAACCACCAGGGAGTAAGACTCGTCCATTTCCCATGAAGTCACCCAGAAATTTCACGTCCATGAGTGACACGATATCCAGAGACAAAAACGTGAGCAAGAGCCTCACACTGGCCCTTTTCTCAAATCCCGAAAAGTTCTCCTCATGGTCTGTAGATAAGTCCTGCCATACCTATGACCTGAAACATAAGCCAAGTTTGTGTTTTCAGACAACTGTCCAAACAGCCCTATCCTATAAAACCTACAGGCTCAGGCCCCTGGAGCCGAAGCTGAGGACTGTACTTGCCCTCTCCAAGGGAATTGTGTGTGCCCATTCCAATGGCCACATCCCTTCTAATAGGATAAACCTCAAAGGCCCTGATCCATCTCATTTGTGGTGGCTTCCCAGGTAAAACAGGGGCAATCTGAGCCCATCTGAGCACCTACCTGTACTCAGACCCATAGACAGATGTCCCCAGAGGTAAAAAGGAAAGAACAGGCACCTAGGCACTAATCATATCTATTGCTTTGGTTTCCAGACATCTCTCCTCAGAGGCCTGGATTTCAAAACCAGCATATGGCTGTTTCTTGACTCACCCATCAGAAAACATCTCATCTACCCATGGGAAACTTGCACGTTGGAGCTGTGTCAAAGCCTCCGTTCAGGAGAACCCTTCAGTACCCCAGTGCCACCGCTTCATTCCAAGGTCTCCATAGACACAAAAGCACATTAGGACCCATCCATAGGAGAGTCCATTTCAACTCAGCATCCTCGGTTGCTCCCCCAGATCCAGCAGATCTAATTTTCTTGTGTCTAGGAGACAATTGGAATGCGAGGTGGGCTACCCAGCCATGCATCCTTAGAACCCTGCTCAGAATCATTGGCCTGGAGCCAAACAACAGTTCTCAATTGTCCTGCAGAAGACACTTTGCAGTTTGGAGCTTCTAACACTCATCGTGGGAAAACCCCCATGGCCTCGTGATGCCCCCCCCTTCTTGAAGGGGCCATCAGGGACAGAAACACCAACTTGAGCGATCATCTGATCCTCGCCTGAATTCAGATGCACGAGATCTCGATTCAGGTCTGTAGATTGTGCCATCGCTGATACAAAATCCAGACCAAAAACCTGAACAAGCGCCTCAGACTCGCACTTTCTTCATATCCTGAAGAGTTCTTCTCATGGTTTGTAGATCGGGCCTGCCATACCTACGTCCCCAAACCTAAGCTGAGTTTGTGTTTTCAGACTTCTGTCCTCAAAGTCCTGGGCCACACACCCTCCAGGCTGGGGCCCCTGGAGCCACACATTAGGACTGTGCCTACCAATCCATGAGAATTCTGCCCATTCCATTGTCCAAAATCGTACAAATTAGGAGAAACCTCCAAAGTCCCTGAGGCCATCCCAATAGTGTAGGTCGCACGGAACAAACAAGGGCTGTCTGAAACCAGCAGATAATCTACCTCCACTCATACCATAAATGGATGTCCCCAGAGGAGAAGATTGAACCAGACAGGACCCTAGGCCATAATAGGATCCATTGCCTTGGTTTACACGCATGTCTCCTCAAAAGCCTGATTCCAATATGAGCATAGGGGTGTTGCTGAGGCACCCAGCAGAAGTCATCTCGTCTCCACAAGGAAACCTGTGCATGGGATCCATGTCCAAAGCATAGGAGAGAACTTCAGGGTCCCGGTGCCACCGATCCATTCCAAGGCCCTCATGGACACAAAAACACATTAGGACCCATCCTCAGGAAAGTCCATTTCAACTCAGCCACCCCGGTTGCTCCCGCAGAGCCATCAGATCTAAACTGTCTTGTTGTTTGGAGACAATTGGAATGCGAAGCTGGCTTCCAGGCATCCATCCTCGAACGGTGCTCTGGAGTCATTCCATATGGGATGTCCTGGACCTGTCCAACAGGTCTCAATTGTCCCGCAGAAGGAATCCTTGAAGGGGGCATCCCACAACTCCCAACGTGGGAAAACCTCAATGGCCCTGAGATTCCACTCCTTTCATGAAACGGCCATCATGCATGGAAACCAACCTGAGCCAACGTCTGATCCTCCCCTGATTCAGATGCATGAGTATTGTTTCAGATCTGCAGGGGGTACCTGCCGTGCCCTCGCCCTGAAACCCAAGTCTAGCTTGACTATTCAGACTTCCGTCCTCACACTCCTGGCCCCGAAGCCCTCATGTTTGGCAATTCCGGACCCACAATGCAGCACTCTGCCTGCCTCTAGAAAAAAATTATTGCCTCATGAGCTGCCCAGGCACCTTCAATGAGGATAAACCTCCACAGCACTCGACTTTACCCAAATTAAATATTCTAACCTGGGCACTAATGCAATGTCGGACAGAACCTGAGCCCGGACCTCCTGACCAACACCCGGAAAGCAGACCGCACACTGAGCACATAAGACCCACCATGGCCTTAGGTCATCATCTCTTCCCTACCTCAGTTTTCAGGCCTCAGAACCGAGACATTATCTCCAATCACTGCCCAGGGGTGAGTGTGATGCAGAAATCAGAACAACTCCTTACCCACGGTAAGAAACCTTGTGGTTGGCACGTCGTCCAACGTTCAGTGTAGGAGAAACCAGCATTCACCCTGAGGCCCCGCCCATTCTTGAGTGCGACAAGGGCATAAACACGCATTGTGACCCTCAGCATGAGTCCTGTCCTCTAGTAAGTCCTCTCAGTGACTGGACCATTAGATGTCATAATGGGATTGATATGACCCTAGGCCCAATTATTAACCAGATTTCTGATTGTCCAGTCACCCCCCCCCAGGGCTCTACTCTGGAATCTCTCATTTGGTGGGACACCTGAGGTTAAAAAGAAAACAACATCAAAAAAAAAAAAAAAACGGACTTCTTCCTTCCCACAGAGTGACCCCAAACTCTTTGGAATGGTCCAAACCACCAGAGAGTAAGACTCGTCCATTTCCCATGAAGTCACCCAGAAATTTCACGACCATGAGTGACTCGATATCCAGAGACAAAAACTTGAGCAAGAGCCTCACACTCGCCCTTTTCTCATATCCCGAAAAGTTCTCCTCATGGTCTGTAGATAAGTCCTGCCATACATGACCTGAAACATAAGCCAAGTTTGTGTTTTCAGACAACTGTCCAAACAGCCCTGGCCTACACAACCTAAAGGCTCAGGCCCCTGGAGCGAAACCTGAGGACTGTACTTGCCCTCTCCAAGGGAATTGTGTGTGCCCATTCCAATGGCCACATCCCTTCTAATAGGATAAACCTCTAAAGTCCCTGATCCATCTCATTAGTGGTGGCTTCCCAGGTAAAACAGGGGCAATCTGAGCCCATCTGAGCACCTACCTGTACTCAGACCCATAGACAGATATCCCCAGAGGTAAAAAGGAAAGAACAGGCACCTAGGCACTAATCATATACATTGCTTTGGTTTCCAGGCATCTCTCCTCAGAGGCCTGGATTTCAAAACCAGCATATGGCTGTTTCTTGACTCACCCATCAGAAAACATCTCATCTACCCATGGGAAACTTGCACGTTGGAGCTGTGTCAAAGCCTCTGTTTAGGAGAACCCTCAGGACCCCAGTGCCACCACTTCATTCCAAGGTCTCCATCGACACAAAAGCACATTAGGACCCATCCATAGGAGAGTCCATTTCAACTCAGCCTCCTCGGTTGCTCCCCCAGATCCAGCAGATCTAATTTGTCTTGTGTCTAGTAGACAATTGGAATGCGAAGTGGGCTACCCAGCCATGCATCCTTAGAACCCTGCTCAGAATCATTGGCCTGGAGCCAAACAACAGGTCTCAATTGTCCTGCAGAAGACACTTTGCAGTTTGGAGCTTCTAACACTCATCGTGGGAAAACCCCCATGGCCTCGTGATGCCCCCCCCTTCTTGAAGGGGCCATCAGGGACAGAAACACCAACTTGAGCGATCATCTGATCCTCGCCCTGACTTCAGATGCACGAGATCTCGATTCAGGTCTGTAGATTGTGCCATCGCTGATACAAAATCCAGAGACAAAAACCTAAGCAAGCACCTCAGACTCGCACTTTCTTCATATCCTGAAGAGTTCTTCTCATGGTTTGGAGATCGGGCCTGCCATACCTACGTCCCCAAACCTAAGCTGAGTTTGTGTTTTCAGACTTCTGTCCTCAAAGTCCAGGGACACACACTCTCCAGGCTGGGGCCCCTGGAGCCACACATTAGGACTGTGCCTACCAATCCATGGGAATTCTGCCCATTCCATTGTCCAAAATCGTACAAATTAGGAGAAACCTCCAAAGTACCTGAGGCCTTTCCAATCGTGTAGGTTGCCCGGAACAAACAAGGGCTGTCTGACAACAGCTGATAATCTACCACCACTCATACCATAAATGGAAGTCCCCAGAGGAGAAGATTGAACCAGACAGGACCCTAGGCCATAATAGGATCCATTGCCTAAGTTTACAGGCATGTCTCCTCAAAAGCCTGATTCAAATACGAGCATAGGGGTTTTGCTGAGGCACCCAGCAGAAGTCATCTCGTCTCCACAAGGAAACCTGTGCATGGGAGCCATGTCCAAAGCATAGGAGAGTACTTCAGGGTCCCGGTGCCACCGCCCCATTCCAAGGCCCTCATGGACACAAAAACACATTAGGACCCATCCTCAGGAAAGTCCATTTCAACTCAGCCACCCCGGTTGCTCCCGCTGAGCCATCAGATCTAAACTGCCTTGTTGCTAGGAGACAATTGGAATGCAAGGCGGGCTTCCAAGGCATCCATCCTCGAACAGTGCTCTGGAGTCATTCCATATGGGATGTCCTGGAGCTGTCCAAAAGGTCTCTATTGTCCCGCAGAAGGAATCCTTGAAGGGGGCATCCCACAACTCCCAACGTGGGAAAACCTCAATGGCCTCGAGATTCCACTCCCTTCATGAAGCGGCCGTCATGCACGGAAACTCCAACCTGAGCCAACGTCTGATCCTCGCCCTGTCTTCAGATGCATGCGTATTGTTTCAGATCTGCAGGAGGTACGTTCCGTGCCCTCGCCCTGAAACCCAAGTCTTGCTTGTCTTCTCAGACTTCCGTCCTCACACTCCTGGCCCCGAAGCCCTCAAGTTTGGCAATTCCGTACCCACAATGCAGCACTCTGCCTGCCCTCTAGAAAAAAATTATTGCCTCATGAGCTGCCCAGGCACCTTCAATGAGGATAAACCTCCACAGCACTCGACTTCACCAAAATGATATAGTCTAACCTGGGCACTAATGCACTGTCGGACACAACCTGAGCCCGGACCTCCTGACCAACACCCGGAAAGCAGTCCGCACACTGAGCATATAAGACCACCTTGTCCTTAGGTCATCCTCTCTTCCCTACCTCAGTTTTCAGGCCTCAGAACCGAGACATTATCTCCAATCACTGCCCAGGGGTGAGTTGATGCAGAAATCAGAACACCTCCTTACCCATGGTAAGAAACCTTGTGTTTGGCACGCCGTCCAACATTCAGTGTAGGAGAAACCAGCATTCACCCTGAGGCCCCGCCCATTCTTGAGTGCGACAAAAGCATAACAACGCATTGTGACCCTCAGCATGAGTCCTGTCCTCTAGTAAGTCCTCTCAGTGACTGGACCATTAGTTGTCATAATGGGCTTGATATGTCCCTACGCCCCAATTTTTAACCAGATTTCTGAATATCCAGTCACCACCCCCCCAGGGCTCTACTCTGGAATCCCTAATTTGGTGGGACACCTGAGGTTAAATAGAAAACAACATCAAAAAAAAAAAAAAAACGGACTTCTTCCATCCCACAGAGTGACCCCAAACGCTTTGGACTGGTCCAAACCACCAGGGAGTAAGACTCATCCATTTCCCATGAAGTCACCCAGAAATTTCACGACCATGAGTGACACGATATCCAGAGACAAAAACTTGAGCAAGAGCCTCACACTCGCCCTTTTCTCAAATCCCGAAAAGTTCTCCTCATGGTCTGTAGTTTAAGTCCTGCCATACCTATGACCTGAAACTAAAGCCAAGTTTGTTATTTCAGACAACTGTCCAAACAGCCCTGGCCTACACAACCTACAGGCTCAGGCCACTGGAGCCAAACCTGAGGACTGTACTTGCCCTCTCCAAGGGAATTGTGTGTGCCCATTCCAATGGCCACATCCCTTCTAATAGGATAAATCTACAAAGTCCCTGATCCATCTCAATAGTGGTGGCTTCCCAGGTAAAACAGGGGCAATCTGAGCCCATCTGAGCACCTACCTGTACTCAGACCCATAGACAGATATCCCCAGAGGTAAAAAGGAAAGAACAGGCACCTAGGCACTAATCATATACATTGCTTTGGTTTCCAGGCATCTCTCCTCAGAGGCCTGGATTTCAAAACCAGCATATGGCTGTTTCTTGACTCACCCATCAGAAAACATCTCATCTACCCATGGGAAACTTGCACGTTGGAGCTGTGTCAAAGCCTCTGTTTAGGAGAACCCTCAGGACCCCAGTGCCACCACTTCATTCCAAGGTCTCCATCGACACAAAAGCACATTAGGACCCATCCATAGGAGAGTCCATTTCAACTCAGCCTCCTCGGTTGCTCCCCCAGATCCAGCAGATCTAATTTGTCTTGTGTCTAGTAGACAATTGGAATGCGAAGTGGGCTACCCAGCCATGCATCCTTAGAACCCTGCTCAGAATCATTGGCCTGGAGCCAAACAACAGGTCTCAATTGTCCTGCAGAAGACACTTTGCAGTTTGGAGCTTCTAACACTCATCGTGGGAAAACCCCCATGGCCTCGTGATGCCCCCCCCTTCTTGAAGGGGCCATCAGGGACAGAAACACCAACTTGAGCGATCATCTGATCCTCGCCCTGACTTCAGATGCACGAGATCTCGATTCAGGTCTGTAGATTGTGCCATCGCTGATACAAAATCCAGAGACAAAAACCTAAGCAAGCACCTCAGACTCGCACTTTCTTCATTCCTGAAGAGTTCTTCTCATGGTTTGGAGATCGGGCCTGCCATACCTACGTCCCCAAACCTAAGCTGAGTTTGTGTTTTCAGACTTCTGTCCTCAAAGTCCAGGGACACACACTCTCCAGGCTGGGGCCCCTGGAGCCACACATTAGGACTGTGCCTACCAATCCATGGGAATTCTGCCCATTCCATTGTCCAAAATCGTACAAATTAGGAGAAACCTCCAAAGTACCTGAGGCCTTTCCAATCGTGTAGGTTGCCCGGAACAAACAAGGGCTGTCTGACAACAGCTGATAATCTACCACCACTCATACCATAAATGGAAGTCCCCAGAGGAGAAGATTGAACCAGACAGGACCCTAGGCCATAATAGGATCCATTGCCTAAGTTTACAGGCATGTCTCCTCAAAAGCCTGATTCAAATACGAGCATAGGGGTTTTGCTGAGGCACCCAGCAGAAGTCATCTCGTCTCCACAAGGAAACCTGTGCATGGGAGCCATGTCCAAAGCATAGGAGAGTACTTCAGGGTCCCGGTGCCACCGCCCCATTCCAAGGCCCTCATGGACACAAAAACACATTAGGACCCATCCTCAGGAAAGTCCATTTCAACTCAGCCACCCCGGTTGCTCCCGCTGAGCCATCAGATCTAAACTGCCTTGTTGCTAGGAGACAATTGGAATGCAAGGCGGGCTTCCAAGGCATCCATCCTCGAACAGTGCTCTGGAGTCATTCCATATGGGATGTCCTGGAGCTGTCCAAAAGGTCTCTATTGTCCCGCAGAAGGAATCCTTGAAGGGGGCATCCCACAACTCCCAACGTGGGAAAACCTCAATGGCCTCGAGATTCCACTCCCTTCATGAAGCGGCCGTCATGCACGGAAACTCCAACCTGAGCCAACGTCTGATCCTCGCCCTGACTTCAGATGCATGCGTATTGTTTCAGATCTGCAGGAGGTACGTTCCGTGCCCTCGCCCTGAAACCCAAGTCTTGCTTGTCTTCTCAGACTTCCGTCCTCACACTCCTGGCCCCGAAGCCCTCAAGTTTGGCAATTCCGTACCCACAATGCAGCACTCTGCCTGCCCTCTAGAAAAAAATTATTGCCTCATGAGCTGCCCAGGCACCTTCAATGAGGATAAACCTCCACAGCACTCGACTTCACCAAAATGATATAGTCTAACCTGGGCACTAATGCACTGTCGGACACAACCTGAGCCCGGACCTCCTGACCAACACCCGGAAAGCAGTCCGCACACTGAGCATATAAGACCACCTTGTCCTTAGGTCATCCTCTCTTCCCTACCTCAGTTTTCAGGCCTCAGAACCGAGACATTATCTCCAATCACTGCCCAGGGGTGAGTTGATGCAGAAATCAGAACACCTCCTTACCCATGGTAAGAAACCTTGTGTTTGGCACGCCGTCCAACATTCAGTGTAGGAGAAACCAGCATTCATCCTGAGGCCCCGCCCATTCTTGAGTGCGACAAAAGCATAACAACGCATTGTGACCCTCAGCATGAGTCCTGTCCTCTAGTAAGTCCTCTCAGTGACTGGACCATTAGTTGTCATAATGGGCTTGATATGTCCCTACGCCCCAATTTTTAACCAGATTTCTGAATATCCAGTCACCACCCCCCCAGGGCTCTACTCTGGAATCCCTAATTTGGTGGGACACCTGAGTTTAAATAGAAAACAACATCAAAAAAAAAAAAAAACGGACTTCTTCCATCCCACAGAGTGACCCCAAACGCTTTGGACTGGTCCAAACCACCAGGGAGTAAGACTCATCCATTTCCCATGAAGTCACCCAGAAATTTCACGACCATGAGTGACACGATATCCAGAGACAAAAACTTGAGCAAGAGCCTCACACTCGCCCTTTTCTCAAATCCCGAAAAGTTCTCCTCATGGTCTGTAGTTTAAGTCCTGCCATACCTATGACCTGAAACTAAAGCCAAGTTTGTTATTTCAGACAACTGTCCAAACAGCCCTGGCCTACACAACCTACAGGCTCAGGCCACTGGAGCCAAACCTGAGGACTGTACTTGCCCTCTCCAAGGGAATTGTGTGTGCCCATTCCAATGGCCACATCCCTTCTAATAGGATAAATCTACAAAGTCCCTGATCCATCTCAATAGTGGTGGCTTCCCAGGTAAAACAGGGGCAATCTGAGCCCATCTGAGCACCTACCTGTACTCAGACCCATAGACAGATGTCCCCAGAGGTAAAAAGGAAAGAACAGGCCCCTAGGCACTAATCATATCCATTGCTTTGGTTTCCAGGCATCTCTCCTCAGAGGCCTGGATTTCAAAACCAGCATATAGCTCTTTCTTGAGTCACCCATCAGAAAACATCTCATCTACCCTTGGGAAACTTGCACGTTGGAGCTGCGTCAAAGCCTCTGTTTAGAAGAACCCTTCAGGGCCCCAGTGCCCCCGCTTCATTCCAAGGTATCCATAGACACAAAAGCACATTAGGACCCATCCAAAGGAAAGTCCATTTCAACTCAGCCTCCTCGGTTGCTCCCCCAGATCCAGCAGATAACCTGTCTTGTTTCTAGGAGACAAAAGGAATGCGAGGTGGGGTACCCAGCCATGCATCCTTAGAACCCTGCTCAGAATCATTGGCCCGGAGGGAAAAAAAAAGGACTCTAATGTCCTCGGAAGACACTTTGCAGTTTGGACCTTCTCACAACTCTCATCGTGGGAAAACCCCCATGGCCTCGTGATGCCGCCCCTTCGTGAAGGGGCCGTCAGGGACAGAAACACCAAATTCAGCGATCGTCTGATCCTCGCCCTGACTTCAGATGCACGAGACCTCGATTCAGGTCTGTAGATTGTGCCGTCGCTGATACAAAATCCAGAGACAAATACCTGAGCAAGCGCCTCAGACTCGCACTTTCTTCATATCCTGAGGAGTTCTTTCAAGGTTTGTAGCTCAGGCCTGCCATACCTACGTCCCCAAACCTAAGCTGAGTTTGTGTTTTCAGACTTCTGTCCTCAAAGTCCTGGGCCACACACCCTCCAGGCTGGGGCCCCTGGAGCCACACATTAGGACTGTGCCTAACAATCCATGGGAATTCTGCCCATTCCATTGTCCAAAATCGTAAAAATTAGGAGAAACCTCCAAAGTCCCTGAGGCCATCCCAATAGTGTAGGTCGCCCGGAACAAACAAGGGCTGTCTGACACCAGCTGATAATCGACCTCCACTCATACCATAAATGGATGTCCCCAAGGAAAAGATTGAACCAGACAGGACCCTAGGCCATAATAGGATCCATTGCCTTGTTTTACAGACATGTCTCCTCAAAAGCCTGATTCCAATACGAGCATAGGGGTTTTGCTGAGGCACCCAGCAGAACTCATCTCGTCTCCACAAGGAAACCTATGCATGGGAGCCATGTCCAAAGCATAGGAGAGTACTTCATGGTCCCGGTGCCACCGCCCCATTCCAAGGCCCTCATGGACACAAAAACACATTACGACCCATCCTCAGGAAAGTCCATTTCAACTCAGCCACCCCGGTTGCTCCCGCAGAGCCGTCATATCTAAACTGTCTTGTTACTAGGAGACAATTGGAATGCGAGGTGGGCTTCCCAGGCATCCATCCTCGAACGGTGCTCTGGAGTCATTCCATATGGGATGTCCTGGAGCTGTCCAAAAGTTCTCAATTGTCACGCTAAAGGAATCCTTGAAGGGGGCATCCCAGAACTCCCAACGTGGGAAAAACTCAATGGCCTCGAGATTCCGCTCCCTTCATGAAGCGGCCTTCATGCACGGAAACTCCAACCTGAGCCAACGTCTGATCCTCGCCCTGACTTCAGATGCATGCGTATTGTTTCAGATCTGCAGGGGGTACCTGCCGTGCCCTCGCCCTGAAACTCAAGTCTAGCTTGTCTTCTCAGACTTCCGTCCTCACACTCCTGGCACGGAAGCCCTCATGTTGGCAATTCCGGACTGACAATGCAGCACTCTGCCTGCCCTCTTGAAAAAAATTATTGCCTCATGAGCTGCCCAGGCACCTTCAATGAGGATAAACCTCCACAGCACTCGACTTCACCCAAATGATATAGTCTAACCTGGGCACTAATGCACTGTCGGACACTACCTGAACCCGGACCTCCTGACCAACACCCAGAAAACAGACCGCACACTGAGCACATAAGACCCGCCATGGCCTTACGTCATCATCTGTTCCCTACCTCAGTTTTCAGGCCTCAGAACCGAGGCCTGCCCAGGGGTGAGTGTGATGCAGAAATCAGAACACCTCCTTACCCATTGTAAGAAACCTTGTGGCACGTCGTCCAACGTTCAGTGTGTAGGAGAGACCAGCATTCACCCTGAGGCCCCGCTCATTCTTGAGTGCGACTAGGGCATAAACACGCATTGTGACCCTCAGCATGAGTCCTGTCCTCTAGTAAGTCCTCTCAGTGACTGGACCATTAGATGTCATAATGGGCTTGATATGTCCCAGGGCCCAATTTTTAACCATATTTCTGATTGTCCAGTCACCGCCCCCCCCCAGGGCTCTACTCTGGAATCCCTCATTTGGTGAGACACCTGAGGTTAAAGAGAAAACAACATCAAAAAAAAAAAAAACGGACTTATTCCATCCCAAAGAGTGACCCCAAACGCTTTGGACTGGGCCAAACCACGAGGGAGTAAGACTCGTCCATTTCCCATGAAGTCACCCAGAAATTTCACGACCATGAGTGACACGATATCCAGAGACAAAAACTTGAGCAAGAGCCTCACACTCGCGATTCTCTCAAATCCCGAAAAGTTCTCCTCATGGTCTGTAGATAAGTCCTGCCTTACATATGACCTGAAACATAAGCCAGTTTGTGTTTTCAGACAACTGTCCAAACAGCCCTGGCCTACACAACCTACAGGCTCAGGCCCCTGAAGCCAAACCTGAGGACTGTACTTGCCCACTCCAAGGGAATTGTGTGTGCCCATTCCAATGGCCACATCCCTTCTAATAGGATAAACCTCCAAAGTCCCTGATCCATCTCATTAGTGGTGGCTTCCCAGGTAAAACAGGGAGCAATCTGAGCCCATCTGAGTACCTACCTGTACTCAGACCCATGGACAGATGTCCCCAGAGGTAAAAAGGAAAGAACAGGCCCCTAGGCACTAATCATATCCATTGCTTTGGTTTCCAGGCATCTCTCCTCAGAGGCCTGGATTTCAAAACCAGCATATGGCTGTTTCTTGACTCACCCATCAGAAAACAACTCATCTACATTGGGAAACTTGCACGTTGGAGCTGTGTCAAAGCCTCTGTTTAGGAGAACCCTTCAGGTCCCCAGTGCCACCGCTTCATTCCAAGGTCTCCATCGACACAAAAGCACATTAGGACCCATCCATAGGAGAGTCCATTTCAACCCAGCCTCCTCGTTTGCTCCCCCAGATCCAGCAGATCTAACGTGTCTTGTTTCTAGGAGACAATTGGAATGCGAGGTGGGCTACCCAGCCATGCAACCTTAGAACCCTGCTCAAATCATTGGCCTGGAGCCAAACAACAGGTCTCAATTGTCCTTCAGAAGACACTTTGCAGTTTGGAGCTTCTCACAAATTTCATCGTGGGAAAACCCCCATGGCCTCGTGATGCCGCCCCTTCGTGAAGGGGCCATCAGGGACAGAAACACCAAATTCAGCGATCGTCTGATTGTTGCCCTGACTTAGGATGCACAAGATCTCGATTCAGGTTTGTATGTTGTGCCATCGCTGATACAAAATACAGAGACAAAACCTGAGCAAGTGCCTCAGACTCGCACTTTCTTCATTTCCTGAAGTGTTCTTCTCATGGTTTGTAGATCGAGCCTGCCATACCTACGTCCCCTAACCTAAGCTGAGTTTGTGTTTTCAGACTTCTGTCCTCAAAGTCCAGGGCCACAAACCCTCCAGACTGGGGCCCCTGGAGCCACACATTAGGACTGTGCCTAACAATCCATGGGAATTCTGCCCATTCCATTGTCCAAAATCGTACAAATTAGGAGAAACCTCCAAAGTCCCTGAGGCCATCCCAATAGTGTAGGTCGCCTTGAACAAACAAGGGCTGTCTGACACCAGCTGATAATCTACCTCCACTCATATCATAAATGGATGTCCCCAAGGAGAAGATTGAACCAGACAGGACCCTAGGCCATAATAGGATCCATTGCCTTGGTTTACAGGCATGTCTCCTCAAAAGCCTGATTCCAATACGAGCATTGGGGTTTTGCTGAGGCACCCAGCAGAACTCATCTCGTCTCCTCAAGGAAACCTGTGCATGGGAGCCATGTCAAAAGCATAGGAGAGTACTTCAGGGTCCCGGTGCCACCGCCCCATTCCAAGGCCCTCATGGACACAAAAACCCACTAGGGCCCATCCTCAGGAAAGTCCATTTCAACTCAGCCACCCCGGTTGCTCCCGCAGAGCCATCAGATCTAAACTGTCTTGTTGCTAGGAGACAATTGGAATGCGATGCGGGCTTCCCAGGCATCCAACTCGAACGGTGCTCTGGAGTCATTCCATATCGGATGTCCTGGAGCTGTCCAACACGTCTCAATTGTCCCGCAGAAGGAATCCTTGAAGGGGGCATCCCACAACTCCCAACGTGGGAAAACCTCAATGGCCTCGAGATTCCGCTCCCTTCATGAAGCGGCCGTCATGCACGGAAACTCCAACGTGAGCCAATGTCTGATCCTCGCCCTGAATTCAGATGCATGAGTATTGGTTCAGATCTGCAGGGGGTACCTGCCGTGTCCTCGCCCTGAAACCCAAGTCTAGCTTGTCTTCTCAGACTTCCGTCCTCACACTCCTGGCCCCGAAGCCTTCAAGTTTGGCAATTCCGGACCCACAATGCAGCAATCTGCCTGCCCTCTAGAAAAAAATTATTGCCTCATGAGCTGCCCAGGCACCTTCAATGAGGATAAACCTCCACAGCACTCTACTTCACCCAAATTATATAGTCTAACCTGAGCACTAATGCACTGTCGGACAAAACCTGAGCCCGGACCTCCTGATCAACACCCGGAAAGCAGACCGCACACTGAGCACATAAGACCCACCATGGCCTTAGGTCATCATCTCTTCGCTACCTCAGTGTTCAGGCCTCAGAACCGAGACATTATCTCCAATCACTGCCCAGGGGTGAGTGTGATGCAGAAATCAGAACACCTCCTTACACATGGTAAGAAACCTTGTGGTTGGCACGTCGTCCAACGTTCAGTGTAGGAGAAACCAGCATTCACCCTGAGGCCCCGCCCATTCTTGAGTGTGACAAGGGTATAAACACGCATTGTGACCCTCAGCATGGGTACTTTCTTCTAGTAAGTCCTCTCAGTGACTGGACCATTAGTTGTCATAATGGGTTTGGTATGACACTAGGCCCCAATTTTTAACCAGATTTCTGATTGTCCAGTCACCCCCGCCTAGGGCTTTACTCTGGAATCCCTCATTTGGTGGGACACCTGAGGTTAAAAACAAAACAACATCAAAAAAAAAAAAACGGACTTCTTCCATTAAACAGAGTGACCCCAAACGCTTTGGACTGGGCCAAACCACCAGGGAGTAAGACTCGTCCATTTCCCATGAAGTCACCCAGAAATTTCACGACCATGAGTGACATGATATCCAGAGACAAAAACTTGAGCAAGAGCCTCACACTCGCCCTTTTCTCAAATCCCAAAAAGTTCTCTTCATGGTCTGTAGATAAGTCCTGCCATACCTATGACCTGAAACATAATCCAAGTTTGTGTTTTCAGACAACTGTCCAAACAGCCCTGGCCTACTCAACCTACAGGCTCAGGCCCCTGGAGGCAAACCTGAGGACTGTACTTGCGCTCTCCAAGGGAATTGTGTGTGCCCATTCCAATGGCCACATCCCTTCTGATAGGATAAACATCCAAATTCCCTGATCCATCTCATTATTGGTGGCTTCCCAGGTAAAACAGGGGCAATCTGATCCCTTCTGAGCACCTACCTGTACTCAGACCCATAGACAGATGTCCCCAGAGGTAAAAAGGAAAGAACAGGCCCCTAGGCACTAATCATATCCATTGCTTTGGTTTCCAGGCATCTCTCCTCAGAGGCCTGGATTTCAAAACCAGCATATGGCTGTTTCTTGACTCACCCATCAGAAAACATCTCATCTACACATGGGAGACTTGCACGTTGGAGCTGTTTTCAAAGGCTCTGTTTAGGAGAACCCTTCAGGGCCCCAGTGCCACCGCTCTTTCCAAGGTGTCCATAGACACAAAAGCACATTAGGACCCATCCACAGGAGAGTCCATTTCAACTCAGCCTCCTCGGTTTCTCCCCCAGATCCAGCAGAACTAACCTGTCTTGTTGCTAGGTGACAATTGGAATGAGAGGTGGGCTACCCAGCCATCCATCCTTAGAACCCTGCTCAGAATCATTGGCTTGGAGCCAACAACAGGTCTCAATTGTCCTGCAGAAGACACTTTGCAGTTTGGAGCTTCTCACAATTCCCATTGTGGGAAAACCGCCATTGCCTCGTGATGCCCCCCTTTATGAAGGGGCTATCAGGGTCAGAAACTCCAACCTGAGCGATCGTCTGATCCTCGCCCTGACTTCAGATGCACGAGATCTCTATTCAGTTCTGTAGATTGTGCCTGCCATGTCCTCACCCAGAAACCGAAGCCTAGCTAGTGTTCTCAGACTTCTGTCCTCAGACTACTGACCCAGAAGACCTCCATTTTGGCAATCCAGAACTACAAAGCAGCACTCTGCCTGCCCTCCAGAAGAAAAACATTGCCCTCTGGGGCTACCAAGTAACCCCAAGTGAGGATCAGCCTGCGCCTACCTTGGCTGTACCCCAAATACATAGGCTGACCAGGGCACTAATGCCCTTTCTGACACAGCCTGAGTCTAGACCTCCTGGCCGCACCAAGACAGCTGGCCGCACACTGAGCACATCGAGCCGCCAAGGCCTTAGGACGTCATCTCTTTCCACCTCGGTTTTCAGGCTTCAGAACCTAGACCTTATCTCTATTCAATGCCCAGGTCTGAACCTAATGCAGAAATCAGAATTCCTTCCCCAGGGCAAGAAACCTTGTGGTTGGCATGTTGTCCAATGTTAAGTTTAGTTGAAACCAGTGTGGCCCATGAGGCCCCGCTCATGTTTGCTTTCCAAGCCCCCATACACACAATCCTCACCAGTGTTTGAGTTTACCAGTCGCCCAGCCCGTACCTGGGGCTCTGCTCTGGAATCCCTTTCTTGGAGAGACACATGAGTCAGAAAACATGACTCCACCCTTACCAGAAAATGACCCCAAACTCTTGGGAGCTGGGACAAATCCCCAGAGAGGGATAGTCGTCCATAGTCCCTGAGGCCACCTTTCCAATCCACGGCTATCCCGGACACAACATCCAGAGACAAAAGCCTGAAGGAACGCCTCCCATTCGCCCTTGTTTCAGAGGCCCAGGAGCTCCCTCTCGGGCTGTACATCCGGCCTGCCATACCCTAGGCGCCACTCATGAGCTGAGTTTGTGTTTTCAGACTTTTGTGTTCACAGCCTGGACCCACAAAACCTCCAGGCTAGGGCCTCTGGAGCCACAGCGAAAGATTGTGCCTGCCCTCTCCAAGGAAATTGTGCCCAATCCATTGACCACAACCCTACAGGTTAGGGAAAAGCTCCAAGGCCCCTGAGGCCATCAATAGTGTAGGCCACCCTGGACTAAGAAGGGCTCTCTGACACCAGCGGAGCATCTATCTCCACTTAGACTCTCAGACAGTGTCCCCAGAGACAGAAGGTTGAAATGGACAGGCCCCCAGGCCCTAATCTGAACTTTAGCTTTGGTTTCCATGTGTCCGTCCTCAGAGGACTGTTTTCGTAGACCAGCACACGGAGCTTTTCTGAGGCACCAAACCAAACCTCTCTCGTCTTCTCATGGGAAGCTTACATACTAGGGATGTATCAAACCCTTCAGGTAGGAGAGTTCCGCAGGGCCACAGAACAACCAGCACATTCCAAGGTCTCCATGGACTCAAACGCACATTATGACGCATCCTCAGGAGAGGCCATTTCAACTCAGCCCCCTGGGTAGCGTGACCCAGAGGCAGCAGATCAAACATATCTTGTGGCTAATGGCCAATGGGAATGCGAGGCATGCTGTACAGGGATCCATCCTTCGAACCCTGCTCTACAGTCCTTCCGTATCCTATGTCCTGGAGCCATGCAACAGGACTCGAATGTCCCGCGGAAGGAAACCTTGTGGTTGGGGTAACCTCCAAACTCAGCGTGGGAAAACTTTCTTGGCCTCATGAGGCCCCCGCTTCATGAAGGTGCCATCATGGCCAAAAACTCCAGCCTCAGCCAACGTCTGATCCTCAGCCTGACTTCAGATGCAGGAGATTTGGATTCAGCCTCTGCAGAGTGGGCCTGCTCTGCCCTTGGCTCCATTCCTCACCCTAGCTTGTGTTTTCAGACTTCTGTCCTCACATTCTGGGCCCACAAACCCACCCTCCTGGAAATTCTGGGGCCACAATGAAGCACTCTGCCTGCCTTCCAGGAGAAAAACATTGTCTATGGTGCTGCCCAGAACCCCAAATGAGGACCAAACAGCTTGGCCCTCGGCAACACCCCAATTGCATAGACTACCTTAAACACTGATGCTCTGTCGCAAATTGCCTGAGCCCAGACCTTCCAACAGACACCAACACACCTGGCTGCACACCCAGCACATTGGACCAGCCACTGCCTTAGGCCACCATCCATTCCCAACCTGGGTTTTCAGTCATCGGAACCTGGACCTTATCTCCAATTCCTGCACACGGGGGAACCTGATGCACAAGTCAGAACCCCTCCTTCCCCATGGCAAGAAACCTTGCTGCTGGCAGTGAGTCAAACATTCAGTGTAGGAGAAAACGGCATGACCCATGAGGCCACGCCCATGCGTGAGGGCCGCCTTGGGCACAAACACACATTGTGACCCTCAGCATGAGTACCTTATTCAAGTAACGCCTCTCAGTGACTGGACCAAGAGCCCGCATATGTGGCTTGCCATGCCCATAGGCACCCAGGACTAACTAGATGGTGTGTATTCCAGTTGAGGGAAGCCACTGCTGTGCTCTAGAGTCCCTCTCCTGGGGGGTCCCCTGAGGCAGAATACAGTACTCTTTCCTTCCCACAGAATGAACCAAAACACTTGGGAGCTTGGACAATCCCCTGAGAGGAAGGCTCTTCCTCGGCCCCTGGAGCAACCCCTACCCTGAACGGCCACTGTGAACGCAACAACCAGAGACAAATCCTGAGCGACTGCATCCCACTTGCCCTCCTTTGATATCCAGAGGATCTCCCCTCACGGACTGGAGATCAGGCCTGCCATTACCTTGGCCCCTAGCTGAGCCAAGTTTGCTTTTTCAGACATCTGTCCCCACAGCACTGGCAAACACAGCCTCTAGGCTGGGTCCTCTGGAGCCATACCATATGACCGTGCCTGCTCTCTCCTGGAAAACTGTGTCCATTCCTTTGGCCACACAACTCCAGAATATGAGAAACCTCAAGGACATCCCACTACTGGGAGCCTCCCTGGACACACAGGGGCATTCGGACACAAGCTGAGCAGCTACCTCCACGAAGGCATGCACACAGATGTCAACAGAGATAGAAGGTTGAGCCGGCCAGGCCCTTAGGCCCTAATCTCAACTCTTGCTTTGGTTTCCAGGTGTCACTCCTCAGAGGCTTTGGTTCGAAGAACAGGATATGGGGCTTTCCTGAGGCACTGAACAGAACTCCTCTTGACTCCACATGGGAAGCTTCCTTGTTGGAGCCGTGTCAAACACCTCAGGTTGGAGAATCCTGCAGAGTCCCTGAGCCACCTCCACATTCCAAGGTCTCCCAGGCCACCAAGCCACAGTAGGACTCATCTTCAGGAGAGTCCATTTCAACTCTCCCCTCTGGGTAGCTCACCCAGGAGGCCACAGATTGAGCCGGCCTTGTCCTGACTAAAGAGTGGGAATATGAGGTGGCGTTCCCAGGCATCCATGCTTAGACACCTGCTCTCGAGTCTTTCCATATGGGGCCTCCTGGAACCATCCAATAGGACTCGACAGTCGTGCAGAAGGAAACCTTGAGGTTTGGAGTAGTTCACAAATCCCATCGTAGGCAAACCTCCCTGGCCTCATGACGCCCCCACACCCTTCAGGAAGAGGCCATGCTGGATAAAAACTCTAGCCTTAGGCTCGTCTCATAGTTGACATGACCTCAGAGCAGGAGATCTCGATTCAGCCTCTGCAGAGAGGGCCTGCCATGCCTTCGATCCCAAACCTCACGCTAGCTTGTTTTTTCAGACTTCCTTCCTCACACTCCTGGCAAACAAGCCCTCCGGACTAGGAACTCCAGAACCACAACCAGGCCCAGTGTCTACCCAACGGAAGAAAAACGTTTCCTTGTGGGGCTATCCAGAAAACCCAGATGAGGATCAACCTGCTCGGGCCTCAACGGTACCCGAACTGGAGAGGCTGCACTGGGCACTCATGCTCTGTCTGACACAGCCTGAAGCCAGACGTCCAGACAGACAAGGAGACAGCTGGCCGCACACCCCGCACTCGGACACGCCATGGTCATATGCCGTCAACTCTTCCTAACCTTGGTTTTCAGATATCTGAACCTAGATATTATATCAATTCTCCATACAGCTGGGTATCGCATGCAAAAAACAGAACTCTTCCTTCCCCATGGCTATAAAGCTTGCTCTTGGCATGGAGTCACACCTTCAGGGTGGGAGAAACCTTCATGGCCCCTGATGCCACGCCCAAACGTGAGTGCTGCTTGGGCACAAATTCAAACAGTGTCCCTCAGCATGAGCCCCATGTCAAAGAAAGGCCTGTCAGGGCCTGGACCAAGAGCCCGCATATTGACTTGCCAAGCACCTATGCACCCAATCCTCACCAGTGATTGATTTTACCAGTCGCCCAGCCCATACCTGGGTCTCTGGTCTGGAATCCCTTTCCTGGAGAGACACATGAGCCAGAAAACACGACTCCACCCTTTCAACAAAATGACCCCAAACTCTTGGGACCTGGGACGAATCCCCAGAGAGAGATACTCATCCACAGTCCCTGAGGCCACCCCTCCTATCCACGGCTATCCCGGACACAACATCCAGAGACAAAAGCCTGAAGGAACGCCTCCCACTCGCCCTTGTTTCAGAGGCCCAGGAGCTCCCTCTCGGGCTGTACATCCGGCCTGCCATACCCTAGGCGCCACTCATGAGCTGAGTTTGTATTTTCAGACTTCTGTGTCCACAGCCTGGACCCACACAACCTACAGGCTAGGACTTCTGGTGCCACAGCGAAAGATTGTGCCTGCCCTCTCCAAGGAAAGTGTGCCCAATCCATTGACCACAACCCCACAGGTTAGGGAAAAGCCCCAAGGCCCCTGAGGCCATCAATAGTGTAGGCCACCCTGGACTAAGAGGGGCTCTCTGACACGAGCGGTGCAACTATCTCCACTTAGACTCTCAGACATTGTCCCCAGAGACAGAAGTTTGAAATGGACAGGCCCCCAGGCCCTAATATAAACCTTAGCTTTGGTTTCCATGTGTCCGTCCTCAGAGGACTGTTTTCGTAGACCAGCACACGGGGCTTTTCTGAGGCACCACCAAAACCTCTCTTGTCTCCACATGGGGAGCTTTCTTACTGGGGATGTATCAAACCCTTCAGGTAGGAGAGTTCCGCAGGGCCACTGAACAACCAGCACATTACAAGGTCTTCATGGACCCAAACGCACATTATGACCCATCCTCGGGAGAGGCCATTTCAACTAAGCCCACTGGGTAGCGTGCCCCAGAGGCAGGAGATCAAACATATCTTGTCGCTCATGGTCAATGGGAAACCGAGGCATGCTGTACAGGGATCCATCCTTCGAAAACCGCTCTACAGTCCTTCCGTAGGGTATGTCCTGGAGCCATGCAACAGGACACGAATATCCCGCAGAAGAAACCTTGTGGTTTGGGGCAACCTCCAAACTCAGCGTGGGAAAACTTCCTTTACCTCATGAGGCCCCCGCTTCATGAAGGTGCCATCATGGACACATACTCCAGCCTCAGCCAAAGTCTGATCCTCAGCCTGACTTCAGATGCATGAGATATTGGTTCAGATCTGCAGGGGGTACCTGCCGTGCCCTCACCCTGAATCCGAAGTCTAGCTTTTGTTCTCAGACTTCCGTTCTCACTCTCCTGGACCCCAAGCCCTCAAGTTTGGCAATTCCGGACCAACAATGAAGCACTCTGCCTGCCCTCTAGAACAAATATATTGCCTAATGAGCTGCCCAGGCAGCTTAAATGAGGATCAACATACACGGCACTCGAATGTACCCAAATTATATAGTCTAACCTGGGCACGAATGCACTGTCTGACACAACCTGAGCCCGGACCTCTTGACCAACACCCAGAGAGCTGACCGCACACTGAGCACATCAGTCCGGCCATGGCCTTAGGTCATCATCTCTTCCCTACCTCAGTTTTCAGGCTTCGGGGCCGAGTCCTTATCTCCAATCCATGTTCAGGGGTGAGTGTGATGCAGAAATCAGAACTCCTCCTTACCCATGGCAAGAAACCTTGCGGTTGGCATGTTGTCCAACGTTCAGTGTAGGAGAAAACAGCATTCACCCTGAGGCCCCGCCCATTCTTGAGTGCGACGAGAGCATAAACACGCATTGTGACCTCAGCTGAGTCCTGTCCTCTAGTAAGTACTCTCAGTGGCTGGATCATTAGATATCATAATGGGCTTGACATTTCCCTAGGCCCCAATTTTTAACCAGATTTCTGGTTGTCCAGTCGCCACTCCCCAGGGCTCTACTCGGGAATCCCTCATTTGGTGGGACATCGGAGGTTGAAAAAGAAAACAAAACAAAACAACAACAACAACAAAACGGACTTCTTTCATCCCCAGAATGACCCCAAACTCTTTCGACGGGGCCGAAATACCAGAGAGTAAGACTCGTCCCTTTCCATTGAGTCACCCGGAAATTTCACGACCAAGAGTGACACGATATCCAGAGACAAAAACTTGAGCAAGAGCCTCACACTCGCCCTCTTTTCATATCGCGAAGGCTTCTCCTCATGGTCTGTAGATCAGTCCTGCCATACCTATGACCCGAAACATAAGCCGAGTTTGTGTTTTCAGACAACTGACCAAACAGCTCTGGCCTACACACCCTACAGGCTCAGGCCCCTGGACCCAAACCTGAGGACTGTACTTGCCCTCTACAAGAGAATTGTATGTGCCCATTCCAATAGCCAAAGCCCTACTAAAAGTATAAACCTCCAAAGTCCCTGAGGCCATCTCAATAGTTGTGGCTTCCCAGAACAAACAGGGGTAATCTGAACCCATCTGAGCACCTACCTGCACGCAGACCTGTAGACTGATGTCCGCAGAGGTAAAAAGGAACGAACAGGCCCCTAGGCACTAATCGGATCCATTGCTTTGGTTTCCAGGCATCTCTCCTCAGAGGCCTGGATTTCAATACCAGCATATGGCTGTTTCTTGACTCAACCATCAGAACAAATCTCATCTACACATGGGAAACATGCACGTTGGAGCTGTGTCAAAGCCTCTGTTTAGGAGAACCCTTCAGGGCCCCAGGGCCACCGCTTCATTCCAAGGTCTCCATAGACACAAAAACATATTAGGACACATCCACAGGAGAGTCCATTTCAACTCAGCCTCCTCGGTTGCTCCCCCACATCCAGCAGATCTAACCTGTCTTGTTGCTTGGAGACCATTGGAATGCGAGGTGGGCTACCCAGCCATCCATCCTTAGAACCCTGCTCGGAATCGTTGGCCTGGAGCCAACCAACAGGTCTCAATTGTCCTGCAGAAGAATCTTTGCAGTTGGGAGCTTCTCACAACTCCCATCATGGGAAAACCCCCATGTCCTCGTGATCCAACCCCCCCTTCAAGAAGGGGCCATCAGGGACAGAAAGTCCAACAGGAGCGATCATCTGACCTTTGCCCTGACTTCAGCTGCATGAGGTCTCGATTGAGGTCTGTAGATTGTGCCTGCCATATCCTCACCCAGAAACCTAGGCCTAGCTTGGGTTCTCAGACTTCCGTCCTCAGACTACTGGCCCACAAGCCCTCCAGTTTGGCAAACCAGAACTACAATGCTGCACTCTGCCTGCCCCCCAGAAGAAAAACCTTGCCTACTGGGGCAACCCAAAATCCCCAAATGAGGATCAACTTGCACGCCATTCGGCTGTACCCCAAATGTGTAGGCTGACCTGGGCAACATTGCCCTTTCTGACCCAGCCTGAGCCTGGACCTCCTGGCCCCACCCAGACAGCTGGCAGCACACTGAGCACATTAAAACCGCTAAGGCCTTAGGTCGTCATCTCATCTCAACATTGGTTTCCAGGCTTGAGAACCTAGACCTGATCTCCAATCACTGCCCTGGTTTGAAAATGATGCATAAATCAGAACTCTTTTCCCATGGCAAGAAACCTTGTGGTTGGCATGTTGTCCAACGTTCAGTGTAGTTGAAACCAGTGTGGCCCATGAGGCCCCGCCCATGCTTGCAGGCCACATTGGTCACAAACACACATTGTGACCCTCAGCCTGAGCCCAGTCCTCAGGTAAGGCCGCTCAGTGGCTGGATGCAGAGACAGCATATTGGGCTTGCCATGCCCCTAGGCCGCAATTTTTAACCATATTTCGGGTTGTCCCTTCACTCTTCCCCAGGGCTCTGCTTTGGAATTCCTCTTTTGGTGGGACACCTGAGGTAACAAAACTGAAAGGAGTCATCCCATCCCACAGATTGACGAAAAACAATTGGGATCGGGCTAAATCCACAGAGAGGAAGATTCGTCCATGGCCCATGAGACCTCCCCAACATTCCACGGCCATCGCTGAAACAAAATCCAGAGACAAAAGCCTGAGCAAGCGCCTCAGACTCGCTCATTCTTCATATCCTGAAGAGTTCTTCTCATGGTTTGTAGATCGGGCGTGCCATACCTACGTCCCCAAACTTAAGCTGAGTTTGTGTTTTCAGTCTTCTGTCCTCAAAGTCTTGGGCCACACTCCCTCCAGGTTAGGGCCCCTGGAGCCACACATTAGGACTGCCCCCACCCAATCCATGGGAATTCTGCCCATTCCATTGTCAAAAATCGTACAAATTAGGAGAACCCTCCAAAGTCCCTGAGGCCATCCCAATAGTGTAGGTCGCCTGGGACAAAAAAGGGCAGTTAATACCGGCTGAGCATCTACCTCCACTCATCTACCTCCACTCATACCAAGAAGATTGAACCAGACAGGACCCGAGGCCATTATCGGATCCATTGCTTTGGTTTACAGGCATGTCTCCTCAAAAGCCTGGATTCCAATACCAGCAGAGGGGATTTCCTGAGGCACCCATCAGAACAAATCTCGTCTCCACAAGGAAACTTGTGCATGGGAGCTATGCCAAAGCTTAGGAGAATACTTCAGGGTCCCGGTGCCACCTCCCCATTCCAAGGCCCTCATGGACACAAACACACGTTAGGACCCATCCTCTGGAAAGTGCATTTCAACTCAGCCACCCAGGTTGCTCCCGCAGATCCATTAGATCTAAACTGTCTTGTTGCTAGGAGACAATTGGAAGGCGAGGCGGACTTCCCAGGCATCCATCCTCGAACGGTGCTCTGGAGTCATTCCATATGGGATGTCCTGGAGCTGTCCAACAGGTCTCAATTGTCCCGCAGAAGGAATCCTTGAAGGGGGCATCCCACATCTCCCAACGTGGAAAACCTCCATGGCCTCGAGATTCCGCTCCCTTCATGAAGGGGCCGTCATGCACAGAAACTCCAACCTGAGCCAACGTCGGATCCTCGCCCTGACTTCAGATGCATGAGATATTGGTTCAGATCTGCAGGGGGTACCTGCCGTGCCCTCACCCTGAATCCGAAGTCTAGCTTGTGTTCTCAGACTTCCGTCCTCACTCTCCTGGCCCCGAAGCCCTCAAGTTTGGCAATTCCGGACCGACAATGAAGCACTCTGCCTGCCCTCTAGAAAAAATATATTGCCTAATGAGCAGCCCAGGCAGCTTAAATGAGGATAAAACTACACGGCACTCGAATGTACCCAAATTATATAGTCTAACCTGGGCACTAATGCACTGTCTGACACAACCTGAGCCCGGACCTGCTGACCAACACGCAGACAGCTGACCGCACGCTGAGCACATCAGACCCGCCATGGCCTTAGGTCATCATCTCTTCCCTACCTCAGTTTTCAGGCTTCAGAACCTAGACCTTATCTCCAATCACTGCCCACGGGTGACTGTGATGCAGAAATCAGAACTCTTCCTGACCCATGGCAAGAAACCTTGTGGTTGGCATGTTGTCCAACGTTCAGTGTAGGAGAAACCAGCATTCACCCTGAGGCCCCGCCCATTCTTGAGTGCGACGAGAGCATAAACACGCATTGTGACCTCAGCGTGAGTCCTGTCCTCTAGTAAGTCCTCTCAGTGGCTGGACCATTAGATGTCATAATGGGCTTGACATGTCCCTAGTCCCCAATTTTTAACCAGATTTCTGGTTGTCCAGTCGCCCCACCTCAGGGCTCTACTCTGGAATCCCTCATTTGGTGGGACATCTGAGGTTGAAAAACAAAATGAAACAAATCGACAACAACAACAACAACAAAACGGACTTCTTCCATCCCCAGAATGACCCCAAACTCTTTGGACGGGACCGAAACCCCAGAGAGTAAGACTCGTCCATTTCCCATGAAGTCACCCAGAAATTTCACGACCATGAGTGACACGATATCCAGAGACAAAAACTTGAGCAAGAGCCTCACACTCGCCCTTTTTTCATATCCCGAAGTGTTCTCCTCATGGTCTGTAGATCAGTCCTGCCATACCATGACCCAAAACATAAGCCGAGTTTGTGTTTTCAGACAACTGTCCAAACAGCTCTGGCCTACACACCCTACAGGCTCAGGGCCCTGGAACCAAACCTGAGGACTGTACTTGCCCTCTCCAAGGGAATTGTATGTGCCCATTCCAATGGCCACAACCCTACTAGTAGGATAACCTCCAAAGTCCCTGAGGCCATCCCAATATTTGTGGCTTCCCAGGACAAACAGGGGCAATCTGAGCCCATCTGAGCACCTACCTGCACTCAGACCCGTAGACTGATGTCCCCAGAGGTAAAAAGGAAGGAACAGGCCCCTAGGCACTAATCGGATCCATTGCTTTGGTTTCCAGGCATCTCTCCTCAGAGGCCTGGATTTCAATACCAGCATATGGCTGTTTCTTGACTCACCCATCGGAACAAATCTCATCTACACATGGGAAACATGCACGTTGGAGCTGTGTCAAAGCCTCTGTTTAGGAGAACCCTTCAGGGCCCCAGGGCCACCGCTTCATTCCAAGGTCTCCATAGACACAAAAACATATTAGGACACATCCACAGGAGAGTCCATTTCAACTCAGCCTCCTCGGTTGCCCCCCACATCCAGCAGATCTAACCTGTCTTGTTGCTTGGAGACCATTGGAATGCGAGGTGGTCTACCCAGCCATCCATCCTTAGAACCCTGCTCGGAATCGTTGGCCTGGAGCCAACCAACAGGTCTCAATTGTCCTGCAGAAGAATCTTTGCAGTTTGGAGCTTCTCACAACTCCCATCGTGGGAAAACCCCCATGTCCTCGTGATCCAACCCTTTTCAAAAAAGGGCCATCAGGGCAGAAAGTCCAACCAGAGCGATCGTCTGATCCTTGCCCTGACTTCAGATGCACGAGATCTCTATTGAGGTCTGTAGATTGTGCCTGCCATATCCTCACCCAGAAACCTAGCCCTAGCTTGGGTTCTCAGACTCCGTCCTCAGACTACTGGCCCACAAGCCCTCCAGTTGGGCAAACCAGAACTACAATGCCGCACTCTGCCTGCCCTACAGAAGTCAAACATTGCCCTAAGTGCTACCCCAAAACCGCAAATGAGGATCAACCTGCACGCCATTCGGCTGTACCCCAAACATATAGGCTGACCTGGGCACTATTTCCCCTTCTGACCCAGCCTGAGCCTGGACCTCCTGGTCCCACCCAGACAGCTGGCCGCACACTGAGCCATCGGACCCGCCATGGCCTTAGGTCGTCATCTCTTCCCAACTGCGGTTTTCAGGCTCCAGAACCTAGACCTTATCTCCAAGCACTGCCCAGGGTTGAAAATGATGCAGAAATCAGAACTCTTTCCCCATGGCAAGAAACCTTGTGGTTGGCATGTTGTCCAACGTTCAGTGTAGTTGAAACAAGCGTGGCCCATGAGGCCCAGCCCATGCTTGCGGGCCACATTGGTCACAAACACTCATTGTGTCCCTCAGCCTGAGCCCAGTCCTCAGGTCAGGCCTCTCAGGGCCTATATGAAGAGACAGCATATTGGGCTTGCCATGCCCCTAGGCCCCAATTTTTAACCATAGTTCGGGTTGTCCCTTCACTCTTCCCCAGGGCTCTGCTTTGGAATACCTCTTTTGGTGGGACACCTGAGGTAACAAACCTGAAAGGAGTCCTCCCATCCCACAGATTGACGAAAAACAATTGGGATCGGGCCAAATCCACAGAGAGGAAGATCCGTCCATGGCCCATGAGACCTCCCCAACATTCCACGGCCATCGCTGAAACAAAATCCAGAGACAAAAGCCTGAGCAAGCGCCTCAGACTCGCTCATTCTTCATATCCTGAAGAGTTCTTCTCAGGGTTTGTAGATCGGGCGTGCCATACCTACGTCCCCAAACTTAAGCTGAGTTTGTGTTTTCAGTCTTCTGTCCTCAAAGTCCTGAGCCACACTCCCTCCAGGCTGGGGCCCCTGGAGCCACACATTAGGACTGCCCCCACCCAATCCATGGGAATTCTGCCCATTCCATTGTCAAAAATCGTACAAATTAGGAGAACCCTCCAAAGTCCCTGGGGCCATCCCAATAGTGTAGGTCGCCCGGGACAAAAAAGGGCGGTTGATACCGGCTGAGCATCTACCTCCACTCATCTACCTCCACTCATACCAAGAAGATTGAACCAGACAGGACCCGAGGCCATTATGGGATCCATTGCTTTGGTTTACAGGCATGTCTCCTCAAAATCCTGGATTCCAATACCAGCAGAGGGGATTTCCTGAGGCACCCATCAGAACAAATCTCGTCTCCACAAGGAAACTTGTGCATGGGAGCTATGCCAAAGCTTAGGAGAATACTTCAGGGTCCCGGTGCCACCTCCCCATTCCAAGGCCCTCATGGACACAAACTCACGTTAGGACCCATCCTCTGGAAAGTGCATTTCAACTCAGCCACCCAGGTTGCTCCCGCAGATCCATTAGATCTAAACTGTCTTGTTGCTAGGAGACAATTGGAAGGCGAGGCGGACTTCCCAGGCATCCATCCTCGAACGGTGCTCTGGAGTCATTCCATATGCGATGTCCTGGAGCTGTCCAACAGGTCTCAATTGTCCCACAGAAGAAATTCTTGAAGGGGGCATCCCACATCTCCCAACGTGGAAAACCTCCATGGCCTCGAGATTCCGCTCCCTTCATGAAGGGGCCGTCATGCACAGAAACTCCAACCTGAGCCAACGTGGGATCCTCGCCCTGACTTCAGATGCATGAGATATTGGTTCAGATCTGCAGGGGGTACCTGCCGTGCCCTCACCCTGAATCCGAAGTCTAGCTTGTGTTCTCAGACTTCCGTCCTCACTCTCCTGGCCCCGAAGCCCTCAAGTTTGGCAATTCCGGACCGACAATGAAGCACTCTGCCTGCCCTCTAGAAAAAATATATTGCCTAATGAGCAGCCCAGGCAGCTTAAATGAGGATAAACCTACACGGCACTCGAATGTACCCAAATTATATAGTCTAACCTGGGCACTAATGCACTGTCTGACACAACCTGAGCCCGGACCTGCTGACCAACACCCAGACAGCTGGCCACACGCTGAGCACATCAGACCCGCCATGGCCTTAGGTCATCATCTCTTCCCTACCTCAGTTTTCAGGCTTCAGAACCTAGACCTTATCTCCAATCACTGCCCACGGGTGACTGTGATGCAGAAATCAGAACTCTTCCTGACCCATGGCAAGAAACCTTGTGGTTGGCATGTTGTCCAACGTTCAGTGTAGGAGAAACCAGCATTCACCCTGAGGCCCCGCCCATTCTTGCGTGCGACGAGAGCATAAACACGCATTGTGACCTCAGCGTGAGTCCTGTCCTCTAGTAAGTCCTCTCAGTGGCTGGACCATTAGATGTCATAATGGGCTTGACATGTCCCTAGTCCCCAATTTTTAACCAGATTTCTGTTTGTCCAGTCGCCCCACCCCAGGACTCTACTCTGGAATCCCTCATTTGGTGGGACATCTGAGGTTGAAAAACAAAATGAAACAAATCGACAACAACAACAACAACAAAACGGACTTCTTCCATCCCCAGAATGACCCCAAACTCTTTGGACGGGACCGAAACCCCAGAGAGTAAGACTCGTCCATTTCCCATGAAGTTCCCCGTCAATTTCACGACCATGAGTGACACGATATCCAGAGACAAAAACTTGAGCAAGAGCCTCACACTCGCCCTTTTTTCAAATCCCGAAGTGTTCTCCTCATGGTCTGTAGATCAGTCCTGCCATACCATGACCCAAAACATAAGCCGAGTTTGTGTTTTCAGACAACTGTCCAAACAGCTCTGGCCTACACACCCTACAGGCTCAGGGCCCTGGAGCCAAACCTGAGGACTGTACTTGCCCTCTCCAAGGGAATTGTATGTGCCCATTCCAATGGCCACAACCCTACTAGTAGGATAACCTCCAAAGTCCCTTAGGCCATCCCAATATTTGTGGCTTCCCAGGACAAACAGGGGCAATCTGAGCCCATCTGAGCACCTACCTGCACTCAGACCCGTAGACTGATGTCCCCAGAGGTAAAAAGGAAGGAACAGGCCCCTAGGCACTAATCGGATCCATAGCTTTGGTTTCCAGGCATCTCTCCTCAGAGGCCTGGATTTCAATACCAGCATATGGCTGTTTCTTGACTCACCCATCAGAACAAATCTCATCTACACATGGGAAACATGCACGTTGGAGCTGTGTCAAAGCCTCTGTTTAGGAGAACCCTTCAGGGCCCCAGGGCCACCGCTTCATTCCAAGGTCTCCATAGACACAAAAACATATTAGGACACATCCCCAGGAGGGTCCATTTCAACTCAGCCTCCTTGATTGCCCCCCACATCCAGCAGATCTAACCTGTCTTGTTGCTTGGAGACCATTGGAATGCGAGGTGGGCTACCCAGCCATCCATCCTTAGAACCCTGCTCGGAATCGTTGGCCTGGAGCCAACCAACAGGTCTCAATTGTCCTGCAGAAGAATCTTTGCAGTTTGGAGCTTCTCACAACTCCCATCGTGGGAAAACCCCCATGTCCTCGTGATCCAACCCCCTTCAAAAAAGGGCCTTCAGGGCAGAAAGTCCAACCAGAGCGATCGTCTGATCCTTGCCCTGACTTCAGATGCACGAGATCTCTATTGAGGTCTGTAGATTGTGCCTGCCATATCCTCACCCAGAAACCTAGGCCTAGCTTGGGTTCTCAGACTCCGTCCTCAGACTACTGGCACACAAGCCCTCCAGTTGGGCAATCCAGAACTACAATGCCGCACTCTGCCTGCCCTACAGAAGTAAAACATTGCCCTAAGGGCTACCCCAAAACCGCAAATGAGGATCAACCTGCACGCCATTCGGCTGTACCCCAAACATATAGGCTGACCTGGGCACTATTTCCCCTTCTGACCCAGCCTGAGCCTGGACCTCCTGGTCCCACCCAGACAGCTGGCCGCACACTGAGCCATCGGACCCGCCATGGCCTTAGGTCGTCATCTCTTCCCAACTGCGGTTTTCAGGCTCCAGAACCTAGACCTTATCTCCAAGCACTGCCCAGGGTTGAAAATGATGCAGAAATCAGAACTCTTTCCCCATGGCAAGAAACCTTGTGGTTGGCATGTTGTCCAACGTTCAGTGTAGTTGAAACAAGCGTGGCCCATGAGGCCCAGCCCATGCTTGCGGGCCACATTGGTCACAAACACTCATTGTGTCCCTCAGCCTGAGCCCAGTCCTCAGGTCAGGCCTCTCAGGGCCTATATGAAGAGACAGCATATTGGGCTTGCCATGCCCCTAGGCCCCAATTTTTAACCATAGTTCAGGTTGTCCCTTCACTCTTCCCCAGGGCTCTGCTTTGGAATACCTCTTTTGGTGGGACACCTGAGGTAACAAACCTGAAAGGAGTCCTCCCATCCCACAGATTGACGAAAAACAATTGGGATCGGGCCAAATACACAGAGAGGAAGATCCGTCCATGGCCCATGAGACCTCCCCAACATTCCACGGCCATCGCTGAAACAAAATCCAGAGACAAAAGCCTGAGCAAGCGCCTCAGACTCGCTCATTCTTCATATCCTGAAGAGTTCTTCTCAGGGTTTGTAGATCGGGCGTGCCATACCTACGTCCCCAAACTTAAGCTGAGTTTGTGTTTTCAGTCTTCTGTCCTCAAAGTCCTGAGCCACACTCCCTCCAGGCTGGGGCCCCTGGAGCCACACATTAGGACTGCCCCCACCCAATCCATGGGAATTCTGCCCATTCCATTGTCAAAAATCGTACAAATTAGGAGAACCCTCCAAAGTCCCTGGGGCCATCCCAATAGTGTAGGTCGCCCGGGACAAAAAAGGGCGGTTGATACCGGCTGAGCATCTACCTCCACTCATCTACCTCCACTCATACCAAGAAGATTGAACCAGACAGGACCCGAGGCCATTATGGGATCCATTGCTTTGGTTTACAGGCATGTCTCCTCAAAATCCTGGATTCCAATACCAGCAGAGGGGATTTCCTGAGGCACCCATCAGAACAAATCTCGTCTCCACAAGGAAACTTGTGCATGGGAGCTATGCCAAAGCTTAGGAGAATACTTCAGGGTCCCGGTGCCACCTCCCCATTACAAGGCCCTCATGGACACAAACTCACGTTAGGACCCATCCTCTGGAAAGTGCATTTCAACTCAGCCACCCAGGTTGCTCCCGCAGATCCATTAGATCTAAACTGTCTTGTTGCTAGGAGACAATTGGAAGGCGAGGCGGACTTCCCAGGCATCCATCCTCGAACGGTGCTCTGGAGTCATTCCATATGCGATGTCCTGGAGCTGTCCAACAGGTCTCAATTGTCCCACAGAAGAAATTCTTGAAGGGGGCATCCCACATCTCCCAACGTGGAAAACCTCCATGGCCTCGAGATTCCGCTCCCTTCATGAAGGGGCCGTCATGCACAGAAACTCCAACCTGAGCCAACGTGGGATCCTCGCCCTGACTTCAGATGCATGAGATATTGGTTCAGATCTGCAGGGGGTACCTGCCGTGCCCTCACCCTGAATCCGAAGTCTAGCTTGTGTTCTCAGACTTCCGTCCTCACTCTCCTGGCCCCGAAGCCCTCAAGTTTGGCAATTCCGGACCGACAATGAAGCACTCTGCCTGCCCTCTAGAAAAAATATATTGCCTAATGAGCAGCCCAGGCAGCTTAAATGAGGATAAACCTACACGGCACTCGAATGTACCCAAATTATATAGTCTAACCTGGGCACTAATGCACTGTCTGACACAACCTGAGCCCGGACCTGCTGACCAACACCCAGACAGCTGGCCACACGCTGAGCACATCAGACCCGCCATGGCCTTAGGTCATCATCTCTTCCCTACCTCAGTTTTCAGGCTTCAGAACCTAGACCTTATCTCCAATCACTGCCCACGGGTGACTGTGATGCAGAAATCAGAACTCTTCCTGACCCATGGCAAGAAACCTTGTGGTTGGCATGTTGTCCAACGTTCCGTGTAGGAGAAACCAGCATTCACCCTGAGGCCCCGCCCATTCTTGCGTGCGACGAGAGCATAAACACGCATTGTGACCTCAGCGTGAGTCCTGTCCTCTAGTAAGTCCTCTCAGTGGCTGGACCATTAGATGTCATAATGGGCTTGACATGTCCCTAGTCCCCAATTTTTAACCAGATTTCTGTTTGTCCAGTCGCCCCACCCCAGGACTCTACTCTGGAATCCCTCATTTGGTGGGACATCTGAGGTTGAAAAACAAAATGAAACAAATCGACAACAACAACAACAACAAAACGGACTTCTTCCATCCCCAGAATGACCCCAAACTCTTTGGACGGGACCGAAACCCCAGAGAGTAAGACTCGTCCATTTCCCATGAAGTTCCCCGTCAATTTCACGACCATGAGTGACACGATATCCAGAGACAAAAACTTGAGCAAGAGCCTCACACTCGCCCTTTTTTCATATCCCGAAGTGTTCTCCTCATGGTCTGTAGATCAGTCCTGCCATACCATGACCCAAAACATAAGCCGAGTTTGTGTTTTCAGACAACTGTCCAAACAGCTCTGGCCTACACACCCTACAGGCTCAGGGCCCTGGAGCCAAACCTGAGGACTGTACTTGCCCTCTCCAAGGGAATTGTATGTGCCCATTCCAATGGCCACAACCCTACTAGTAGGATAACCTCCAAAGTCCCTGAGGCCATCCCAATATTTGTGGCTTCCCAGGACAAACAGGGGCAATCTGAGCCCATCTGAGCACCTACCTGCACTCAGACCCGTAGACTGATGTCCCCAGAGGTAAAAAGGAAGGAACAGGCCCCTAGGCACTAATTGGATCCATTGCTTTGGTTTCCAGGCATCTCTCCTCAGAGGCCTGGATTTCAATACCAGCATATGGCTGTTTCTTGACTCACCCATCAGAACAAATCTCATCTACACATGGGAAACATGCACGTTGGAGCTGTGTCAAAGCCTCTGTTTAGGAGAACCCTTCAGGGCCCCAGGGCCACCGCTTCATTCCAAGGTCTCCATAGACACAAAAACATATTAGGACACATCCCCAGGAGGGTCCATTTCAACTCAGCCTCCTTGATTGCCCCCCACATCCAGCAGATCTAACCTGTCTTGTTGCTTGGAGACCATTGGAATGCGAGGTGGGCTACCCAGCCATCCATCCTTAGAACCCTGCTCGGAATCGTTGGCCTGGAGCCAACCAACAGGTCTCAATTGTCCTGCAGAAGAATCTTTGCAGTTGGGAGCTTCTCACAACTCCCATCGTGGGAAAACCCCCATGTCCTCGTGATCCAACCCCCTTCAAAAAAGGGCCTTCAGGGCAGAAAGTCCAACCAGAGCGATCGTCTGATCCTTGCCCTGACTTCAGATGCACGAGATCTCTATTGAGGTCTGTAGATTGTGCCTGCCATATCCTCACCCAGAAACCTAGGCCTAGCTTGGGTTCTCAGACTCCGTCCTCAGACTACTGGCACACAAGCCCTCCAGTTGGGCAATCCAGAACTACAATGCCGCACTCTGCCTGCCCTACAGAAGTAAAACATTGCCCTAAGGGCTACCCCAAAACCGCAAATGAGGATCAACCTGCACGCCATTCGGCTGTACCCCAAACATATAGGCTGACCTGGGCACTATTTCCCCTTCTGACCCAGCCTGAGCCTGGACCTCCTGGTCCCACCCAGACAGCTGGCCGCACACTGAGCCATCGGACCCGCCATGGCCTTAGGTCGTCATCTCTTCCCAACTGCGGTTTTCAGGCTCCAGAACCTAGACCTTATCTCCAAGCACTGCCCAGGGTTGAAAATGATGCAGAAATCAGAACTCTTTCCCCATGGCAAGAAACCTTGTGGTTGGCATGATGTCCAACGTTCAGTGTAGTTGAAACAAGCGTGGCCCATGAGGCCCAGCCCATGCTTGCGGGCCACATTGGTCACAAACACTCATTGTGACCCTCAGCCTGAGCCCAGTCCTCAGGTCAGGCCTCTCAGGGCCTATATGAAGAGACAGCATATTGGGCTTGCCATGCCCCTAGGCCCCAATTTTTAACCATAGTTCGGGTTGTTCCTTCACTCTTCCCCAGGGCTCTGCTTTGGAATTCCTCTTTTGGTGGGACACCTGAGGTAACAAACCTGAAAGGAGTCCTCCCATCCCACAGATTGACGAAAAACAATTGGGATCGGGCCAAATCCACAGAGAGGAAGATCCGTCCATGGCCCATGAGACCTCCCCAACATTCCACGGCCATCGCTGAAACAAAATCCAGAGACAAAAGCCTGAGCAAGCGCCTCAGACTCGCTCATTCTTCATATCCTGAAGAGTTCTTCTCATGGTTTGTAGATCGGGCGTGCCATACCTACGTCCCCAAACTTAAGCTGAGTTTGTGTTTTCAGTCTTCTGTCCTCAAAGTCCTGAGCCACACTCCCTCCAGGCTGGGGCCCCTGGAGCCACACATTAGGACTGCCCCCACCCAATCCATGGGAATTCTGCCCATTCCATTGTCAAAAATCGTACAAATTAGGAGAACCCTCCAAAGTCCCTGGGGCCATCCCAATAGTGTAGGTCGCCCGGGACAAAAAAGGGCGGTTGATACCGGCTGAGCATCTACCTCCACTCATCTACCTCCACTCATACAAAGAAGATTGAACCAGACAGGACCCGAGGCCATTATGGGATCCATTGCTTTGGTTTACAGGCATGTCCCCTCAAAAGCCTGGATTCCAATACCAGCAGAGGGGATTTCCTGAGGCACCCATCAGAACAAATCTCGTCTCCACAAGGAAACTTGTGCATGGGAGCTATGCCAAAGCTTAGGAGAATACTTCAGGGTTCCATTGCCACCTCCCCATTCCAAGGCCCTCATGGACACAAACACACGTTAGGAACCATCCTCTGGAAAGTGCATTTCAACTCAGCCACCCCGGGTGCTCCCGCAGATCCATTAGATCTAAACTGTCTTGTTGCTAGGAGACAATTGGAAGGCGAGGCGGACTTCCCAGGCATCCATCCTGGAACGGTGCTCTGGAGTCATTCCATATGGGATGTCCTGGAGCTGTCCAACAGGTCTCAATTGTCCCGCAGAAGGAATCCTTGAAGGGGGCATCCCACATCTCCCAACGTGGAAAATCTCCATGGCCTCGAGATTCCGCTCCCTTCATGAAGGGGCCGTCATGCACAGAAACTCCAACCTGAGCCAACGTGGGATCCTCGCCCTGACTTCAGATGCATGAGATATTGGTTCAGATCTGCAGGGGGTACCTGCCGTGCCCTCACCCTGAATCCGAAGTCTAGCTTGTGTTCTCAGACTTCCGTCCTCACTCTCCTGGCCCCGAAGCCCTCAAGTTTGGCAATTCCGGACCGACAATGAAGCACTCTGCCTGCCCTCTAGAAAAAATATATTGCCTAATGAGCAGCCCAGGCAGCTTAAATGAGGATAAACCTACACGGCACTCGAATGTACCCAAATTATATAGTCTAACCTGGGCACTAATGCACTCTCTGACACAAACTGAGCCCGGACCTGCTGACCAACACCCAGACAGCTGACCGCACGCTGAGCACATCAGACCCGCCATGGCCTTAGGTCATCATCTCTTCCCTACCTCAGTTTTCAGGCTTCAGAACCTAGACCTTATCTCCAATCACTGCCCACGGGTGACTGTGATGCAGAAATCAGAACTCTTCCTGACCCATGGCAAGAAACCTTGTGGTTGGCATGTTGTCCAACGTTCAGTGAAGGAGAAACCAGCATTCACCCTGAGGCCCCGCCCATTCTTGCGTGCGACGAGAGCATAAACACGCATTGTGACCTCAGCGTGAGTCCTGTCCTCTAGTAAGTCCTCTCAGTGGCTGGACCATTAGATGTCATAATGGGCTTGACATGTCCCTAGTCCCCAATTTTTAACCAGATTTCTGGTTGTCCAGTCGCCCCACCCCAGGGCTCTACTCTGGAATCCCTCATTTGGTGGGACATCTGAGGTTGAAAAACAAAATGAAACAAATCGACAACAACAACAAAAAAACGGACTTCTTCCATCCCCAGAATGACCCCAAACTCTTTGGACGGGACCTAAACCCCAGAGAGTAAGACTCGTCCATTTCCCCTGAAGTCACCCGGCAATTTCATGACCATGATTGACACGATATCCAGAGACAAAAACTTGAGCAAGAGCCTCACACTCGCCCTTTTTTCATATCCCGAAGTGTTCTCCTCATGGTCTGTAGATCAGTCCTGCCATACCTATGACCCAAAACATAAGCCGAGTTTGTGCTTTCAGACAACTGTCCAAACAGCTCTGGCCTACACACCCTACAGGCTCAGGGCCCTGGAGCCAAACCTGAGGACTGTACTTGCCCTCTCCAAGGGAATTGTATGTGCCCATTCCAATGGCCACAACCCTACTAGTAGGATAACCTCCAAAGTCCCTGAGGCCATCCCAATAGTTGTGGCTTCGCAGGACAAACAGGGGCAATCTGAGCCCATCTGAGCACCTACCTGCACTCAGACCCGTAGACTGATGTCCCCAGAGGTAAAAAGGAAGGAACAGGCCCCTAGGCACTAATCGGATCCATTGCTTTGGTTTCCAGGCATCTCTCCTCAGAGGCCTGGATTTCAATACCAGCATATGGCTGTTTCTTGACTCACCCATCAGAACAAATCTCATCTACACATGGGAAACATGCACGTTGGAGCTGTGTCAAACCCTCTGTTTAGGAGAACCCTTCAGGGCCCCAGGGCCACCGCTTCATTCCAAGGTCTCCATAGACACAAAAACATATTAGGACACATCCACAGGAGAGTCCATTTCAACTCAGCCTCCTCGGTTGCCCCCCACATCCAGCAGATCTAACCTGTCTTGTTGCTTGGAGACCATTGGAATGCGAGGTGGGCTACCCAGCCATCCATCCTTAGAACCCTGCTCGGAATCGTTGGCCTGGAGCCAACCAACAGGTCTCAATTGTCCTGCAGAAGAATCTTTGCAGTTTGGAGCTTCTCACAACTCCCATCGTGGGAAAACCCCCATGACCTCGTGATCCAACCCCCTTCAAGAAAGGGCCATCAGGGCAGAAAGTCCAACCTGAGCGATCGTCTGATCCTTGCCCTGACTTCAGATGCACGAGATCTCGATTGAGGTCTGTAGATTGTGCCTGCCATATCCTCACCCAGAAAACTAGCCCTAGCTTGGGTTCTCAGACTCCGTCCTCAGACTACGGGCCCACAAGCCCTCCAGTTGGGCAAACCAGAACTACAATGCCGCACTCTGCCTGCCCTACAGAAGTAAACATTGCCCTCAGGGCTACCCCGAAACCGCAAATGAGGATCAACCTGCACGCCATTCGGCTGTACCCCAAACATATAGGCTGACCTGGGCACTATTTCCCCTTCTGACCCAGCCTTAGCCTGGACCTCCTGGTCCCACCCAGACAGCTGGCCGCACACTGAGCGCATCGGACCCGCCATGGCCTTAGGTCGTCATCTCTTCCCAACTGCGGTTTTCAGGCACCAGAACCTAGACCTTATCTCCAACCACTGCCCAGGGTTGAAAATGATGCAGAAATCAGAACTCTTTCCCCATGGCAAGAAACCTTGTGTTTGGCATGTTGTCCAAAGTTCAGTGTAGTTGAAACAAGCGTGGCCCATGAGGCCCAGCCCATGCTTGCGGGCCACATTGGTCACAAACACACATTGTGACCCTCAGCCTGAGCCCAGTCCTCAGGTAAGGCCTCTCAGGGCCTATATGAAGAGACAGCATATTGGGCTTGCCATGCCCCTAGGCCGCAATTTTTAACCATAGTTCGGGTTGTCCCTTCACTCTTCCCCAGGGCTCTGCTTTGGAATTCCTCTTTTGGTGGGACACCTGAGGTAACAAACCTGAAAGGAGTCCTCCCATCCCACAGATTGACGAAAAACAATTGGGATCGGGCCAAAACCACAGAGAGGAAGATTCGTCCATGGCCCATGAGACTTCCCCAACATTCCACGGCCATCGCTGAAACAAAATCCAGAGACAAAAGCCTGAGCAAGCGCCTCAGACTCGCTCATTCTTCATATCCTGAAGAGTTCTTCTCAGGGTTTGTAGATCGGGCGTGCCATACCTACGTCCCCAAACTTAAGCTGAGTTTGTGTTTTCAGTCTTCTGTCCTCAAAGTCCTGAGCCACACTCCCTCCAGGCTGGGGCCCCTGGAGCCACACATTAGGACTGCCCCCACCCAATCCATGGGAATTCTGCCCATTCCATTGTCAAAAATCGTACAAATTAGGAGAACCCTCCAAAGTCCCTTAGGCCATCCCAATACTGTAGGTCGCCCGGGACAAAAAAGGGCGGTTGATACCGGCTGAGCATTTACCTCCACTCATCTACCTCCACTCATACCAAGAAGATTGAACCAGACAGGACCCGAGGCCATTATCGGATCCATTGCTTTGGTTTACAGGCATGTCTCCTCAAAAGCCTGGATTCCAATACCAGCAGAGGGGATTTCCTGAGGCACCCATCAGAACAAATCTCGTCTCCACAATGATACTTGTTCATGGGAGCTAAGCCAAGGCTTAGGAGAATACTTCAGGGTCCCGGTGCCACCTCCCCATTCCAAGGCCCTCATGGACACAAACACACGTTAGGACCCATCCTCTGGAAAGTGCATTTCAACTCAGCCACCCCGGTTGCTCCCGCAGATCCATTAGATCTAAACTGTCTTGTTGCTAGGAGACAATTGGAAGGCGAGGCGGACTTCCCAGGCATCCATCCTGGAACGGTGCTCTGGAGTCATTCCATATGGGATGTCCTGGAGCTGTTCAACAGGTCTCAATTGTCCCGCAGAAGGAATCCTTGAAGGGGGCATCCCACATCTCCCAACGTGGAAAACCTCCATGGCCTCGAGATTCCGCTCCCTTCATGAAGGGGCCGTCATGCACAGAAACTCCAACCTGAGCCAACGTCGGATCCTCGCCCTGACTTCAGATGCATGAGATATTGGTTCAGATCTGCAGGGGGTACCTGCCATGCCCTCACCCTGAATCCGAAGTCTAGCTTGTGTTCTCAGACTTCCGTCCTCACTCTCCTGGCCCCGAAGACCTCAAGTTTGGCAATTCCGGACCGACAATGAAGCACTCTGCCTGCCCTCTAGAAAAAATATATTGCCTAATGAGCAGCCCAGGCAGCTTAAATGAGGATAAACCTACACGGCACTCGAATGTACCCAAATTATATAGTTTAACCTGGGCACTAATGCACTGTCTGACACAACCTGAGACCGGACCTGCTGACCAACACCCAGACAGCTGACCGCACGCTGAGCACATCAGACCCGCCATGGCCTTAGGTCATCATCTCTTCCCTACCTCAGTTTTCAGGCTTCAGAACCTAGACCTTATCTCCAATCACTGCTCACGGGTGACTGTGATGCAGAAATCAGAACTCTTCCTGACCCATGGCAAGAAACCTTGTGGTTGGCATGTTGTCCAACGTTCAGTGAAGGAGAAACCAGCATTCACCCTGAGGCCCTGCCCATTCTTGCGTGCGACGAGAGCATAAACACGCATTGTGACCTCAGCGTGAGTCCTGTCCTCTAGTAAGTCCTCTCAGTGGCTGGACCATTAGATGTCATAATGGGCTTGACATGTCCCTAGTCCCCAATTTTTAACCAGATTTCTGGTTGTCCAGTCGCCCCACCCCAGGGCTCTACTCTGGAATCCCTCATTTGGTGGGACATCTGAGGTTGAAAAACAAAATGAAACAAATCGACAACAACAACAAAAAAACGGACTTCTTCCATCCCCAGAATGACCCCAAACTCTTTGGACGGGACCGAACCCCCAGAGAGTAAGACTCGTCCATTTCCCATGAAGTCACCCGGCAATTTCACGACCATGAGTGACACGATATCCAGAGACAAAAACTTGAGCAAGAGCCTCACACTCGCCCTTTTTTCATATCCCGAAGTGTTCTCCTCATGGTCTGTAGATCAGTCCTGCCATACCTATGACCAAAACAGAAGCCGAATTTGTGTTTTCAGACAACTGTCCAAACAGCTCTGGCCTACACACCCTACAGGCTCAGGGCCCTGGAGCCAAACCTGAGGACTGTACTTGCCCTCTCCAAGGGAATTGTATGTGCCCATTCCAATGGCCACAACCCTACTAGTAGGATAACCTCCAAAGTCCCTGAGGCCATCCCAATAGTTGTGGCTTCCCAGGACAAACAGGGGCAATCTGAGCCCATCTGAGCACCTACCTGCACTCAGTCCCGTAGACTGATGTCCCCAGAGGTAAAAAGGAACGAACAGGCCCCTAGGCACTAATCGGATCCATTGCTTTGGTTTCCAGGCATCTCTCCTCAGAGGCCTGGATTTCAATACCAGCATATGGCTGTTTCTTGACTCAACCATCAGAACAAATCTCATCTACACATGGGAAACATGCACGTTGGAGCTGTGTCAAAGCCTCTGTTTAGGAGAACCCTTCAGGGCCCCAGGGCCACCACTTCATTCCAAGGTCTCCATAGACACAAAAACATATTAGGACACATCCACAGGAGAGTCCATTTCAACTCAGCCTCCTCGGTTGCCCCCCACATCCAGCAGATCTAACCTGTCTTGTTGCTTGGAGACCATTGGAATGCGAGGTGGTCTACCCAGCCATCCATCCTTAGAACCCTGCTCGGAATCGTTGGCCTGGAATCAACCAACAGGTCTCAATTGTCCTGCAGAAGAATCTTTGCAGTTTGGAGCTTCTCACAACTCCCATCGTGGGAAAACCCCCATGACCTCGTTATCCAACCCCCTTCAAGAAAGGGCCATCAGGGCAGAAAGTCCAACCTGAGCGATCGTCTGATCCTTGCCCTGACTTCAGATGCACGAGATCTCGATTGAGGTCTGTAGATTGTGCCTGCCATATCCTCACCCAGAAACCTAGGCCTAGCTTGGGTTCTCAGACTCCGTCCTCAGACTACTGGCCCACAAGCCCTCCAGTTGGGCAATCCAGAACTACAATGCCGCACTCTGCCTGCCCTACAGAAGTAAAACATTGCCCTCAGGGCTACCCCGAAACCGCAAATGAGGATCAACCTGCACGCCATTCGGCTGTACCCCAAACATATAGGCTGACCTGGGCACTATTTCCCCTTCTGACCCAGCCTGAGCCTGGACCTCCTGGTCCCACGCAGACAGCTGGCCACACACTGAGCACATCGGACCCGCCATGGCCTTAGGTCCTCATCTCTTCCCAACTGCGGTTTTCAGGCACCAGAACCTAGACCTTATCTCCAACCACTACCCAGGGTTGAAAATGATGCAGAAATCAGAACTCTTTCCCCATGGCAAGAAACCTTGTGGTTGGCATGTTGTCCAACGTTCAGTGTAGTTGAAACAAGCGTGGCCCATGAGGCCCAGCCCATGCTTGCGAGCCACATTGGTCACAAACACACATTGTGACCCTCAGCCTGAGCCCAGTCCTCAGGTAAGGCCTCTCAGGGCCTATATGAAGAGACAGCATATTGGGCTTGCCATGCCCCTAGGCCGCAATTTTTAACCATAGTTTGGGTTGTCCCTTCACTCTTCCCCAGGGCTCTGCTTTGGAATTCCTCTTTTGGTGGGACACCTGAGGTAACAAACCTGAAAGGAGTCCTCCCATCCCACAGATTGACGAAAAACAATTGGGATCGGGCCAAAACCACAGAGAGGAAGATTCGTCCATGGCCCATGAGACCTCCCCACATTCCACGGCCATCGCTGAAACAAAATCCAGAGACAAAAGCCTGAGCAAGCGCCTCAGACTCGCTCATTCTTCATATCCTGAAGAGTTCTTCTCAGGGTTTGTAGATCGGGCGTGCCATACCTACGTCCCCAAACTTAAGCTGAGTTTGTGTTTTCAGTCTTCTGTCCTCAAAGTCCTGAGCCACACTCCCTCCAGGCTGGGGCCCCTGGAGCCACACATTAGGACTGCCCCCACCCAATCCATGGGAATTCTGCCCATTCCATTGTCAAAAATCGTACAAATTAGGAGAACCCTCCAAAGTCCCTGGGGCCATCCCAATAGTGTAGGTCGCCCGGGACAAAAAAGGGCAGTTGATACCGGCTGAGCATCTACCTCCACTCATCTACCTCCACTCATACCAAGAAGATTGAACCAGACAGGACCCGAGGCCATTATCGGATCCATTGCTTTGGTTTACAGGCATGTCTCCTCAAAAGCCTGGATTTCAATACCAGCAGAGGGGATTTCCTGAGGCACCCATCAGAACAAATCTCGTCTCCACAAGGAAACTTGTGCATGGGAGCTAAGCCAAAGCTTAGGAGAATACTTCAGGGTCCCGGTGCCACCTCCCCATTCCAAGGCCCTCATGGACACAAACACACGTTAGGACCCATCCTCTGGAAAGTGCATTTCAACTCAGCCACCCCGGTTGCTCCCGCAGATCCATTAGATCTAAACTGTCTTGTTGCTAGGAGACAATTGGAAGGCGAGGCGGACTTCCCAGGCATCCATCCTCGAACGGTGCTCTGGAGTCATTCCATATGGGATGTCCTGGAGCTGTCCAACAGGTCTCAATTGTCCCGCAGAAGGAATCCTTGAAGGGGGCATCCCACATCTCCCAACGTGGAAAACCTCCATGGCCTCGAGATTCCGCTCCCTTCATGAAGGGGCCGTCATGCACAGAAACTCCAACCTGAACAACGTCGGATCCTCGCCCTGACTTCCGATGCATGAGATATTGGTTCAGATCTGCAGGGGGTACCTGCCGTGCCCTCACCCTGAATCCGAAGTCTAGCTTGTGTTCTCAGACTTCCGTCCTCACACTCCTGGCCCCGAAGCCCTCAAGTTTGGCAATTCCGGACCGACAATGAAGCACTCTGCCTGCCCTCTAGAAAAAATATATTGCCTAATGAGCAGCCCAGGCAGCTTAAATGAGGATAAACCTACACGGCACTCGAATGTACCCAAATTATATAGTCTAACCTGGGCACTAATGCACTCTCTGACACAATCTGAGCCCGGACCTGCTGACCAACACCCAGACAGCTGACCGCACGCTGAGCACATCAGACCCGCCATGGCCTTAGGTCATCATCTCTTCCCTACCTCAGTTTTCAGGCTTCAGAACCTAGACCTTATCTCCAATCACTGCCCACGGGTGACTGTGATGCAGAAATCAGAACTCTTCCTGACCCATGGCAAGAAACCTTGTGGTTGGCATGTTGTCCAACGTTCAGTGAAGGAGAAACCAGCATTCACCCTGAGGCCCCGCCCATTCTTGCGTGCGACGAGAGCATAAACACGCATTGTGACCTCAGCGTGAGTCCTGTCCTCTAGTAAGTCCTCTCAGTGGCTGGACCATTAGATGTCATAATGGGCTTGACATGTCCCTAGTCCCCAATTTTTAACCAGATTTCTGGTTGTCCAGTCGCCCCACCCCAGGGCTCTACTCTGGAATCCCTCATTTGGTGGGACATCTGAGGTTGAAAAACAAAATGAAACAAATCGACAACAACAACAAAAAAACGGACTTCTTCCATCCCCAGAATGACCCCAAACTCTTTGGACGGGACCTAAACCCCAGAGAGTAAGACTCGTCCATTTCCCATGAAGTCACCCGGCAATTTCATGACCATGATTGACACGATATCCAGAGACAAAAACTTGAGCAAGAGCCTCACACTCGCCCTTTTTTCATATCCCGAAGTGTTCTCCTCATGGTCTGTAGATCAGTCCTGCCATACCTATGACCCAAAACATAAGCCGAGTTTGTGTTTTCAGACAACTGTCCAAACAGCTCTGGCCTACACACCCTACAGGCTCAGGGCCCTGGAGCCAAACCTGAGGACTGTACTTGCCCTCTCCAAGGGAATTGTATGTGCCCATTCCAATGGCCACAACCCTACTAGTAGGATAACCTCCAAAGTCCCTGAGGCCATCCCAATATTTGTGGCTTCGCAGGACAAACAGGGGCATCTGAGCCCATCTGAGCACCTACCTGCACTCAGACCCGTAGACTGATCTCCCCAGAGGTAAAAAGGAACGAACAGGCCCCTAGGCACTAATCGGATCCATTGCTTTGGTTTCCAGGCATCTCTCCTCAGAGGCCTGGATTCAATACCAGCATATGGCTGTTTTTGACTCAACCATCAGAACAAATCTCATCTACACATGGGAAACATGCACGTTGGAGCTGTGTCAAAGCCTCTGTTTAGGAGAACCCTTCAGGGCCCCAGGGCCACCGCTTCATTCCAAGGTCTCCATAGACACAAAAACATATTAGGACACATCCACAGAAGAGTCCATTTCAACTCAGCCTCCTCGGTTGCCCCCCACATCCAGCAGATCTAACCTGTCTTGTTGCTTGGAGACCATTGGAATGCGAGGTGGGCTACCCAGCCATCCATCCTTAGAACCCTGCTCGGAATCGTTGGCCTGGAGCCAACCAACAGGTCTCAATTGTCCTGCAGAAGAATCTTTGCAGTTTGGAGCTTCTCACAACTCCCATCGTGGGAAAACCCCCATGACCTCGTGATCCAACCCCCTTCAAGAAAGGGCCATCAGGGCAGAAAGTCCAACCTGAGCGATCGTCTGATCCTTGCCCTGACTTCAGATGCACGAGATCTCGATTGAGGTCTGTAGATTGTGCCTGCCATATCCTCACCCAGAAACCTAGGCCTAGCTTGGGTTCTCAGACTCCGTCCTCAGACTACTGGCCCACAAGCCCTCCAGTTGGGCAATCCAGAACTACAATGCTACACTCTGCCTGCCCTACAGAAGTCAAACATTGCCCTCAGGGCTACCCCGAAACCGCAAATGAGGATCAACCTGCACGCCATTCGGCTGTACCCCATACATATAGGCTGACCTGGGCACTATTTCCCCTTCTGACCCAGCCTGAGCCTGGACCTCCTGGTTCCACCCAGACAGCTGGCCGCACACTGAGCACATCGGACCCGCCATGGCCTTAGGTCGTCATCTCTTCCCAACTGCGGTTTTCAGGCACCAGAACCTAGACCTTATCTCCAACCACTGCCCAGGGTTGAAAATGATGCAGAAATCAGAACTCTTTCCCCATGGCAAGAAACCTTGTGTTTGGCATGTTGTCCAACGTTCAGTGTAGTTGAAACAAGCGTGGCCCATGAGGCCCAGCCCATGCTTGCGGGCCACATTGGTCACAAACACACATTGTGACCCTCAGCCTGAGCCCAGTTCTCAGGTAAGGCCTCTCAGGGCCTATATGAAGAGACAGCATATTGGGCTTGTCATGCCCCTAGGCCGCAATTTTTAACCATAGTTCGGGTTGTCCCTTCACTCTTCCCCAGGGCTCTGCTTTGGAATTCCTCTTTTGGTGGGACACCTGAGGTAACAAACCTGAAAGGAGTCCTCCCATCCCACAGATTGACGAAAAACAATTGGGATCGGGCCAAATCCACAGAGAGGAAGATTCGTCCATGGCCCAAGAGACCTCCCCAACATTCCACGGCCATCGCTGAAACAAAATCCAGAGACAAAAGCTTGAGCAAGCGCCTCAGACTCGCTCATTCTTCATATCCTGAAGAGTTCTTCTCATGGTTTGTAGATCGGGCGTGCCATACCTACGTCCCCAAACTTAAGCTGAGTTTGTGTTTTCAGTCTTCTGTCCTCAAAGTCCTGAGCCACACTCCCTCCAGGCTGGGGCCCCTGGAGTCACACATTAGGACTGCCCCCACCCAATCCATGGGAATTCTGCCCATTCCATTGTCAAAAATCGTACAAATTAGGATAACCCTCCAAAGTCCCTGGGGCCATCCCAATAGTGTAGGTCGCCCGGGACAAAAAAGGGCAGTTGATACCGGCTGAGCATCTACCTCCACTCATCTACCTCCACTCATACCAAGAAGATTGAACCAGACAGGACCCGAGGCCATTATCGGATCCATTGCTTTGGTTTACAGGCATGTCTCCTCAAAAGCCTGGATTTCAATACCAGCAGAGGGGATTTCCTGAGGCACCCATCAGAACAAATCTCGTCTCCACAAGGAAACTTGTGCATGGGAGCTAAGCCAAAGCTTAGGAGAATACTTCAGGGTCCCGGTGCCACCTCCCCATTCCAAGGCCCTCATGGACACAAACACACGTTAGGACCCATCCTCTGGAAAGTGCATTTCAACTCAGCCACCCCGGTTGCTCCCGCAGATCCATTAGATCTAAACTGTCTTGTTGCTAGGAGACAATTGGAAGGCGAGGCGGACTTCCCAGGCATCCATCCTGGAACGGTGCTCTGGAGTCATTCCATATGGGATGTCCTGGAGCTGTCCAACAGGTCTCAATTGTCCCGCAGAAGGAATCCTTGAAGGGGGCATCCCACATCTCCCAACGTGGAAAACCTCCATGGCCTCGAGATTCCGCTCCCTTCATGAAGGGGCCGTCATGCACAGAAACTCCAACCTGAGCCAACGTCGGATCCTCGCCCTGACTTCAGATGCATGAGATATTGGTTCAGATCTGCAGGGGGTACCTGCCGTGCCCTCACCCTGAATCCGAAGTCTAGCTTGTGTTCTCAGACTTCCGTCCTCACTCTCCTGGCCCCGAAGCCCTCAAGTTTGGCAATTCCGGACCGACAATGAAGCACTCTGCCTGCCCTCTAGAAAAAATATATTGCCTAATGAGCAGCCCAGGCAGCTTAAATGAGGATAAACCTACACGGCACTCGAATGTACCCAAATTATATAGTCTAACCTGGGCACTAATGCACTGTCTGACACAACCTGAGCCCGGACCTGTTGACCAACACCCAGACAGCTGACCGCACGCTGAGCACATCAGACTTGCCATGGCCTTAGGTCATCATCTCTTCCCTACCTCAGTTTTCAGGCTTCAGAACCTAGACTTTATCTCCAATCACTGCCCACGGGTGACTGTGATGCAGAAATCAGAACTCTTCCTGACCCATGGCAAGAAACCTTGTGGTTGGCATGTTGTCCAACGTTCAGTGTAGGAGAAACCAGCATTCACCCTGAGGCCCTGCCCATTCTTGCGTGCGACGAGAGCATAAACACGCATTGTGACCTCAGCGTGAGTCCTGTGCTCTAGTAAGTCCTCTCAGTGGCTGGACCATTAGATGTCATAATGGTCTTGACATGTCGCTAGTCCCCAATTTTTAACCAGATTTCTGGTTGTCCAGTCTCCCCACCCCAGGGCTCTACTCTGGAATCCCTCATTTGGTGGGACATCTGAGGTTGAAAAACAAAATGAAACAAATCGACAACAACAACAAAAAAACGGACTTCTTCCATCCCCAGAATGACCCCAAACTCTTTGGACGGGAGTGAACCCCCAGAGAGTAAGACTCGTCCATTTCCCATGATGTCACCCGGCAATTTCACGACCATGAGTGACACGATATCCAGAGACAAAAACTTTAGCAAGAGCCTCACACTCGCCCTTTTTTCATATCCCGAGGTGTTCTCCTCATGGTCTGTAGATCAGTCCTGCCATACCTATGACCCAAAACATAAGCCGAGTTTGTGCTTTCAGACAACTGTCCAAACAGCTCTGGCCTACACACCCTACAGGCTCAGGGCCCTGGAGCCAAACCTGAGGACTGTACTTGCCCTCTCCAAGGGAATTGTATGTGCCCATTCCAATGGCCACAACCCTACTAGTAGGATAACCTCCAAAGTCCCTGAGGCCATCCCAATAGTTGTGGCTTCCCAGGACAAACAGGGGCAATCTGAGCCCATCTGAGCACCTACCTGCACTCAGTCCCGTAGACTGATGTCCCCAGAGGTAAGAAGGAACGAACAGGCCCCTAGGCACTAATCGGATCCATTGCTTTGGTTTCCAGGCATCTCTCCTTAGAGGCCTGGATTTCAATACCAGCATATGGCTGTTTCTTGACTCACACATCAGAACAAATCTCATCTACACATGGGAAACATGCACGTTGGAGCTGTGTCAAAGTCTCTGTTTAGGAGAACCCTTCAGGGCCCCAGGGCCACCGCTTCATTCCAAGGTCTCCATAGACACAAAAACATATTAGGACACATCCACAGGAGAGTCCATTTCAACTCAGCCTCCTCAGTTGCCCCCCACATCCAGCAGATCTAACCTGTCTTGTTGCTTGGAGACCATTGGAATGCGAGGTGGGCTACCCAGCCATCCATCCTTAGACCCTGCTCGGAATCGTTGGCCTGGAGCCAACCAACAGGTCTCAATTGTCCTGCAGAAGAATCTTTGCAGTTTGGAGCTTCTCACAACTCCCATCGTGGGAAAACCCCCATGACCTCGTGATCCAACCCCCTTCAAGAAAGGGCCATCAGGGCAGAAAGTCCAACCTGAGCGATCGTCTGATCCTTGCCCTGACTTCAGATGCACGAGATCTCGATTGAGATCTGTAGATTGTGCCTGCCATATCCTCACCCAGAAACCTAGGCCTAGCTTGGGTTCTCAGACTCCGTCCTCAGACTACTGGCCCACAAGCCCTCCAGTTGGGCAATCCAGAACTACAATGCCGCACTCTGCCTGCCCTACATAAGTAAAACATTGCCCTCAGGGCTACCCCGAAACCGCAAATGAGGATCAACCTGCACGCCATTCGGCTGTACCCCAAACATATAGGCTGACCTGGGCACTATTTCCCCTTCTGACCCAGACTGAGCCTGGACCTCCTGGTCCCACGCAGACAGCTGGCCGCACACTGAGCACATCGGACCCGCCATGGCCTTAGGTCGTCATCTCTTCCCAACTGCGGTTTTCAGGCACCAGAACCTAGACCTTATCTCCAACCACTGCCCAGGGTTGAAAATGATGCAGAAATCAGAACTCTTTCCTCATGGCAAGAAACTTTGTGTTTGGCATGTTGTCCAACGTTCAGTATAGTTGAAACAAGCGTGGCCCATGAGGCCCAGCCCATGCTTGCGGGCCACATTGGTCACAAACACACATTGTGACCCTCAGCCTGAGCCCAGTCCTCAGGTAAGGCCTCTCAGGGCCTATATGAAGAGACAGCATATTGGGCTTGCCATGCCCCTAGGCCGCAATTTTTAACCATAGTTCGGGTTGTCCCTTCACTCTTCCCCAGGGCTCTGCTTTGGAATTCCTCTTTTGGTGCGACACCTGAGGTAACAAACCTGAAAGGAGTCCTCCCATCCCACAGATTGACGAAAAACAATTGGGATCGGGCCAAATCCACAGAGAGGAAGATTCGTCCATGGCCCATGAGACCTCCCCAACATTCCACGGCCATCGCTGAAACAAAATCCAGAGACAAAAGCCTGAGCAAGCGCCTCAGACTCGCTCATTCTTCATATCCTGAAGAGTTCTTCTCATGGTTTGTAGATCAGGCGTGCCATACCTACGTCCCCAAACTTAAGCTGAGTTTGTGTTTTCAGTCTTCTGTCCTCAAAGTCCTGAGCCACACACCCTCCAGGCTGGGGCCCCTGGAGCCACACATTAGGACTGCCCCCACCCAATCCATGGGAATTCTGCCCATTCCATTGTCAAAAATCGTACAAATTAGGAGAACCCTCCAAAGTCCCTGGGGCCATCCCAATAGTGTAGGTCGCCCGGGACAAAAAAGGGCAGTTGATACCGGCTGAGCATCTACCTCCACTCATCTACCTCCACTCATACCAAGAAGATTGAACCAGACAGGACCCGAGGCCATTATCAGATCCATTGCTTTGGTTTACAGGCATGTCTCCTCAAAAGCCTGGATTTCCATACCAGCAGAGGGGATTTCCTGAGGCACCCATCAGAACAAATCTGATATCCACAAGGAAACTTGTGCATGGGAGCTAAGCCAAAGCTTAGGAGAATACTTCAGGGTCCCGGTGCCACCTCCCCATTCCAAGGCCCTCATGGACACAAACACACGTTAGGACCCATCCTCTGGAAAGTGCATTTCAACTCAGCCCCCCCGGTTGCTCCCGCAGATCCATTAGATCTAAACTGTCTTGTTGCTAGGAGACAATTGGAAGGCGAGGCGGACTTCCCAGGCATCCATCCTGGAACGGTGCTCTGGAGTCATTCCATATGGGATGTCCTGGATCTGTCCAACAGGTCTCAATTGTCCCGCAGAAGGAATCCTTGAAGGGGGCATCCCACATCTCCCAACGTGGAAAACCTCCATGGCCTCGAGATTCCGCTCCCTTCATGAAGGGGCCGTCATGCACAGAAACTCCAACCTGAGCCAACGTCGGATCCTCGCCCTGACTTCAGATGCATGAGATATTGGTTCAGATCTGCAGGGGGTACCTGCCGTGCCCTCACCCTGAATCCGAAGTCTAGCTTGTGTTCTCAGACTTCCGTCCTCACTCTCCTGGCCCCGAAGCCCTCAAGTTTGGCAATTCCGGACCGACAATGAAGCACTCTGCCTGCCCTCTAGAAAAAATATATTGCCTAATGAGCAGCCCAGGCAGCTTAAATGAGGATAAACCTACACGGCACTCGAATGTACCCAAATTATATAGTCTAACCTGGGCACTAATGCACTGTCTGACACAACCTGAGCCTGGTCCTGCTGACCAACACCCAGACAGCTGACCGCACGCTGAGCACATCAGACCCGCCATGGCCTTAGGTCATCATCTCTTCCCTACCTCAGTTTTCAGGCTTCAGAACCTAGAACTTATCTCCAATCACTGCCCACGGGTGACTGTGATGCAGAAATCAGAACTCTTCCTGACCCATGGCAAGAAACCTTGTGGTTGGCATGTTGTCCAACGTTCAGTGTAGGAGAAACCAGCATTCACCCTGAGGCCCCGCCCATTCTTGAGTGCGACGAGAGCATAAACACGCATTGTGACCTCAGCGTGAGTCCTGTCCTCTAGTAAGTCCTCTCAGTGGCTGGACCATTAGATGTCATAATGGGCTTGACATGTCCCTAGTCCCCAATTTTTAACCAGATTTCTGGTTGTCCAGTCGCCCCACCCAAGGGCTCTACTCTGGAATTCCTCATTTGGTGGGACATCTAGGTTGAAAAACAAAATGAACAAATCGACAACAACAACAAAAAAACGGACTTCTTCCATCCCCAGAATGACCCCAAACTCTTTGGACGGGACCGAACCCCCAGAGAGTAAGACTCTCCATTTCCATGATGTCACCCGGCAATTTCACGACCATGAGTGACACGATATCCAGAGACAAAAACGTGAGCAAGAGCCTCACACTCGCCCTTTTTTCATATCCCGAAGTGTTCTCCTCATGGTCTGTAGATCAGTCCTGCCATACCTATGACCCAAAACATAAGCCGAGTTTGTGCTTTCAGACAACTGTCCAAACAGCTCTGGCCTACACACCCTACAGGCTCAGGGCCCTGGAACCAAACCTGAGGACTGTACTTGCCCTCTCCAAGGGAATTGTATGTGCCCATTCCAATGGCCACAACCCTACTAGTAGGATAACCTCCAAAGTCCCTGAGGCCATCCCAATAGTTGTGGCTTCCCAGGACAAACAGGGGCAATCTGAGCCCATCTGAGCACCTACCTGCACTCAGTCCCGTAGACTGATGTCCCCAGAGTTAAAAAGGAACGAACAGGCCCCTAGGCACTAATCGGATCCATTGCTTTGGTTTCCAGGCATCTCTCCTCAGAGGCCTGGATTTCAATACCAGCATATGGCTGTTTCTTGACTCACCCATCAGAACAAATCTCATCTACACATGGGAAACATGCACGTTGGAGCTGTGTCAAAGTCTCTGTTTAGGAGAACCCTTCAGGGCCCCAGGTCCACCGCTTCATTCCAAGGTCTCCATAGACACAAAAACATATTAGGACACATCCACAGGAGAGTCCATTTCAACTCAGCCTCCTCGGCTGCCCCCCACATCCAGCAGATCTAACCTGTCTTGTTGCTTGGAGACCATTGGAATGCGAGGTGGGCTACCCAGCCATCCATCCTTAGAACCCTGCTCGGAATCGTTGGCCTGGAGCCAACCAACAGGTCTCAATTGTCCTGCAGAAGAATCTTTGCAGTTTGGAGCTTCTCACAACTCCCATTGTGGGAAAACCCCCATGACCTCGTGATCCAACCCCCTTCAAGAAAGGGCCATCAGGGCAGAAAGTCCAACCTGAGCGATCGTCTGATCCTTGCCCTGACTTCAGATGCATGAGATCTCGATTGAGGTCTGTAGATTGTGCCTGCCATATCCTCACCCAGAAACCTAGGCCTAGCTTGGGTTCTCAGACTCCGTCCTCAGACTACTGGCCCACAAGCCCTCCAGTTCGGCAATCCAGAACTACAATGCCGCACTCTGCCTGCCCTACAGAAGTCAAACATTGCCCTCAGGGCTACCCCGAAACCGCAAATGAGGATCAACCTGCACGCCATTCGGCTGTACCCCAAACATATAGGCTGACCTGGGCACTATTTCCCCTTCTGACCCAGCCTGAGCCTGGACCTCCTGGTCCCACGCAGACAGCTGGCCGCACACTGAGCACATCGGACCCGCCATGGCCTTAGGTCGTCATCTCTTCCCAACTGCGGTTTTCAGGCACCAGAACCTAGACCTTATTTCCAAACACTGCCCAGGGTTGAAAATGATGCAGAAATCAGAACTCTTTCCCCATGGCAAGAAACCTTGTGGTTGGCATGTTGTCCAACGTTCAGTGTAGTTGAAACAAGCGTGGCCCATGAGGCCCAGCCCATGCTTGCGGGCCACATTGGTCACAAACACACATTGTGACCCTCAGCCTGAGCCCAGTTCTCAGGTAAGGCCTCTCAGGGCCTATATGAAGAGACAGCATATTGGGCTTGCCATGCCCCTAGGCCGCAATTTTTAACCATAGTTCGGGTTGTCCCTTCACTCTTCCCCAGGGCTCTGCTTTGGAATTCCTCTTTTGGTGGGACACCTTAGGTAACAAACCTGAAAGGAGTCCTCCCATCCCACAGATTGACGAAAAACAATTGGGATCGGGCCAAATCCACAGAGAGGAAGATTCGTCCATGGCCCATGAGACCTCCCCAACATTCCACGGCCATCGCTGAAACAAAATCCAGAGACAAAAGCTTGAGCAAGCGCCTCAGACTCGCTCATTCTTCATATCCTGAAGAGTTCTTCTCATGGTTTGTAGATCGGGCGTGCCATACCTACGTCCCCAAACTTAAGCTGAGTTTGTGTTTTCAGTCTTCTGTCCTCAAAGTCCTGAGCCACACTCCCTCCAGGCTGGGGCCCCTGGAGCCACACATTAGGACTGCCCCCACCCAATCCATGGGAATTCTGCCCATTCCATTGTCAAAAATCGTACAAATTAGGAGGACCCTCCAAAGTCCCTGGGGCCATCCCAATAGTGTAGGTCGCCCGGGACAAAAAAGGGCAGTTGATACCGGCTGAGCATCTACCTCCACTCATCTACCTCCACTCATACCAAGAAGATTGAACCAGACAGGACCCGAGGCCATTATCGGATCCATTGCTTTGGTTTACAGGCATGTCTCCTCAAAAGCCTGGATTTCAATACCAGCAGAGGGGATTTCCTGAGGCACCCATCAGAACAAATCTCGTCTCCACAAGGAAACTTGTGCATGGGAGCTAAGCCAAAGCTTAGGAGAATACTTCAGGGTCCCGGTGCCACCTCCCCATTCCAAGGCCCTCATGGACACAAACACACGTTAGGACCCATCCTCTGGAAAGTGCATTTTCTCAGCCACCCCGGTTGCTCCCGCAGATCCATTAGATCTAAACTGTCTTGTTGCTAGGAGACAATTGGAAGGCGAGGCGGACTTCCCAGGCATCCATCCTGGAACGGTGCTCTGGAGTCATTCCATATGGGATGTCCTGGAGCTGTCCAACAGGTCTCAATTGTCCCGCAGAAGGAATCCTTGAAGGGGGCATCCCACATCTCCCAACGTGGAAAACCTCCATGGCCTCGAGATTCCGCTCCCTTCATGAAGGGGCCGTCATGCACAGAAACTCCAACCTGAGCCAACGTCGGATCCTCGCCCTGACTTCAGATGCATGAGATATTGGTTCAGATCTGCAGGGGGTACCTGCCGTGCCCTCACCCTGAATCCGAAGTCTAGCTTGTGTTCTCAGACTTCCGTCCTCACTCTCCTGGCCCCGAAGCCCTCAAGTTTGGCAATTCCGGACCGACAATGAAGCACTCTGCCTGCCCTCTAGAAAAAATATATTGCCTAATGAGCAGCCCAGGCAGCTTAAATGAGGATAAACCTACACGGCACTCGAATGTACCCAAATTATATAGTCTAACCTGGGCACTAATGCACTGTCTGACACAACCTGAGCCCGGACCTGCTGACCAACACCCAGACAGCTGACCGCACGCTGAGCACATCAGACCCGCCATGGCCTTAGGTCATCATCTCTTTCCTACCTCAGTTTTCAGGCTTCAGAACCTAGACCTTATCTCCAATCACTGCCCACGGGTGACTGTGATGCAGAAATCAGAACTCTTCCTGACCCATGGCAAGAAACCTTGTGGTTGGCATGTTGTCCAACGTTCAGTGTAGGAGAAACCAGCATTCAACCTTAGGCCCTGCCCATTCTTGCGTGCGACGAGAGCATAAACACGCAATGTGACCTCAGCGTGAGTCCTGTCCTCTAGTAAGTCCTCTCAATGGCTGGACCATTAGATGTCATAATGGGCTTGACATGTCGCTAGTCCCCAATTTTTAACCAGATTTCTGGTTGTACAGTCGCCCCACCCCAGGGCTCTACTCTGGAATCCCTCATTTGGTGGGACATCTGAGGTTGAAAAACAAAATGAAACAAATCGACAACAACAACAAAAAAACGGACTTCTTCCATCCCCAGAATGACCCCAAACTCTTTGGACGGGACCGAACCCCCAGAGAGTAAGACTCGTCCATTTCCCATGAAGTCGCCCGGCAATTTCACGACCATGAGTGACACGATATCCAGAGACAAAAACTTGAGCAAGAGCCTCACACTCGCCCTTTTTTCATATCCCGAAGTGTTCTCCTCATGGTCTGTAGATCAGTCCTGCCATACCTATGACCCAAAACATAAGCCGAGTTTGTGTTTTCAGACAACTGTCCAAACAGCTCTGGCCTACACACCCTACAGGCTCAGGGCCCTGGAGCCAAACCTGAGGACTGTACTTGCCCTCTCCAAGGGAATTGTATGTGCCCATTCCAATGGCCACAACCCTACTAGTAGGATAACCTCCAAAGTCCCTGAGGCCATCCCAAGAGTTGTGGCTTCCCAGGACAAACAGGGGCAATCTGAGCCCATCTGAGCACCTACCTGCACTCAGACCCGTAGACTGATGTCCCCAGAGGTAAAAAGGAACGAACAGACCCCTAGGCACTAATCGGATCCATTGCTTTGGTTTCCAGGCATCTCTCCTCAGAGGCCTGGATTTCAATACCAGCATATGGCTGTTTCTTGACTCACCCATCGGAACAAATCTCATCTACACATGGGAAACATGCACGTTGGAGCTGTGTCAAAGCCTCTGTTTAGGAGAACCCTTCAGGGCCCCAGGGCCACCGCTTCATTCCAAGGTCTCCATAGACACAAAAACATATTAGGACACATCCACAGGAGAGTCCATTTCAACTCAGCCTCCTCGGTTGCCCCCCACATCCAGCAGATCTAACCTGTCTTGTTGCTTGGAGACCATTGGAATGCGAGGTGGGCTACCCAGCCATCCATCCTTAGAACCCTGCTCGGAATCGTTGGCCTGGAGCCAACCAACAGGTCTCAATTGTCCTGCAGAAGAATCTTTGCAGTTTGGAGCTTCTCACAACTCCCATCGTGGGAAAACCCCCATGACCTCGTGATCCAACCCCCTTCAAGAAAGGGCCATCAGGGCAGAAAGTCCAACCTGAGCGATCGTCTGATCCTTGCCCTGACTTCAGATGCACGAGATCTCGATTGAGGTCTGTAGATTGTGCCTGCCATATCCTCACCCAGAAACCTAGGCCTAGCTTGGGTTCTCAGACTCCGTCCTCAGACTACTGGCCCACAAGCCCTCCAGTTCGGCAATCCAGAACTACAATGCCGCACTCTGCCTGCCCTACAGAAGTCAAACATTGCCCTCAGGGCTACCCCGAAACCGCAAATGAGGATCAACCTGCACGCCATTCGGCTGTACCCCAAACATATAGGCTGACCTGGGCACTATTTCCCCTTCTGACCCAGCCTGAGCCTGGACCTCCTGGTCCCACGCAGACAGCTGGCCGCACACTGAGCACATCGGACCCGCCATGGCCTTAGGTCGTCATCTCTTCCCAACTGCGGTTTTCAGGCACCAGAACCTAGACCTTATTTCCAAACACTGCCCAGGGTTGAAAATGATGCAGAAATCAGAACTCTTTCCCCATGGCAAGAAACCTTGTGGTTGGCATGTTGTCCAACGTTCAGTGTAGTTGAAACAAGCGTGGCCCATGAGGCCCAGCCCATGCTTGCGGGCCACATTGGTCACAAACACACATTGTGACCCTCAGCCTGAGCCCAGTTCTCAGGTAAGGCCTCTCAGGGCCTATATGAAGAGACAGCATATTGGGCTTGCCATGCCCCTAGGCCGCAATTTTTAACCATAGTTCGGGTTGTCCCTTCACTCTTCCCCAGGGCTCTGCTTTGGAATTCCTCTTTTGGTGGGACACCTTAGGTAACAAACCTGAAAGGAGTCCTCCCATCCCACAGATTGACGAAAAACAATTGGGATCGGGCCAAATCCACAGAGAGGAAGATTCGTCCATGGCCCATGAGACCTCCCCAACATTCCACGGCCATCGCTGAAACAAAATCCAGAGACAAAAGCTTGAGCAAGCGCCTCAGACTCGCTCATTCTTCATATCCTGAAGAGTTCTTCTCATGGTTTGTAGATCGGGCGTGCCATACCTACGTCCCCAAACTTAAGCTGAGTTTGTGTTTTCAGTCTTCTGTCCTCAAAGTCCTGAGCCACACTCCCTCCAGGCTGGGGCCCCTGGAGCCACACATTAGGACTGCCCCCACCCAATCCATGGGAATTCTGCCCATTCCATTGTCAAAAATCGTACAAATTAGGAGGACCCTCCAAAGTCCCTGGGGCCATCCCAATAGTGTAGGTCGCCCGGGACAAAAAAGGGCAGTTGATACCGGCTGAGCATCTACCTCCACTCATCTACCTCCACTCATACCAAGAAGATTGAACCAGACAGGACCCGAGGCCATTATCGGATCCATTGCTTTGGTTTACAGGCATGTCTCCTCAAAAGCCTGGATTTCAATACCAGCAGAGGGGATTTCCTGAGGCACCCATCAGAACAAATCTCGTCTCCACAAGGAAACTTGTGCATGGGAGCTAAGCCAAAGCTTAGGAGAATACTTCAGGGTCCCGGTGCCACCTCCCCATTCCAAGGCCCTCATGGACACAAACACACGTTAGGACCCATCCTCTGGAAAGTGCATTTTCTCAGCCACCCCGGTTGCTCCCGCAGATCCATTAGATCTAAACTGTCTTGTTGCTAGGAGACAATTGGAAGGCGAGGCGGACTTCCCAGGCATCCATCCTGGAACGGTGCTCTGGAGTCATTCCATATGGGATGTCCTGGAGCTGTCCAACAGGTCTCAATTGTCCCGCAGAAGGAATCCTTGAAGGGGGCATCCCACATCTCCCAACGTGGAAAACCTCCATGGCCTCGAGATTCCGCTCCCTTCATGAAGGGGCCGTCATGCACAGAAACTCCAACCTGAGCCAACGTCGGATCCTCGCCCTGACTTCAGATGCATGAGATATTGGTTCAGATCTGCAGGGGGTACCTGCCGTGCCCTCACCCTGAATCCGAAGTCTAGCTTGTGTTCTCAGACTTCCGTCCTCACTCTCCTGGCCCCGAAGCCCTCAAGTTTGGCAATTCCGGACCGACAATGAAGCACTCTGCCTGCCCTCTAGAAAAAATATATTGCCTAATGAGCAGCCCAGGCAGCTTAAATGAGGATAAACCTACACGGCACTCGAATGTACCCAAATTATATAGTCTAACCTGGGCACTAATGCACTGTCTGACACAACCTGAGCCCGGACCTGCTGACCAACACCCAGACAGCTGACCGCACGCTGAGCACATCAGACCCGCCATGGCCTTAGGTCATCATCTCTTTCCTACCTCAGTTTTCAGGCTTCAGAACCTAGACCTTATCTCCAATCACTGCCCACGGGTGACTGTGATGCAGAAATCAGAACTCTTCCTGACCCATGGCAAGAAACCTTGTGGTTGGCATGTTGTCCAACGTTCAGTGTAGGAGAAACCAGCATTCAACCTTAGGCCCTGCCCATTCTTGCGTGCGACGAGAGCATAAACACGCAATGTGACCTCAGCGTGAGTCCTGTCCTCTAGTAAGTCCTCTCAATGGCTGGACCATTAGATGTCATAATGGGCTTGACATGTCGCTAGTCCCCAATTTTTAACCAGATTTCTGGTTGTACAGTCGCCCCACCCCAGGGCTCTACTCTGGAATCCCTCATTTGGTGGGACATCTGAGGTTGAAAAACAAAATGAAACAAATCGACAACAACAACAAAAAAACGGACTTCTTCCATCCCCAGAATGACCCCAAACTCTTTGGACGGGACCGAACCCCCAGAGAGTAAGACTCGTCCATTTCCCATGAAGTCACCCGGCAATTTCACGACCATGAGTGACACGATATCCAGAGACAAAAACTTGAGCAAGAGCCTCACACTCGCCCTTTTTTCATATCCCGAAGTGTTCTCCTCATGGTCTGTAGATCAGTCCTGCCATACCTATGACCCAAAACATAAGCCGAGTTTGTGTTTTCAGACAACTGTCCAAACAGCTCTGGCCTACACACCCTACAGGCTCAGGGCCCTGGAGCCAAACCTGAGGACTGTACTTGCCCTCTCCAAGGGAATTGTATGTGCCCATTCCAATGGCCACAACCCTACTAGTAGGATAACCTCCAAAGTCCCTGAGGCCATCCCAAGAGTTGTGGCTTCCCAGGACAAACAGGGGCAATCTGAGCCCATCTGAGCACCTACCTGCACTCAGACCCGTAGACTGATGTCCCCAGAGGTAAAAAGGAACGAACAGACCCCTAGGCACTAATCGGATCCATTGCTTTGGTTTCCAGGCATCTCTCCTCAGAGGCCTGGATTTCAATACCAGCATATGGCTGTTTCTTGACTCACCCATCGGAACAAATCTCATCTACACATGGGAAACATGCACGTTGGAGCTGTGTCAAAGCCTCTGTTTAGGAGAACCCTTCAGGGCCCCAGGGCCACCGCTTCATTCCAAGGTCTCCATAGACACAAAAACATATTAGGACACATCCACAGGAGAGTCCATTTCAACTCAGCCTCCTCGGTTGCCCCCCACATCCAGCAGATCTAACCTGTCTTGTTGCTTGGAGACCATTGGAATGCGAGGTGGGCTACCCAGCCATCCATCCTTAGAACCCTGCTCGGAATCGTTGGCCTGGAGCCAACCAACAGGTCTCAATTGTCCTGCAGAAGAATCTTTGCAGTTTGGAGCTTCTCACAACTCCCATCGTGGGAAAACCCCCATGACCTCGTGATCCAACCCCCTTCAAGAAAGGGCCATCAGGGCAGAAAGTCCAACCTGAGCGATCGTCTGATCCTTGCCCTGACTTCAGATGCACGAGATCTCGATTGAGGTCTGTAGATTGTGCCTGCCATATCCTCACCCAGAAACCTAGGCCTAGCTTGGGTTCTCAGACTCCGTCCTCAGACTACTGGCCCACAAGCCCTCCAGTTCGGCAATCCAGAACTACAATGCCGCACTCTGCCTGCCCTACAGAAGTCAAACATTGCACTCAGGGCTACCCCGAAACCGCAAATGAGGATCAACCTGCACGCCATTCGGCTGTACCCCAAACATATAGGCTGACCTGGGCACTATTTCCCCTTCTGACCCAGCCTGAGCCTGGACCTCCTGGTCCCACGCAGACAGCTGGCCGCACACTGAGCACATCGGACCCGCCATGGCCTTAGGTCGTCATCTCTTCCCAACTGCGGTTTTCAGGCACCAGAACCTAGACCTTATCTCCAACCACTGCCCAGGGTTGAAAATGATGCAGAAATCAGAACTCTTTCCTCATGGCAAGAAACTTTGTTTTTGGCATGTTGTCCAACGTTCAGTGTAGTTGAAACAAGCGTGGCCCATGAGGCCCAGCCCATGCTTGCGGGCCACATTGGTCACAAACACACATTGTGACCCTCAGCCTGAGCCCAGTCCTCAGGTAAGGCCTCTCAGGGCCTATATGAAGAGACAGCATATTGGGCTTGCCATGCCCCTAGGCCGCAATTTTTAACCATAGTTCGGGTTGTCCCTTCACTCTTCCCCAGGGCTCTGCTTTGGAATTCCTCTTTTGGTGGGACACCTGAGGTAACAAACCTGAAAGGAGTCCTCCCATCCCACAGATTGACGAAAAACAATTGGGATCGGGCCAAATCCACAGAGAGGAAGATTCGTCCATGGCCCATGAGACCTCCCCAACATTCCACGGCCATCGCTGAAACAAAATCCAGAGACAAAAGCCTGAGCAAGCGCCTCAGACTCGCTCATTCTTCATATCCTGAAGAGTTCTTCTCATGGTTTGTAGATCGGGCGTGCCATACCTACGTCCCCAAACTTAAGCTGAGTTTGTGTTTTCAGTCTTCTGTCCTCAAAGTCCTGAGCCACACTCCCTCCAGGCTGGGGCCCCTGGAGCCACACATTAGGACTGCCCCCACCCAATCCATGGGAATTCTGCCCATTCCATTGTCAAAAATCGTACAAATTAGGAGAACCCTCCAAAGTCCCTGGGGCCATCCCAATAGTGTAGGTCGCCCGGGACAAAAAAGGGCAGTTGATACCGGCTGAGCATCTACCTCCACTCATCTACCTCCACTCATACCAAGAAGATTGAACCAGACAGGACCCGAGGCCATTATCAGATCCATTGCTTTGGTTTACAGGCATGTCTCCTCAAAAGCCTGGATTTCCATACCAGCAGAGGGGATTTCCTGAGGCACCCATCAGAACAAATCTGATATCCACAAGGAAACTTGTGCATGGGAGCTAAGCCAAAGCTTAGGAGAATACTTCAGGGTCCCGGTGCCACCTCCCCATTCCAAGGCCCTCATGGACACAAACACACGTTAGGACCCATCCTCTGGAAAGTGCATTTCAACTCAGCCACCCCGGTTGCTCCCGCAGATCCATTAGATCTAAACTGTCTTGTTGCTAGGAGACAATTGGAAGGCGAGGCGGACTTCCCAGGCATCCATCCTGGAACGGTGCTCTGGAGTCATTCCGTATGGGATGTCCTAGAGCTGTCCAACAGGTCTCAATTGTCCCGCAGAAGGAATCCTTGAAGGGGGCATCCCACATCTCCCAACGTGGAAAACCTCCATGGCCTCGAGATTCCGCTCCCTTCATGAAGGGGCCGTCATGCACAGAAACTCCAACCTGAGCCAACGTCGGATCCTCGCCCTGACTTCAGATGCATGAGATATTGGTTCAGATCTGCAGGGGGTACCTGCCGTGCCCTCACCGTGAATCCAAAGTCTAGCTTGTGTTCTCAGACTTCCGTCCTCACTCTCCTGGCCCCGAAGCCCTCAAGTTTGGCAATTCTGGACCGACAATGAAGCACTCTGCCTGCCCTCTAGAAAAAATATATTGCCTAATGAGCAGCCCAGGCAGCTTAAATGAGGATAAACCTACACGGCACTCGAATGTACCCAAATTATATAGTCTAACCTGGGCACTAATGCACTGTCTGACACAACCTGAGCCTGGTCCTGCTGACCAACACCCAGACAGCTGACCGCACGCTGAGCACATCAGACCCGCCATGGCCTTAGGTCATCATCTCTTCCCTACCTCAGTTTTCAGGCTTCAGAACCTAGAACTTATCTCCAATCACTGCCCACGGGTGACTGTGATGCAGAAATCAGAACTCTTCCTGACCCATGGCAAGAAACCTTGTGGTTGGCATGTTGTCCAACGTTCAGTGTAGGAGAAACCAGCATTCACCCTGAGGCCCCGCCCATTCTTGCGTGCGACGAGAGCATAAACACGCATTGTGACCTCAGCGTGAGTCCTGTCCTCTAGTAAGTCCTCTCAGTGGCTGGACCATTAGATGTCATAATGGGCTTGACATGTCCCTAGTCCCCAATTTTTAACCAGATTTCTGGTTGTCCAGTCGCCCCACCCCAGGGCTCTACTCTGGAATCCCTCATTTGGTGGGACATCTGAGGTTGAAAAACAAAATGAACAAATCGACAACAACAACAAAAAAACGGACTTCTTCCATCCCCAGAATGACCCCAAACTCTTTGGACGGGACCGAACCTCCAGAGAGTAAGACTCGTCCATTTCCATGATGTCACCCGGCAATTTCACGACCATGAGTGACACGATATCCAGAGACAAAAACTTGAGCAAGAGCCTCACACTCGCCCTTTTTTCATATCCCGAAGTGTTCTCCTCATGGTCTGTAGATCAGTCCTGCCATACCTATGACCCAAAACATAAGCCGAGCTTGTGTTTTCAGACAACTGTCCAAACAGCTCTGGCCTACACACCCTACAGGCTCAAGGCCCTGGAACCAAACCTGAGGACTGTACTTGCCCTCTCCAAGGGAATTGTATGTGCCCATTCCAATGGCCACAACCCTACTAGTAGGATAACCTCCAAAGTCCCTGAGGCCATCCCAATAGTTGTGGCTTCCCAGGACAAACAGGGGCAATCTGAGCCCATCTGAGCACCTACCTGCACTCAGACCCGTAGACTGATGTCCCCAGAGGTAAAAAGGAACGAACAGGCCCCTAGGCACTAATCGGATCCATTGCTTTGGTTTCCAGGCATCTCTCCTCAGAGGCCTGGATTTCAATACCAGCATATGGCTGTATCTTGACTCACCCATCAGAACAAATCTCATCTACACATGGGAAACATGCACGTTGGAGCTGTGTCAAAGTCTCTGTTTAGGAGAACCCTTCAGGGCCCCAGGTCCACCGCTTCATTCCAAGGTCTCCATAGACACAAAAACATATTAGGACACATCCACAGGAGAGTCCATTTCAACTCAGCCTCCTCGGCTGCCCCCCACATCCAGCAGATCTAACCTGTCTTGTTGCTTGGAGACCATTGGAATGCGAGGTGGGCTACCCAGCCATCCATCCTTAGAACCCTGCTCGGAATCGTTGGCCTGGAGCCAACCAACAGGTCTCAATTGTCCTGCAGAAGAATCTTTGCAGTTTGGAGCTTCTCACAACTCCCATCGTGGGAAACCCCCATGACCTCGTGATCCAACCCCCTTCAAGAAAGGGCCATCAGGGCAGAAAGTCCAACCTGAGCGATCGTCTGATCCTTGCCCTGACTTCAGATGCACGAGATCTCGATTGAGGTCTGTAGATTGTGCCTGCCATATCCTCACCCAGAAACCTAGGCCTAGCTTGGGTTCTCAGACTCCGTCCTCAGACTACTGGCCCACAAGCCCTCCAGTTCGGCAATCCAGAACTACAATGCCGCACTCTGCCTGCCCTACAGAAGTCAAACATTGCCCTCAGGGCTACCCCGAAACCGCAAATGAGGATCAACCTGCACGCCATTCGGCTGTACCCCAAACATATAGGCTGACCTGGGCACTATTTCCCCTTCTGACCCAGACTGAGCCTGGACCTCCTGGTCCCACGCAGACAGCTGGCCGCACACTGAGCACATCGGACCCGCCATGGCCTTAGGTCGTCATCTCTTCCCAACTGCGGTTTTCAGGCACCAGAACCTAGACCTTATCTCCAACCACTGCCCAGGGTTGAAAATGATGCAGAAATCAGAACTCTTTCCTCATGGCAAGAAACTTTGTGTTTGGCATGTTGTCCAACGTTCAGTGTAGTTGAAACAAGCGTGGCCCATGAGGCCCAGCCCATGCTTGCGGGCCACATTGGTCACAAACACACATTGTGACCCTCAGCCTGAGCCCAGTCCTCAGGTAAGGCCTCTCAGGGCCTATATGAAGAGACAGCATATTGGGCTTGCCATGCCGCTAGGCCGCAATTTTTAACCATAGTTCGGGTTGTCCCTTCACTCTTCCCCAGGGCTCTGCTTTGGAATTCCTCTTTTGGTGGGACACCTGAGGTAACAAACCTGAAAGGAGTCCTCCCATCCCACAGATTGACGAAAAACAATTGGGATCGGGCCAAATCCACAGAGAGGAAGATTCGTCCATGGCCCATGAGACCTCCCCAACATTCCACGGCCATCGCTGAAACAAAATCCAGAGACAAAAGCCTGAGCAAGCGCCTCAGACTCGCTCATTCTTCATATCCTGAAGAGTTCTTCTCATGGTTTGTAGATCGGGCGTGCCATACCTACGTCCCCAAACTTAAGCTGAGTTTGTGTTTTCAGTCTTCTGTCCTCAAAGTCCTGAGCCACACTCCCTCCAGGCTGGGGCCCCTGGAGCCACACATTAGGACTGCCCCCACCCAATCCATGGGAATTCTGCCCATTCCATTGTCAAAAATCGTACAAATTAGGAGAACCCTCCAAAGTCCCTGGGGCCATCCCAATAGTGTAGGTCGCCCGGGACAAAAAAGGGCAGTTGATACCGGCTGAGCATCTACCTCCACTCATCTACCTCCACTCATACCAAGAAGATTGAACCAGACAGGACCCGAGGCCATTATCAGATCCATTGCTTTGGTTTACAGGCATGTCTCCTCAAAAGCCTGGATTTCCATACCAGCAGAGGGGATTTCCTGAGGCACCCATCAGAACAAATCTGATATCCACAAGGAAACTTGTGCATGGGAGCTAAGCCAAAGCTTAGGAGAATACTTCAGGGTCCCGGTGCCACCTCCCCATTCCAAGGCCCTCATGGACACAAACACACGTTAGGACCCATCCTCTGGAAAGTGCATTTCAACTCAGCCCCCCCGGTTGCTCCCGCAGATCCATTAGATCTAAACTGTCTTGTTGCTAGGAGACAATTGGAAGGCGAGGCGGACTTCCCAGGCATCCATCCTGGAACGGTGCTCTGGAGTCATTCCATATGGGATGTCCTGGAGCTGTCCAACAGGTCTCAATTGTCCCGCAGAAGGAATCCTTGAAGGGGGCATCCCACATCTCCCAACGTGGAAAACCTCCATGGCCTCGAGATTCCGCTCCCTTCATGAAGGGGCCGTCATGCACAGAAACTCCAACCTGAGCCAACGTCGGATCCTCGCCCTGACTTCAGATGCATGAGATATTGGTTCAGATCTGCAGGGGGTACCTGCCGTGCCCTCACCCTGAATCCGAAGTCTAGCTTGTGTTCTCAGACTTCCGTCCTCACTCTCCTGGCCCCGAAGCCCTCAAGTTTGGCAATTCCGGACCGACAATGAAGCACTCTGCCTGCCCTCTAGAAAAAATATATTGCCTAATGAGCAGCCCAGGCAGCTTAAATGAGGATAAACCTACACGGCACTCGAATGTACCCAAATTATATAGTCTAACCTGGGCACTAATGCACTGTCTGACACAACCTGAGCCTGGTCCTGCTGACCAACACCCAGACAGCTGACCGCACGCTGAGCACATCAGACCCGCCATGGCCTTAGGTCATCATCTCTTCCCTACCTCAGTTTTCAGGCTTCAGAACCTAGAACTTATCTCCAATTACTGCCCACGGGTGACTGTGATGCAGAAATCAGAACTCTTCCTGACCCATGGCAAGAAAACTTGTGGTTGGCATGTTGTCCAACGTTCAGTGTAGGAGAAACCAGCATTCACCCTGAGGCGCCGCCCATTCTTGCGTGCGACGAGAGCATAAACACGCATTGTGACCTCAGCGTGAGTCCTGTCCTCTAGTAAGTCCTCTCAGTGGCTGGACCATTAGATGTCATAATGGGCTTGACATGTCCCTAGTCCCCAATTTTTAACCAGATTTCTGGTTGTCCAGTCGCCCCACCCAAGGGCTCTACTCTGGAATCCCTCATTTGGTGGGACATCTAGGTTGAAAAACAAAATGAACAAATCGACAACAACAACAAAAAAACGGACTTCTTCCATCCCCAGAATGACCCCAAACTCTTTGGACGGGACCGAACCCCCAGAGAGTAAGACTCGTCCATTTCCATGATGTCACCCGGCAATTTCACGACCATGAGTGACACGATATCCAGAGACAAAAACTTGAGCAAGAGCCTCACACTCGCCCTTTTTTCATATCCCGAAGTGTTCTCCTCATGGTCTGTAGATCAGTCCTGCCATACCTATGACCCAAAACATAAGCCGAGCTTGTGTTTTCAGACAACTGCCCAAACAGCTCTGGCCTACACACCCTACAGGCTCAGGGCCCTGGAACCAAACCTGAGGACTGTACTTGCCCTCTCCAAGGGAATTGTATGTGCCCATTCCAATGGCCACAACCCTACTAGTAGGATAACCTCCAAAGTCCCTGAGGCCATCCCAATAGTTGTGGCTTCCCAGGACAAACAGGGGCAATCTGAGCCCATCTGAGCACCTACCTGCACTCAGTCCCGTAGACTGATGTCCCCAGAGGTAAAAAGGAACGAACAGGCCCCTAGGCAATAATCGGATCCATTGCTTTGGTTTCCAGGCATCTCTCCTCAGAGGCCTGGATTTCAATACCAGCATATGGCTGTTTCTTGACTCACCCATCAGAACAAATCTCATCTACACATGGGAAACATGCACGTTGGAGCTGTGTCAAAGTCTCTGTTTAGGAGAACCCTTCAGGGCCCCAGGTCCACCGCTTCATTCCAAGGTCTCCATAGACACAAAAACATATTAGGACACATCCACAGGAGAGTCCATTTCAACTCAGCCTCCTCGGCTGCCCCCCACATCCAGAAGATCTAACCTGTCTTGTTGCTTGGAGACCATTGGAATGCGAGGTGGGCTACCCAGCCATCCATCCTTAGAACCCTGCTCGGAATCGTTGGCCTGGAGCCAACCAACAGGTCTCAATTGTCCTGCAGAAGAATCTTTGCAGTTTGGAGCTTCTCACAACTCCCATCGTGGGAAAACCCCCATGACCTCGTGATCCAACCCCCTTCAAGAAAGGGCCATCAGGGCAGAAAGTCCAACCTGAGCGATCGTCTGATCCTTGCCCTGACTTCAGATGCATGAGATCTCGATTGAGGTCTGTAGATTGTGCCTGCCATATCCTCACCCAGAAACCTAGGCCTAGCTTGGGTTCTCAGACTCCGTCCTCAGACTACTGGCTCACAAGCCCTCCAGTTCGGCAATCCAGAACTACAATGCCGCACTCTGCCTGCCCTACAGAAGTCAAACATTGCCCTCAGGGCTACCCCGAAACCGCAAATGAGGATCAACCTGCACGCCATTCGGCTGTACCCCAAACATATAGGCTGACCTGGGCACTATTTCCCCTTCTGACCCAGCCTGAGCCTGGACCTCCTGGTCCCACGCAGACAGCTGGCCGCACACTGAGCACATCGGACCCGCCATGGCCTTAGGTCGTCATCTCTTCCCAACTGCGGTTTTCAGGCACCAGAACCTAGACCTTATTTCCAAACACTGCCCAGGGTTGAAAATGATGCAGAAATCAGAACTCTTTCCCCATGGCAAGAAACCTTGTGTTTGGCATGTTGTCCAACGTTCAGTGTAGTTGAAACAAGCGTGGCCCATGAGGCCCAGCCCATGCTTGCGGGCCACATTGGTCACAAACACACATTGTGACCCTCAGCCTGAGCCCAGTTCTCAGGTAAGGCCTCTCAGGGCCTATATGAAGAGACAGCATATTGGGCTTGCCATGCCCCTAGGCCGCAATTTTTAACCATAGTTCGGGTTGTCCCTTCACTCTTCCCCAGGGCTCTGCTTTGGAATTCCTCTTTTGGTGGGACACCTTAGGTAACAAACCTGAAAGGAGTCCTCCCATCCCACAGATTGACGAAAAACAATTGGGATCGGGCCAAATCCACAGAGAGGAAGATTCGTCCATGGCCCATGAGACCTCCCCAACATTCCACGGCCATCGCTGAAACAAAATCCAGAGACAAAAGCTTGAGCAAGCGCCTCAGACTCGCTCATTCTTCATATCCTGAAGAGTTCTTCTCATGGTTTGTAGATCGGGCGTGCCATACCTACGTCCCCAAACTTAAGCTGAGTTTGTGTTTTCAGTCTTCTGTCCTCAAAGTCCTGAGCCACACTCCCTCCAGGCTGGGGCCCCTGGAGCCACACATTAGGACTGCCCCCACCCAATCCATGGGAATTCTGCCCATTCCATTGTCAAAAATCGTACAAATTAGGAGGACCCTCCAAAGTCCCTGGGGCCATCCCAATAGTGTAGGTCGCCCGGGACAAAAAAGGGCAGTTGATACCGGCTGAGCATCTACCTCCACTCCTCTACCTCCACTCATACCAAGAAGATTGAACCAGACAGGACCCGAGGCCATTATCGGATCCATTGCTTTGGTTTACAGGCATGTCTCCTCAAAAGCCTGGATTTCAATACCAGCAGAGGGGATTTCCTGAGGCACCCATCAGAACAAATCTCGTCTCCACAAGGAAACTTGTGCATGGGAGCTAAGCCAAAGCTTAGGAGAATACTTCAGGGTCCCGGTGCCACCTCCCCATTCCAAGGCCCTCATGGACACAAACACACGTTAGGACCCATCCTCTGGAAAGTGCATTTCAACTCAGCCACCCCGGTTGCTCCCGCAGATCCATTAGATCTAAACTGTCTTGTTGCTAGGAGACAATTGGAAGGCGAGGCGGACTTCCCAGGCATCCATCCTGGAACGGTGCTCTGGAGTCATTCCATATGGGATGTCCTGGAGCTGTCCAACAGGTCTCAATTGTCCCGCAGAAGGAATCCTTGAAGGGGGCATCCCACATCTCCCAACGTGGAAAACCTCCATGGCCTCGAGATTCCGCTCCCTTCATGAAGGGGCCGTCATGCACAGAAACTCCAACCTGAGCCAACGTCGGATCCTCGCCCTGACTTCAGATGCATGAGATATTGGTTCAGATCTGCAGGGGGTACCTGCCGTGCCCTCACCCTGAATCCGAAGTCTAGCTTGTGTTCTCAGACTTCCGTCCTCACTCTCCTGGCCCCGAAGCCCTCAAGTTTGGCAATTCCGGACCGACAATGAAGCACTCTGCCTGCCCTCTAGAAAAAATATATTGCCTAATGAGCAGCCCAGGCAGCTTAAATGAGGATAAACCTACACGGCACTCGAATGTACCCAAATTATATAGTCTAACCTGGGCACTAATGCACTGTCTGACACAACCTGAGCCCGGACCTGCTGACCAACACCCAGACAGCTGACCGCACGCTGAGCACATCAGACCCGCCATGGCCTTAGGTCATCATCTCTTTCCTACCTCAGTTTTCAGGCTTCAGAACCTAGACCTTATCTCCAATCACTGCCCACGGGTGACTGTGATGCAGAAATCAGAACTCTTCCTGACCCATGGCAAGAAACCTTGTGGTTGGCATGTTGTCCAACGTTCAGTGTAGGAGAAACCAGCATTCACCCTGAGGCCCTGCCCATTCTTGCGTGCGACGAGAGCATAAACACGCAATGTGACCTCAGCGTGAGTCCTGTCCTCTAGTAAGTCCTCTCAGTGGCTGGACCATTAGATGTCATAATGGGCTTGACATGTCGCTAGTCCCCAATTTTTAACCAGATTTCTGGTTGTACAGTCGCCCCACCCCAGGGCTCTACTCTAGAATCCCTCATTTGGTGGGACATCTGAGGTTGAAAAACAAAATGAAACAAATCGACAACAACAACAAAAAAACGGACTTCTTCCATCCCCAGAATGACCCCAAACTCTTTGGACGGGACCGAACCCCCAGAGAGTAAGACTCGTCCATTTCCCATGAAGTCACCCGGCAATTTCACGACCATGAGTGACACGATATCCAGAGACAAAAACTTGAGCAAGAGCCTCACACTCGCCCTTTTTTCATATCCCGAAGTGTTCTCCTCATGGTCTGTAGATCAGTCCTGCCATACCTATGACCCAAAACATAAGCCGAGTTTGTGTTTTCAGACAACTGTCCAAACAGCTCTGGCCTACACACCCTACAGGCTCAGGGCCCTGGAGCCAAACCTGAGGACTGTACTTGCCCTCTCCAAGGGAATTGTATGTGCCCATTCCAATGGCCACAACCCTACTAGTAGGATAACCTCCAAAGTCCCTGAGGCCATCCCAAGAGTTGTGGCTTCCCAGGACAAACAGGGGCAATCTGAGCCCATCTGAGCACCTACCTGCACTCAGACCCGTAGACTGATGTCCCCAGAGGTAAAAAGGAACGAACAGACCCCTAGGCACTAATCGGATCCATTGCTTTGGTTTCCAGGCATCTCTCCTCAGAGGCCTGGATTTCAATACCAGCATATGGCTGTTTCTTGACTCACCCATCGGAACAAATCTCATCTACACATGGGAAACATGCACGTTGGAGCTGTGTCAAAGCCTCTGTTTAGGAGAACCCTTCAGGGCCCCAGGGCCACCGCTTCATTCCAAGGTCTCCATAGACACAAAAACATATTAGGACACATCCACAGGAGAGTCCATTTCAACTCAGCCTCCTCGGCTGCCCCCCACATCCAGCAGATCTAACCTGTCTTGTTGCTTGGAGACCATTGGAATGCGAGGTGGGCTACCCAGCCATCCATCCTTAGAACCCTGCTCGGAATCGTTGGCCTGGAGCCAACCAACTGGTCTCAATTGTCCTGCAGAAGAATCTTTGCAGTTTGGAGCTTCTCACAACTCCCATCGTGGGAAAACCCCCATGACCTCGTGATCCAACCCCCTTCAAGAAAGGGCCATCAGGGCAGAAAGTCCAACCTGAGCGATCGTCTGATCCTTGCCCTGACTTCAGATGCACGAGATCTCGATTGAGGTCTGTAGATTGTGCCTGCCATATCCTCACCCAGAAACCTAGGCCTAGCTTGGGTTCTCAGACTCCGTCCTCAGACTACTGGCCCACAAGCCCTCCAGTTCGGCAATCCAGAACTACAATGCCGCACTCTGCCTGCCCTACAGAAGTCAAACATTGCCCTCAGGGCTACCCCGAAACCACAAATGAGGATCAACCTGCACGCCATTCGGCTGTACCCCAAACATATAGGCTGACCTGGGCACTATTTCCCCTTCTGACCCAGCCTGAGCCTGGACCTCCTGGTCCCACGCAGACAGCTGGCCGCACACTGAGCACATCGGACCCGCCATGGCCTTAGGTCGTCATCTCTTCCCAACTGCGGTTTTCAGGCACCAGAACCTAGACCTTATCTCCAACCACTGCCCAGGGTTGAAAATGATGCAGAAATCAGAACTCTTTCCTCATGGCAAGAAACTTTGTTTTTGGCATGTTGTCCAACGTTCAGTGTAGTTGAAACAAGCGTGGCCCATGAGGCCCAGCCCATGCTTGCGGGCCACATTGGTCACAAACACACATTGTGACCCTCAGCCTGAGCCCAGTCCTCAGGTAAGGCCTCTCAGGGCCTATATGAAGAGACAGCATATTGGGCTTGCCATGCCCCTAGGCCGCAATTTTTAACCATAGTTCGGGTTGTCCCTTCACTCTTCCCCAGGGCTCTGCTTTGGAATTCCTCTTTTGGTGGGACACCTGAGGTAACAAACCTGAAAGGAGTCCTCCCATCCCACAGATTGACGAAAAACAATTGGGATCGGGCCAAATCCACAGAGAGGAAGATTCGTCCATGGCCCATGAGACCTCCCCAACATTCCACGGCCATCGCTGAAACAAAATCCAGAGACAAAAGCCTGAGCAAGTGCCTCAGACTCGCTCATTCTTCATATCCTGAAGAGTTCTTCTCATGGTTTGTAGATCGGGCGTGCCATACCTACGTCCCCAAACTTAAGCTGAGTTTGTGTTTTCAGTCTTCTGTCCTCAAAGTCCTGAGCCACACTCCCTCCAGGCTGGGGCCCCTGGAGCCACACATTAGGACTGCCCCCACCCAATCCATGGGAATTCTGCCCATTCCATTGTCAAAAATCGTACAAATTAGGAGAACCCTCCAAAGTCCCTGGGGCCATCCCAATAGTGTAGGTCGCCCGGGACAAAAAAGGGCAGTTGATACCGGCTGAGCATCTACCTCCACTCATCTACCTCCACTCATACCAAGAAGATTGAACCAGACAGGACCCGAGGCCATTATCAGATCCATTGCTTTGGTTTACAGGCATGTCTCCTCAAAAGCCTGGATTTCCATACCAGCAGAGGGGATTTCCTGAGGCACCCATCAGAACAAATCTGATATCCACAAGGAAACTTGTGCATGGGAGCTAAGCCAAAGCTTAGGAGAATACTTCAGGGTCCCGGTGCCACCTCCCCATTCCAAGGCCCTCATGGACACAAACACACGTTAGGACCCATCCTCTGGAAAGTGCATTTCAACTCAGCCACCCCGGTTGCTCCCGCAGATCCATTAGATCTAAACTGTCTTGTTGCTAGGAGACAATTGGAAGGCGAGGCGGACTTCCCAGGCATCCATCCTGGAACGGTGCTCTGGAGTCATTCCGTATGGGATGTCCTACAGCTGTCCAACAGGTCTCAATTGTCCCGCAGAAGGAATCCTTGAAGGGGGCATCCCACATCTCCCAACGTGGAAAACCTCCATGGCCTCGAGATTCCGCTCCCTTCATGAAGGGGCCGTCATGCACAGAAACTCCAACCTGAGCCAACGTCGGATCCTCGCCCTGACTTCAGATGCATGAGATATTGGTTCAGATCTGCAGGGGGTACCTGCCGTGCCCTCACCGTGAATCCAAAGTCTAGCTTGTGTTCTCAGACTTCCGTCCTCACTCTCCTGGCCCCGAAGCCCTCAAGTTTGGCAATTCCGGACCGACAATGAAGCACTCTGCCTGCCCTCTAGAAAAAATATATTGCCTAATGAGCAGCCCAGGCAGCTTAAATGAGGATAAACCTACACGGCACTCGAATGTACCCAAATTATATAGTCTAACCTGGGCACTAATGCACTGTCTGACACAACCTGAGCCTGGTCCTGCTGACCAACACCCAGACAGCTGACCGCACGCTGAGCACATCAGACCCGCCATGGCCTTAGGTCATCATCTCTTCCCTACCTCAGTTTTCAGGCTTCAGAACCTAGAACTTATCTCCAATCACTGCCCACGGGTGACTGTGATGCAGAAATCAGAACTCTTCCTGACCCATGGCAAGAAACCTTGTGGTTGGCATGTTGTCCAACGTTCAGTGTAGGAGAAACCAGCATTCACCCTGAGGCCCCGCCCATTCTTGCGTGCGACGAGAGCATAAACACGCATTGTGACCTCAGCGTGAGTCCTGTCCTCTAGTAAGTCCTCTCAGTGGCTGGACCATTAGATGTCATAATGGGCTTGACATGTCCCTAGTCCCCAATTTTTAACCAGATTTCTGGTTGTCCAGTCGCCCCACCCCAGGGCTCTACTCTGGAATCCCTCATTTGGTGGGACATCTGAGGTTGAAAAACAAAATGAACAAATCGACAACAACAACAAAAAAAGGGACTTCTTCCATCCCCAGAATGACCCCAAACTCTTTGGACGGGACCGAACCTCCAGAGAGTAAGACTCGTCCATTTCCATGATGTCACCCGGCAATTTCACGACCATGAGTGACACGATATCCAGAGACAAAAACTTGAGCAAGAGCCTCACACTCGCCCTTTTTTCATATCCCGAAGTGTTCTCCTCATGGTCTGTAGATCAATCCTGCCATACCTATGACCCAAAACATAAGCCGAGCTTGTGTTTTCAGACAACTGTCCAAACAGCTCTGGCCTACACACCCTACAGGCTCAAGGCCCTGGAACCAAACCTGAGGACTGTACTTGCCCTCTCCAAGGGAATTGTATGTGCCCATTCCAATGGCCACAACCCTACTAGTAGGATAACCTCCAAAGTCCCTGAGGCCATCCCAATAGTTGTGGCTTCCCAGGACAAACAGGGGCAATCTGAGCCCATCTGAGCACCTACCTGCACTCAGACCCGTAGACTGATGTCCCCAGAGGTAAAAAGGAACGAACAGGCCCCTAGGCACTAATCGGATCCATTGCTTTGGTTTCCAGGCATCTCTCCTCAGAGGCCTGGATTTCAATACCAGGATATGGCTGTATCTTGACTCACCCATCAGAACAAATCTCATCTACACATGGGAAACATGCACGTTGGAGCTGTGTCAAAGTCTCTGTTTAGGAGAACCCTTCAGGGCCCCAGGTCCACCGCTTCATTCCAAGGTCTCCATAGACACAAAAACATATTAGGACACATCCACAGGAGAGTCCATTTCAACTCAGCCTCCTCGGCTGCCCCCCACATCCAGCAGATCTAACCTGTCTTGTTGCTTGGAGACCATTGGAATGCGAGGTGGGCTACCCAGCCATCCATCCTTAGAACCCTGCTCGGAATCGTTGGCCTGGAGCCAACCAACAGGTCTCAATTGTCCTGCAGAAGAATCTTTGCAGTTTGGAGCTTCTCACAACTCCCATCGTGGGAAACCCCCATGACCTCGTGATCCAACCCCCTTCAAGAAAGGGCCATCAGGGCAGAAAGTCCAACCTGAGCGATCGTCTGATCCTTGCCCTGACTTCAGATGCACGAGATCTCGATTGAGGTCTGTAGATTGTGCCTGCCATATCCTCACCCAGAAACCTAGGCCTAGCTTGGGTTCTCAGACTCCGTCCTCAGACTACTGGCCCACAAGCCCTCCAGTTCGGCAATCCAGAACTACAATGCCGCACTCTGCCTGCCCTACAGAAGTCAAACATTGCCCTCAGGGCTACCCCGAAATCGCAAATGAGGATCAACCTGCACGCCATTCGGCTGTACCCCAAACATATAGGCTGACCTGGGCACTATTTCCCCTTCTGACCCAGCCTGAGCCTGGACCTCCTGGTCCCACGCAGACAGCTGGCCGCACACTGAGCACATCGGACCCGCCATGGCCTTAGGTCGTCATCTCTTCCCAACTGCGGTTTTCAGGCACCAGAACCTAGACCTTATCTCCAACCACTGCCCAGGGTTGAAAATGATGCAGAAATCAGAACTCTTTCCCCATGGCAAGAAACTTTGTGTTTGGCATGTTGTCCAACGTTCAGTGTAGTTGAAACAAGCGTGGCCCATGAGGCCCAGCCCATGCTTGCGGGCCACATTGGTCACAAACACACATTGTGACCCTCAGCCTGAGCCCAGTCCTCAGGTAAGGCCTCTCAGGGCCTATATGAAGAGACAGCATATTGGGCTTGCCATGCCGCTAGGCCGCAATTTTTAACCATAGTTCGGGTTGTCCCTTCACTCTTCCCCAGGGCTCTGCTTTGGAATTCCTCTTTTGGTGGGACACCTTAGGTAACAAACCTGAAAGGAGTCCTCCCATCCCACAGATTGACGAAAAACAATTGGGATCGGGCCAAATCCACAGAGAGGAAGATTCGTCCATGGCCCATGAGACCTCCCCAACATTCCACGGCCATCGCTGAAACAAAATCCAGAGACAAAAGCTTGAGCAAGCGCCTCAGACTCGCTCATTCTTCATATCCTGAAGAGTTCTTCTCATGGTTTGTAGATCGGGCGTGCCATACCTACGTCCCCAAACTTAAGCTGAGTTTGTGTTTTCAGTCTTCTGTCCTCAAAGTCCTGAGCCACACTCCCTCCAGGCTGGGGCCCCTGGAGCCACACATTAGGACTGCCCCCACCCAATCCATGGGAATTCTGCCCATTCCATTGTCAAAAATCGTACAAATTAGGAGGACCCTCCAAAGTCCCTGGGGCCATCCCAATAGTGTAGGTCGCCCGGGACAAAAAAGGGCAGTTGATACCGGCTGAGCATCTACCTCCACTCATCTACCTCCACTCATACCAAGAAGATTGAACCAGACAGGACCCGAGGCCATTATCAGATCCATTGCTTTGGTTTACAGGCATGTCTCCTCAAAAGCCTGGATTTCCATACCAGCAGAGGGGATTTCCTGAGGCACCCATCAGAACAAATCTGATATCCACAAGGAAACTTGTGCATGGGAGCTAAGCCAAAGCTTAGGAGAATACTTCAGGGTCCCGGTGCCACCTCCCCATTCCAAGGCCCTCATGGACACAAACACACGTTAGGACCCATCCTCTGGAAAGTGCATTTCAACTCAGCCCCCCCGGTTGCTCCCGCAGATCCATTAGATCTAAACTGTCTTGTTGCTAGGAGACAATTGGAAGGCGAGGCGGACTTCCCAGGCATCCATCCTGGAACGGTGCTCTGGAGTCATTCCATATGGGATGTCCTGGAGCTGTCCAACAGGTCTCAATTGTCCCGCAGAAGGAATCCTTGAAGGGGGCATCCCACATCTCCCAACGTGGAAAACCTCCATGGCCTCGAGATTCCGCTCCCTTCATGAAGGGGCCGTCATGCACAGAAACTCCAACCTGAGCCAACGTCGGATCCTCGCCCTGACTTCAGATGCATGAGATATTGGTTCAGATCTGCAGGGGGTAACTGCCGTGCCCTCACCCTGAATCCGAAGTCTAGCTTGTGTTCTCAGACTTCCGTCCTCACTCTCCTGGCCCCGAAGCCCTCAAGTTTGGCAATTCCGGACCGACAATGAAGCACTCTGCCTGCCCTCTAGAAAAAATATATTGCCTAATGAGCAGCCCAGGCAGCTTAAATGAGGATAAACCTACACGGCACTCGAATGTACCCAAATTATATAGTCTAACCTGGGCACTAATGCACTGTCTGACACAACCTGAGCCTGGTCCTGCTGACCAACACCCAGACAGCTGACCGCACGCTGAGCACATCAGACCCGCCATGGCCTTAGGTCATCATCTCTTCCCTACCTCAGTTTTCAGGCTTCAGAACCTAGAACTTATCTCCAATCACTGCCCACGGGTGACTGTGATGCAGAAATCAGAACTCTTCCTGACCCATGGCAAGAAAACTTGTGGTTGGCATGTTGTCCAACGTTCAGTGTAGGAGAAACCAGCATTCACCCTGAGGCGCCGCCCATTCTTGCGTGCGACGAGAGCATAAACACGCATTGTGACCTCAGCGTGAGTCCTGTCCTCTAGTAAGTCCTCTCAGGGGCTGGACCATTAGATGTCATAATGGGCTTGACATGTCCCTAGTCCCCAATTTTTAACCAGATTTCTGGTTGTCCAGTCGCCCCACCCAAGGGCTCTACTCTGGAATCCCTCATTTGGTGGGACATCTAGGTTGAAAAACAAAATGAACAAATCGACAACAACAACAAAAAAACGGACTTCTTCCATCCCCAGAATGACCCCAAACTCTTTGGACGGGACCGAACCCCCAGAGAGTAAGACTCGTCCATTTCCATGATGTCACCCGGCAATTTCACGACCATGAGTGACACGATATCCAGAGACAAAAACTTGAGCAAGAGCCTCACACTCGCCCTTTTTTCATATCCCGAAGTGTTCTCCTCATGGTCTGTAGATCAGTCCTGCCATACCTATGACCCAAAACATAAGCCGAGCTTGTGTTTTCAGACAACTGCCCAAACAGCTCTGGCCTACACACCCTACAGGCTCAGGGCCCTGGAACCAAACCTGAGGACTGTACTTGCCCTCTCCAAGGGAATTGTATGTGCCCATTCCAATGGCCACAACCCTACTAATAGGATAACCTCCAAAGTCCCTGAGGCCATCCCAATAGTTGTGGCTTCCCAGGACAAACAGGGGCAATCTGAGCCCATCTGAGCACCTACCTGCACTCAGTCCCGTAGACTGATGTCCCCAGAGGTAAAAAGGAACGAACAGGCCCCTAGGCACTAATCGGATCCATTGCTTTGGTTTCCAGGCATCTCTCCTCAGAGGCCTGGATTTCAATACCAGCATATGGCTGTTTCTTGACTCACCCATCAGAACAAATCTCATCTACACATGGGAAACATGCACGTTGGAGCTGTGTCAAAGTCTCTGTTTAGGAGAACCCTTCAGGGCCCCAGGTCCACCGCTTCATTCCAAGGTCTCCATAGACACAAAAACATATTAGGACACATCCACAGGAGAGTCCATTTCAACTCAGCCTCCTCGGCTGCCCCCCACATCCAGCAGATCTAACCTGTCTTGTTGCTTGGAGACCATTGGAATGCGAGGTGGGCTACCCAGCCATCCATCCTTAGAACCCTGCTCGGAATCGTTGGCCTGGAGCCAACCAACAGGTCTCAATTGTCCTGCAGAAGAATCTTTGCAGTTTGGAGCTTCTCACAACTCCCATCGTGGGAAAACCCCCATGACCTCGTGATCCAACCCCCTTCAAGAAAGGGCCATCAGGGCAGAAAGTCCAACCTGAGCGATCGTCTGATCCTTGCCCTGACTTCAGATGCATGAGATCTCGATTGAGGTCTGTAGATTGTGCCTGCCATATCCTCACCCAGAAACCTAGGCCTAGCTTGGGTTCTCAGACTCCGTCCTCAGACTACTGGCCCACAAGCCCTCCAGTTCGGCAATCCAGAACTACAATGCCGCACTCTGCCTGCCCTACAGAAGTCAAACATTGCCCTCAGGGCTACCCCGAAACCGCAAATGAGGATCAACCTGCACGCCATTCGGCTGTACCCCAAACATATAGGCTGACCTGGGCACTATTTCCCCTTCTGACCCAGCCTGAGCCTGGACCTCCTGGTCCCACGCAGACAGCTGGCCGCACACTGAGCACATCGGACCCGCCATGGCCTTAGGTCGTCATCTCTTCCCAACTGCGGTTTTCAGGCACCAGAACCTAGACCTTATTTCCAAACACTGCCCAGGGTTGAAAATGATGCAGAAATCAGAACTCTTTCCCCATGGCAAGAAACCTTGTGTTTGGCATGTTGTCCAACGTTCAGTGTAGTTGAAACAAGCGTGGCCCATGAGGCCCAGCCCATGCTTGCGGGCCACATTGGTCACAAACACACATTGTGACCCTCAGCCTGAGCCCAGTTCTCAGGTAAGGCCTCTCAGGGCCTATATGAAGAGACAGCATATTGGGCTTGCCATGCCCCTAGGCCGCAATTTTTAACCATAGTTCGGGTTGTCCCTTCACTCTTCCCCAGGGCTCTGCTTTGGAATTCCTCTTTTGGTGGGACACCTTAGGTAACAAACCTGAAAGGAGTCCTCCCATCCCACAGATTGACGAAAAACAATTGGGATCGGGCCAAATCCACAGAGAGGAAGATTCGTCCATGGCCCATGAGACCTCCCCAACATTCCACGGCCATCGCTGAAACAAAATCCAGAGACAAAAGCTTGAGCAAGCGCCTCAGACTCGCTCATTCTTCATATCCTGAAGAGTTCTTCTCATGGTTTGTAGATCGGGCGTGCCATACCTACGTCCCCAAACTTAAGCTGAGTTTGTGTTTTCAGTCTTCTGTCCTCAAAGTCCTGAGCCACACTCCCTCCAGGCTGGGGCCCCTGGAGCCACACATTAGGACTGCCCCCACCCAATCCATGGGAATTCTGCCCATTCCATTGTCAAAAATCGTACAAATTAGGAGGACCCTCCAAAGTCCCTGGGGCCATCCCAATAGTGTAGGTCGCCCGGGACAAAAAAGGGCAGTTGATACCGGCTGAGCATCTACCTCCACTCATCTACCTCCACTCATACCAAGAAGATTGAACCAGACAGGACCCGAGGCCATTATCGGATCCATTGCTTTGGTTTACAGGCATGTCTCCTCAAAAGCCTGGATTTCAATACCAGCAGAGGGGATTTCCTGAGGCACCCATCAGAACAAATCTCGTCTCCACAAGGAAACTTGTGCATGGGAGCTAAGCCAAAGCTTAGGAGAATACTTCAGGGTCCCGGTGCCACCTCCCCATTCCAAGGCCCTCATGGACACAAACACACGTTAGGACCCATCCTCTGGAAAGTGCATTTCAACTCAGCCACCCCGGTTGCTCCCGCAGATCCATTAGATCTAAACTGTCTTGTTGCTAGGAGACAATTGGAAGGCGAGGCGGACTTCCCAGGCATCCATCCTCGAACGGTGCTCTGGAGTCATTCCATATGGGATGTCCTGGAGCTGTCCAACAGGTCTCAATTGTCCCGCAGAAGGAATCCTTGAAGGGGGCATCCCACATCTCCCAACGTGGAAAACCTCCATGGCCTCGAGATTCCGCTCCCTTCATGAAGGGGCCGTCATGCACAGAAACTCCAACCTGAGCCAACGTCGGATCCTCGCCCTGACTTCAGATGCATGAGATATTGGTTCAGATCTGCAGGGGGTACCTGCCGTGCCCTCACCCTGAATCCGAAGTCTAGCTTGTGTTCTCAGACTTCCGTCCTCACTCTCCTGGCCCCGAAGCCCTGAAGTTTGGCAATTCCGGACTGACAATGAAGCACTCTGCCTGCCCTCTAGAAAAAATATATTGCCTAATGAGCAGCCCAGGCAGCTTAAATGAGGATAAACCTACACGGCACTCGAATGTACCCAAATTATATAGTCTAACCTGGGCACTAATGCACTGTCTGACACAACCTGAGCCCGGACCTGCTGACCAACACCCAGACAGCTGACCGCACGCTGAGCACATCAGACCCGCCATGGCCTTAGGTCATCATCTCTTCCCTACCTCAGTTTTCAGGCTTCAGAACCTAGACCTTATCTCCAATCACTGCCCACGGGTGACTGTGATGCAGAAATCAGAACTCTTCCTGACCCATGGCAGAAAACTTGTGGTTGGCATGTTGTCCAACGTTCAGTGTAGGAGAAACCAGCATTCACCCTGAGGCCCTGCCCATTCTTGCGTGCGACGAGAGCATAAACACGCATTGTGACCTCAGCGTGAGTCCTGTCCTCTAGTAAGTCCTCTCAGTGGCTGGACCATTAGATGTCATAATGGGCTTGACATGTCGCTAGTCCCCAATTTTTAACCAGATTTCTGGTTGTACAGTCGCCCAACCCCAGGGCTCTACTCTGGAATCCCTCATTTGGTGGGACATCTGAGGTTGAAAAACAAAATGAAACAAATCGACAACAACAACAAAAAAACGGACTTCTTCCATCCCCAGAATGACCCCAAACTCTTTGGACGGGTGTGAACCCCCAGAGAGTAAGACTCGTCCATTTCCCATGAAGTCACCCGGATATTTCACGACCATGAGTGACACGATATCCAGAGACAAAAACTTGAGCAAGAGCCTCACACTCGCCCTTTTTTCATATCCCGAAGTGTTCTCCTCATGGTCTGTAGATCAGTCCTGCCATACCTATGACCCAAAACATAAGCCGAGTTTGTGTTTTCAGACTACTGTCCAAACAGCTCTGGCCTACACACCCTACAGGCTCAGGGCCCTGGAGCCAAACCTGAGGACTGTACTTGCCCTCTCCAAGGGAATTGTATGTGCCCATTCCAATGGCCACAACCCTACTAGTAGAATAACCTCCAAAGTCCCTGAGGCCATCCCAATAGTTGTGGCTTCCCAGGACAAACAGGGGCAATCTGAGCCCATCTGAGCACCTACCTGCACTCAGACCCGTAGACTGATGTCCCCAGAGGTAAAAAGGAACGAACAGACCCCTAGGCACTAATCGGATCCATTGCTTTGGTTTCCAGGCATCTCTTCTCAGAGGCCTGGATTTCAATACCAGCATATGGATGTTTCTTGACTCAACCATCAGAACAAATCTCATCTACACATGGGAAACATGCACGTTGGAGCTGTGTCAAAGCCTCTGTTTAGGAGAACCCTTCAGGGCCCCAGGGCCACCGCTTCATTCCAAGGTCTCCATAGACACAAAAACATATTAGGACACATCCACAGGAGAGTCCATTTCAACTCAGCCTCCTCGGTTGCCCCCCACATCCAGCAGATCTAACCTGTCTTGTTGCTTGGAGACCATTGGAATGCGAGGTGGGCTACCCAGCCATCCATCCTTAGAACCCTGCTCGGAATCGTTGGCCTGGAGCCAACCAACAGGTCTCAATTGTCCTGCAGAAGAATCTTTGCAGTTTGGAGCTTCTCACAACTCCCATCATGGGAAAACCCCCATGACCTCAAGATCCAACCCCCTTCAAGAAAGGGCCATCAGGGCAGAAAGTCCAACCTGAGCGATCGTCTGATCCTTGCCCTGACTTCAGATGCACGAGATCTCGATTGAGGTCTGTAGATTGTGCCTGCCATATCCTCACCCAGAAACCTAGGCCTAGCTTGGGTTCTCAGACTCCGTCCTCAGACTACTGGCCCACAAGCCCTCCAGTTCGGCAATCCAGAACTACAATGCCGCACTCTGCCTGCCCTACAGAAGTCAAACATTGCCCTCAGGGCTACCCCGAAACCGCAAATGAGGATCAACCTGCACGCCATTCGGCTGTACCCCAAACATATAGGCTGACCTGGGCACTATTTCCCCTTCTGACCCAGCCTGAGCCTGGACCTCCTGGTCCCACGCAGACAGCTGGCCGCACACTGAGCACATCGGACCCGCCATGGCCTTAGGTCGTCATCTCTTCCCAACTGCGATTTTTCAGGCACCAGAACCTAGACCTTATCTCCAACCACTGCCCAGGGTTGAAAATGATGCAGAAATCAGAACTCTTTCCTCATGGCAAGAAACTTTGTGTTTGGCATGTTGTCCAACGTTCAGTATAGTTGAAACAAGCGTGGCCCATGAGGCCCAGCCCATGCTTGCGGGCCACATTGGTCACAAACACACATTGTGACCCTCAGCCTGAGCCCAGTCCTCAGGTAAGGCATCTCAGGGCCTATATGAAGAGACAGCATATTGGGCTTGCCATGCCCCTAGGCCGCAATTTTTAACCATAGTTCGGGTTGTCCCTTCACTCTTCCCCAGGGCTCTGCTTTGGAATTCCTCTTTTGGTGGGACACCTGAGGTAACAAACCTGAAAGGAGTCCTCCCATCCCACAGATTGACGAAAAACAATTGGGATCGGGCCAAATCCACAGAGAGGAAGATTCTTCCATGGCCCATGAGACCTCCCCAACATTCCACGGCCATCGCTGAAACAAAATCCAGAGACAAAAGCCTGAGCAAGCGCCTCAGACTCGCTCATTCTTCATATCCTGAAGAGTTCTTCTCATGGTTTGTAGATCGGGCGTGCCATACCTACGTCCCCAAACTTAAGCTGAGTTTGTGTTTTCAGTCTTCTGTCCTCAAAGTCCTGAGCCACACTCCCTCCAGGCTGGGGCCCCTGGAGCCACACATTAGGACTGCCCCCACCCAATCCATGGGAATTCTGCCCATTCCATTGTCAAAAATCGTACATATTAGGAGAACCCTCCAAAGTCCCTGGGGCCATCCCAATAGTGTAGGTCGCCCGGGACAAAAAAGGGCAGTTGATACCGGCTGAGCATCTACCTCCACTCATCTACCTCCACTCATACCAAGAAGATTGAACCAGACAGGACCCGAGGCCATTATCGGATCCATTGCTTTGGTTTACAGGCATGTTTCCTCAAAAGCCTGGATTTCAATACCAGCAGAGGGGATTTCTTGAGGCACCCATCAGAACAAATCTCGTCTCCACAAGGAAACTTGTGCATGGGAGCTAAGCCAAAGCTTAGGAGAATACTTCAGGGTCCCGGTGCCACCTCCCCATTCCAAGGCCCTCATGGACACAAACACACGTTAGGACCCATCCTCTGGAAAGTGCATTTCAACTCAGCCACCCCGGTTGCTCCCGCAGATCCATTAGATCTAAACTGTCTTGTTGCTAGGAGACAATTGGAAGGCGAGGCGGACTTCCCAGGCATCCATCCTGGAACGGTGCTCTGGAGTCATTCCATATGGGATGTCCTGGAGCTGTCCAACAGGTCTCAATTGTCCCGCAGAAGGAATCCTTGAAGGGGGCATCCCACATCTCCCAACGTGGAAAACCTCCATGGCCTCGAGATTCCGCTCCCTTCATGAAGGGGCCGTCATGCACAGAAACTCCAACCTGAGCCAACGTCGGATCCTCGCCCTGACTTCAGATGCATGAGATATTGGTTCAGATCTGCAGGGGGTACCTGCCGTGCCCTCACCCTGAATCCGAAGTCTAGCTTGTGTTCTCAGACTTCCGTCCTCACTCTCCTGGCCCCGAAGCCCTCAAGTTTGGCAATTCCGGACCGACAATGAAGCACTCTGCCTGCCCTCTAGAAAAAATATATTGCCTAATGAGCAGCCCAGGCAGCTTAAATGAGGATAAACCTACACGGCACTCGAATGTACCCAAATTATATAGTCTAACCTGGGCACTAATGCACTGTCTGACACAACCTGAGCCTGGTCCTGCTGACCAACACCCAGACAGCTGACCGCACGCTGAGCACTTCAGACCTGCCATGGCCTTAGGTCATCATCTCTTCCCTACCTCAGTTTTCAGGCTTCAGAACCTAGACCTTATCTCCAATCACTGCCCACGGGTGACTGTGATGCAGAAATCAGAACTCTTCCTGACCCATGGCAAGAAACCTTGTGGTTGGCATGTTGTCCAACGTTCAGTGTAGGAGAAACCAGCATTCACCCTGAGGCCCCGCCCATTCTTGCGTGCGACGAGAGCATAAACACGCATTGTGACCTCAGCGTGAGTCCTGTCCTCTAGTAAGTCCTCTCAGTGGCTGGACCATTAGATGTCATAATGGGCTTGACATGTCCCTAGTCCCCAATTTTTAACCAGATTTCTGGTTGTCCAGTCGCCCCACCCAAGGGCTCTAACTGGAATCCCTCATTTGGTGGGACATCTAGGTTGAAAAACAAAATGAACAAATCGACAACAACAACAAAAAAACGGACGTCTTCCATCCCCAGAATGACCGCAAACTCTTTGGACGGGACCGAACCCCCAGAGAGTAAGACTCGTCCATTTCCATGATGTCACCCGGCAATTTCACGACCATGAGTGACACGATATCCAGAGACAAAAACTTGAGCAAGAGCCTCACACTCGCCCTTTTTTCATATCCCGAAGTGTTCTGTAGATCAGTCCTGCCATACCTATGACCCAAAACATAAGCCGAGCTTGTGTTTTCAGACAACTGTCCAAACAGCTCTGGCCTACACACCCTACAGGCTCAAGGCCCTGGAACCAAACCTGAGGACTGTACTTGCCCTCTCCAAGGGAATTGTATGTGCCCATTCCAATGGCCACAACCCTACTAGTAGGATAACCTCCAAAGTCCCTGAGGCCATCCCAATAGTTGTGGCTTCCCAGGACAAACAGGGGCAATCTGAGCCCATCTGAGCACCTACCTGCACTCAGTCCCGTAGACTGATGTCCCCAGAGGTAAAAAGGAACGAACAGGCCCCTAGGCACTAATCGGATCCATTGCTTTGGTTTCCAGGCATCTCTCCTCAGAGGCCTGGATTTCAATACCAGCATATGGCTGTTTCTTGACTCACCCATCAGAACAAATCTCATCTACACATGGGAAACATGCACGTTGGAGCTGTGTCAAAGTCTCTGTTTAGGAGAACCCTTCAGGGCCCCAGGTCCACCGCTTCATTCCAAGGTCTCCATAGACACAAAAACATATTAGGACACATCCACAGGAGAGTCCATTTCAACTCAGCCTCCTCGGCTGCCCCCCACATCCAGCAGATCTAACCTGTCTTGTTGCTTGGAGACCATTGGAATGCGAGGTGGGCTACCCAGCCATCCATCCTTAGAACCCTGCTCGGAATCGTTGGCCTGGAGCCAACCAACAGGTCTCAATTGTCCTGCAGAAGAATCTTTGCAGTTTGGAGCTTCTCACAACTCCCATCGTGGGAAAACCCCCATGTCCTCGTGATCCAACCCCCTTCAAGAAAGGGCCATCAGGGCAGAAAGTCCAACCTGAGCGATCGTCTGATCCTTGCCCTGACTTCAGATGCATGAGATCTCGATTGAGGTCTGTAGATTGTGCCTGCCATATCCTCACCCAGAAACCTAGGCCTAGCTTGGGTTCTCAGACTCCGTCCTCAGACTACTGGCCCACAAGCCCTCCAGTTCGGCAATCCAGAACTACAATGCCGCACTCTGCCTGCCCTACTGAAGTCAAACATTGCCCTCAGGGCTACCCCGAAACCGCAAATGAGGATCAACCTGCACGCCATTCGGCTGTACCCCAAACATATAGGCTGACCTGGGCACTATTTCCCCTTCTGACCCAGCCTGAGCCTGGACCTCCTGGTCCCACGCAGACAGCTGGCCGCACACTGAGCACATCGGACCCGCCATGGCCTTAGGTCGTCATCTCTTCCCAACTGCGGTTTTCAGGCACCAGAACCTAGACCTTATCTCAAACACTGCCCAGGGTTGAAAATGATGCAGAAATCAGAACTCTTTCCCCATGGCAAGAAACCTTGTGTTTGGCATGTTGTCCAACGTTCAGTGTAGTTGAAACAAGCGTGGCCCATGAGGCCCAGCCCATGCTTGCGGGCCACATTGGTCACAAACACACATTGTGACCCTCAGCCTGAGCCCAGTCCTCAGGTAAGGCCTCTCAGGGCCTATATGAAGAGACAGCATATTGGGCTTGCCATGCCCCTAGGCCGCAATTTTTAACCATAGTTCGGGTTGTCCCTTCACTCTTCCCCAGGGCTCTGCTTTGGAATTCCTCTTTTGGTGGGACACCTGAGGTAACAAACCTGAAAGGAGTCCTCCCATCCCACAGATTGACGAAAAACAATTGGGATCGGGCCAAATCCACAGAGAGGAAGATTCTTCCATGGCCCATGAGACCTCCCCAACATTCCACGGCCATCGCTGAAACAAAATCCAGAGACAAAAGCCTGAGCAAGCGCCTCAGACTCGCTCATTCTTCATATCCTGAAGAGTTCTTCTCATGGTTTGTAGATCGGGCGTGCCATACCTACGTCCCCAAACTTAAGCTGAGTTTGTGTTTTCAGTCTTCTGTCCTCAAAGTCCTGAGCCACACTCCCTCCAGGCTGGGGCCCCTGGAGCCACACATTAGGACTGCCCCCACCCAATCCATGGGAATTCTGCCCATTCCATTGTCAAAAATCGTACAAATTAGGAGAACCCTCCAAAGTCCCTGGGGCCATCCCAATAGTGTAGGTCGCCCGGGACAAAAAAGGGCAGTTGATACCGGCTGAGCATCTACCTCCACTCATCTACCTCCACTCATACCAAGAAGATTGAACCAGACAGGACCCGAGGCCATTATCGGATCCATTGCTTTGGTTTACAGGCATGTCTCCTCAAAAGCCTGGATTTCAATACCAGCAGAGGGGATTTCCTGAGGCACCCATCAGAACAAATCTCGTCTCCACAAGGAAACTTGTGCATGGGAGCTAAGCCAAAGCTTAGGAGAATACTTCAGGGTCCCGGTGCCACCTCCCCATTCCCAGGCCCTCATGGACACAAACACACGTTAGGACCCATCCTCTGGAAAGTGCATTTCAACTCAGCCACCCCGGTTGCTCCCGCAGATCCATTAGATCTAAACTGTCTTGTTGCTAGGAGACAATTGGAAGGCGAGGCGGACTTCCCAGGCATCCATCCTGGAACGGTGCTCTGGAGTCATTCCATATGGGATGTCCTGGAGCTGTCCAACAGGTCTCAATAGTCCCGCAGAAGGAATCCTTGAAGGGGGCATCCCACATCTCCCAACGTGGAAAACCTCCATGGCCTCGAGATTCCGCTCCCTTCATGAAGGGGCCGTCATGCACAGAAACTCCAACCTGAGCCAACGTCGGATCCTCGCCCTGACTTCAGATGCATGAGATATTGGTTCAGATCTGCAGGGGGTACCTGCCGTGCCCTCACCCTGAATCCGAAGTCTAGCTTGTGTTCTCAGACTTCCGTCCTCACTCTCCTGGCCCCGAAGCCCTCAAGTTTGGCAATTCCGGACCGACAATGAAGCACTCTGCCTGCCCTCTAGAAAAAATATATTGCCTAATGAGCAGCCCAGGCAGCTTAAATGAGGATAAACCTACACGGCACTCGAATGTACGCCAATTATATAGTCTCACCTGGGCACTAATGCACTGTCTGACACAACCTGAGCCCGGACCTGCTGACCAACACCCAGACAGCTGACCGCACGCTGAGCACATCAGACCCGCCATGGCCTTAGGTCATCATCTCTTCCCTACCTCAGTTTTCAGGCTTCAGAACCTAGACCTTATCTCCAATCACTGCCCACGGGTGACTGTGATGCAGAAATAAGAACTCTTCCTGACCCATGGCAAGAAACCTTGTGGTTGGCATGTTGTCCAACGTTCAGTGTAGGAGAAACCAGCATTCACCCTGAGGCCCTGCCCATTCTTGCGTGCGACGAGAGCATAAACACGCATTGTGACCTCAGCGTGAGTCCTGTCCTCTAGTAAGTCCTCTCAGTGGCTGGACCATTAGATGTCATAATGGGCTTGACATGTCGCTAGTCCCCAATTTTTAACCAGATTTCTGGTTGTCCAGTCGCCCCACCCCAGGGCTCTACTCTGGAATCCCTCATTTGGTGGGACATCTGAGGTTGAAAAACAAAATGAAACAAATCGACAACAACAACAAAAAAACGGACTTCTTCCATCCCCAGAATGACCCCAAACTCTTTGGACGGGTGTGAACCCCCAGAGAGTAAGACTCGTCCATTTCCCATGAAGTCACCCGGCAATTTCACGACCATGAGTGACACGATATCCAGAGACAAAAACTTGAGCAAGAGCCTCACACTCGCCCTTTTTTCATATCCCGAAGTGTTCTCCTCATGGTCTGTAGATCAGTCCTGCCATACCTATGACCCAAAACATAAGCCGAGTTTGTGTTTTCAGACAACTGTCCAAACAGCTCTGGCCTACACACCCTACAGGCTCAGGGCCCTGGAGCCAAACCTGAGGACTGTACTTGCCCTCTCCAAGGGAATTGTATGTGCCCATTCCAATGGCCACAACCCTACTAGTAGGATAACCTCCAAAGTCCCTGAGGCCATCCCAATAGTTGTGGCTTCCCAGGACAAACAGGGGCAATCTGAGCCCATCTGAGCACCTACCTGCACTCAGACCCGTAGACTGATGTCCCCAGAGGTAAAAAGGAACGAACAGGCCCCTAGGCACTAATCGGATCCATTGCTTTGGTTTCCAGGCATCTCTCCACAGAGGCCTGGATTTCAATACCAGCATATGGCTGTTTCTTGACTCAACCATCAGAACAAATCTCATCTACACATGGGAAACATGCACGTTGGAGCTGTGTCAAAGCCTCTGTTTAGGAGAACCCTTCAGGGCCCCAGGGCCACCGCTTCATTCCAAGGTCTCCATAGACACAAAAACATATTAGGACACATCCACAGGAGAGTCCATTTCAACTCAGCCTCCTCGGTTGCCCCCCACATCCAGCAGATCTAACCTGTCTTGATGCTTGGAGACCATTGGAATGCGAGGTGGGCTACCCAGCCATCCATCCTTAGAACCCTGCTCGGAATCGTTGGCCTGGAGCCAACCAACAGGTCTCAATTGTCCTGCAGAAGAATCTTTGCAGTTTGGAGCTTCTCACAACTCCCATCGTGGGAAAACCCCCATGACCTCGTGATCCAACCCCCTTCAAGAAAGGGCCATCAGGGCAGAAAGTCCAACCTGAGCGATCGTCTGATCCTTGCCCTGACTTCAGATGCACGAGATCTCGATTGAGGTCTGTAGATTGTGCCTGCCATATCCTCACCCAGAAACCTAGGCCTAGCTTGGGTTCTCAGACTCCGTCCTCAGACTACTGGCCCACAAGCCCTCCAGTTCGGCAATCCAGAACTACAATGCCGCACTCTGCCTGCCCTACAGAAGTCAAAAATTGCCCTCAGGGATACCCCGAAACCGCAAATGAGGATCAACCTGCACGCCATTCGGTTGTACCCCAAACATATAGGCTGACCTGGGCACTATTTCCCCTTCTGACCCAGCCTGAGCCTGGACCTCCTGGTCCCACGCAGACAGCTGGCCGCACACTGAGCACATCGGACCCGCCATGGCCTTAGGTCGTCATCTCTTCCCAACTGCGGTTTTCAGGCACCAGAACCTAGACCTTATCTCCAACCACTGCCCAGGGTTGAAAATGATGCAGAAATCAGAACTCTTTCCTCATGGCAAGAAACTTTGTGTTTGGCATGTTGTCCAACGTTCAGTGTAGTTGAAACAAGCGTGGCCCATGAGGCCCAGCCCATGCTTGCGGGCCACATTGGTCACAAACACACATTGTGACCCTCAGCCTGAGCCCAGTCCTCAGGTAAGGCCTCTCAGGGCCTATATGAAGAGACAGCATATTGGGCTTGCCATGCCCCTAGGCCGCAATTTTTAACCATAGTTCGGGTTGTCCCTTCACTCTTCCCCAGGGCTCTGCTTTGGAATTCCTCTTTTGGTGGGACACCTGAGGTAACAAACCTGAAAGGAGTCCTCCCATCCCAGAGATTGACGAAAAACAATTGGGATCGGGCCAAATCCACAGAGAGGAAGATTCGTCCATGGCCCATGAGACCTCCCCAACATTCCACGGCCATCGCTGAAACAAAATCCAGAGATAAAAGCCTGAGCAAGCGCCTCAGACTCGCTCATTCTTCATATCCTGAAGAGTTCTTCTCATGGTTTGTAGATCGGGCGTGCCATACCTACGTCCCCAAACTTAAGCTGAGTTTGTGTTTTCAGTCTTCTGTCCTCAAAGTCCTGAGCCACACTCCCTCCAGGCTGGGGCCCCTGGAGCCACACATTAGGACTGCCCCCACCCAATCCATGGGAATTCTTCCCATTCCATTGTCAAAAATCATACAAATTAGGAGAACCCTCCAAAGTCCCTGGGGCCATCCCAATAGTGTAGGTCGCCCGGGACAAAAAAGGGCAGTTGATACCGGCTGAGCATCTACCTCCACTCATCTACCTCCACTCATACCAAGAAGATTGAACCAGACAGGACCCGAGGCCATTATCGGATCCATTGCTTTGGTTTACAGGCATGTCTCCTCAAAAGCCTGGATTTCAATACCAGCAGAGGGGATTTCCTGAGGCACCCATCAGAACAAATCTCGTCTCCACAAGGAAACTTGTGCATGGGAGCTAAGCCAAAGCTTAGGAGAATACTTCAGGGTCCCGGTGCCACCTCCCCATTCCAAGGCCCTCATGGACACAAACACACGTTAGGACCCATCCTCTGGAAAGTGCATTTCAACTCAGCCACCCCGGTTGCTCCCGCAGATTCATTAGATCTAAACTGTCTTGCTGCTAGGAGACAATTGGAAGGCGAGGCGGACTTCCCAGGCATCCATCCACGAACGGTGCTCTGGAGTCATTCCATATGGGATGTCCTGGAGCTGTCCAACAGGTCTCAATTGTCCCGCAGAAGGAATCCTTGAAGGGGGCATCCCACATCTCCCAACGTGGAAAACCTCCATGGCCTCGAGATTCCGCTCCCTTCTTGAAGGGGCCGTCATGCACAGAAACTCCAACCTGAGCCAACGTCGGATCCTCGCCCTGACTTCAGATGCATGAGATATTGGTTCAGATCTGCAGGGGGTACCTGCCGTGCCCTCACCCTGAATCCGAAGTCTAGCTTGTGTTCTCAGACTTCCGTCCTCACACTCCTGGCCCCGAAGCCCTCAAGTTTGGCAATTCCGGACCGACAATGAAGCACTCTGCCTGCCCTCTAGAAAAAATATATTGCCTAATGAGCAGCCCAGGCAGCTTAAATGAGGATAAACCTACACGGCACTCGAATGTACCCTAATTATATAGTCTAACCTGGGCACTAATGCACTGTCTGACACAACCTGAGCCTGGACCTGCTGACCAACACCCAGACAGCTGACCGCACGCTGAGCACATCAGACCCGCCATGGCCTTAGGTCATCATCTCTTCCCTACCTCAGTTTTCAGGCTTCAGAACCTAGAACTTATCTCCAATCACTGCCCACGGGTGACTGTGATGCAGAAATCAGAACTCTTCCTGACCCATGGCAAGAAACCTTGTGGTTGGCATGTTGTCCAACGTTCAGTGTAGGAGAAACCAGCATTCACCCTGAGGCCCCGCCCATTCTTGCGTGCGACGAGAGCATAAACACGCATTGTGACCTCAGCGTGAGTCCTGTCCTCTAGTAAGTCCTCTCAGTGGCTGGACCATTAGATGTCATAATGGGCTTGACATGTCCCTAGTCCCCAATTTTTAACCAGATTTCTGGTTGTCCAGTCGCCCCACCCCAGGGCTCTACTCTGGAATCCCTCATTTGGTGGGACATCTGAGGTTGAAAAACAAAATGAAACAAATCGACAACAACAACAAAAAAAACGGACTTCTTCCATCCCCAGAATGACCCCAAACTCTTTGGACGGGACCGAACCCCCAGAGAGTAAGACTCGTCCATTTCCCATGAAGTCACCCGGCAATTTCACGACCATGAGTGACACGATATCCAGAGACAAAAACTTGAGCAAGAGCCTCACACTCGCCCTTTTTTCATATCCAAAAGTGTTCTCCTCATGGTCTGTAGATCAGTCCTGCCATACCTATGACCCAAAACACAAGCCGAGTTTGTGTTTTCAGACAACTGTCCAAACAGCTCTGGCCTACACACCCTACAGGCTCAGGGCCCTGGAGCCAAACCTGAGGACTGTACTTGCCCTCTCCAAGGGAATTGTATGTGCCCATTCCAATGGCCACAACCCTACTAGTAGGATAACCTCCAAAGTCCCTGAGGCCATCCCAATAGTTGTGGCTTCCCAGGACAAACAGGGGCAATCTGAGCCCATCTGAGCACCTACCTGCACTCAGTCCCGTAGACTGATGTCCCCAGAGGTAAAAAGGAACGAACAGGCCCCTAGGCAATAATCGGATCCATTGCTTTGGTTTCCAGGCATCTCTCCTCAGAGGCCTGGATTTCAATACCAGCATATGGCTGTTTCTTGACTCACCCATCAGAACAAATCTCATCTACACATGGGAAACATGCACGTTGGAGCTGTGTCAAAGTCTCTGTTTAGGAGAACCCTTCAGGGCCCCAGGGCCACCGCTTCATTCCAAGGTCTCCATAGACACAAAAACATATTAGGACACATCCACAGGAGAGTCCATTTCAACACAGCCTCCTCGGCTGCCCCCCACATCCAGCAGATCTAACCTGTCTTGTTGCTTGGAGACCATTGGAATGCGAGGTGGGCTACCCAGCCATCCATCCTTAGAACCCTGCTCGGAATCGTTGGCCTGGAGCCAACCAACAGGTCTCAATTGTCCTGCAGAAGAATCTTTGCAGTTTGGAACTTCTCACAACTCCCATCGTGCGAAAACCCCCATGTCCTCGTGATCCAACCCCCTTCAAGAAAGGGCCATCAGGGCAGAAAGTCCAACCTGAGCGATCGTCTGATCCTTGCCCTGACTTCAGATGCACGAGATCTCGATTGAGGTCTGTAGATTGTGCCTGCCATATCCTCACCCAGAAACCTAGGCCTGGCTTGGGTTCTCAGACTCCGTCCTCAGACTACTGGCCAATAAGCCCTCCAGTTCGGCAATCCAGAACTACAATGCCGCACTCTGCCTGCCCTACAGAAGTCAAACATTGCCCTCAGGGCTACCCCGAAACCGCAAATGAGGAACAACCTGCACGCCATTCGGCTGTACCCCAAACATATAGGCTGACCTGGGCACTATTTCCCCTTCTGACCCAGCCTGAGCCTGGACCTCCTGGTCCCACGCAGACAGCTGGCCGCACACTGAGCACATCGGACCCGCCATGGCCTTAGGTCGTCTTCCCAACTGCGGTTTTCAGGCACCAGAACCTAGACCTTATCTCCAACCACTGCCCAGGGTGGAAAATGATGCAGAAATCAGAACTCTTTCCTCATGGCAAGAAACTTTGTGTTTGGCATGTTGTCCAACGTTCAGTGTAGTTGAAACAAGCGTGGCCCATGAGGCCCAGCCCATGCTTGCGGGCCACATTGGTCACAAACACACATTGTGACCCTCAGCCTGAGCCCAGTCCTCAGGTAAGGCCTCTCAGGGCCTATATGAAGAGACAGCATATTGGGCTTGCCATGCCCCTAGGCCGCAATTTTTAACCATAGTTCGGGTTGTCCCTTCACTCTTCCCCAGGGCTCTGCTTTGGAATTCCTCTTTTGGTGGGACACCTGAGGTAACAAACCTGAAAGGAGTCCTCCCATCCCACAGATTGACGAAAAACAATTGGGATCGGGCCAAATCCACAGAGAGGAAGATTCGTCCATGGCCCATGAGACCTCCCCAACATTCCACGGCCATCGCTGAAACAAAATCCAGAGACAAAAGCCTGATCAAGCGCCTCAGACTCGCTCATTCTTCATATCCTGAAGAGTTCTTCTCATGGTTTGTAGATCGGGCGTGCCATACCTACGTCCCCAAACTTAAGCTGAGTTTGTGTTTTCAGTCTTCTGTCCTCAAAGTCCTGAGCCACACTCCCTCCAGGCTGGGGACCCTGGAGCCACACATTAGGACTGCCCCCACCCAATCCATGGGAATTCTGCCCATTCCATTGTCAAAAATCGTACAAATTAGGAGAACCCTCCAAAGTCCCTGGGGCCATCCCAATAGTGTAGGTCGCCCGGGACAAAAAAGGGCAGTTGATACCGGCTGAGCATCTACCTCCACTCATCTACCTCCACTCATACCAAGAAGATTGAACCAGACAGGACCCGAGGCCATTATCGGATCCATTGCTTTGGTTTACAGGCATGTCTCCTCAAAAGCCTGGATTTCAATGCCAGCAGAGGGGATTTCCTGAGGCACCCATCAGAACAAATCTCGTCTCCACAAGGAAACTTGTGCATGGGAGCTAAGCCAAAGCTTAGGAGAATACTTCAGGGTCCCGGTGCCACCTCCCCATTCCAAGGCCCTCATGGACACAAACACACGTTAGGACCCATCCTCTGGAAAGTGCATTTCAACTCAGCCACCCCGGTTGCTCCCGCAGATCCATTAGATCTAAACTGTCTTGTTGCTAGGAGACAATTGGAAGGCGAGGCGGACTTCCCAGGCATCCATCCTCGAACGGTGCTCTGGAGTCATTCCATATGGGATGTCCTGGAGCTGTCCAACAGGTCTCAATTGTCCCGCAGAAGGAATCCTTGAAGGGGGCATCCCACATCTCCCAACGTGGAAAACCTCCATGGCCTCGAGATTCCGCTCCCTTCATGAAGGGGCCGTCATGCACAGAAACTCCAACCTGAGCCAACGTCGGATCCTCGCCCTGACTTCAGATGCATGAGATATTGGTTCAGATCTGCAGGGGGTACCTGCCGTGCCCTCACCCTGAATCCGAAGTCTAGCTTGTGTTCTCAGACTTCCGTCCTCACACTCCTGGCCCCGAAGCCCTCAAGTTTGGCAATTCCGGACCGACAATGAAGCACTCTGCCTGCCCTCTAGAAAAAATATATTGCCTAATGAGCAGCCCAGGCAGCTTAAATGAGGATAAACCTACAAGGCACTCGAATGTACCCAAATTATATAGTCTAACCTGGGCACTAATGCACTGTCTGACACAACCTGAGCCTGGACCTGCTGACCAACACCCAGACAGCTGACCGCACGCTGAGCACATCAGACCCGCCATGGCCTTAGGTCATCCTCTCTTCCCTACCTCAGTTTTCAGGCTTCAGAACCTAGAACTTATCTCCAATCACTGCCCACGGGTGACTGTGATGCAGAAATCAGAACTCTTCCTGACCCATGGCAAGAAACCTTGTGGTTGGCATGTTGTCCAACGTTCAGTGTAGGAGAAACCAGCATTCACCCTGAGGCCCCGCCCATTCTTACGTGCGACGAGAGCATAAACACGCATTGTGACCTCAGCGTGAGTCCTGTCCTCTAGTAAGTCCTCTCAGTGGCTGGACCATTAGATGTCATAATGGGCTTGACATGTCCCTAGTCCCCAATTTTTAACCAGATTTCTGGTTGTACAGTCGCCCCACCCCAGGGCTCTACTCTGGAATCCCTCATTTGGTGGGACATCTGAGGTTGAAAAACAAAATGAAACAAATCGACAACAACAACAAAAAAAACGGACTTCTTCCATCCCCAGAATGACCCCAAACTCTTTGGACGGGACAGAACCCCCAGAGAGTAAGACTCGTCCATTTCCCATGAAGTCACCCGGCAATTTCACGACCATGAGTGACACGATATCCAGAGACAAAAACTTGAGCAAGAGCCTCACACTCGCCCTTTTTTCATATCCCAAAGTGTTCTCCTCATGGTCTGTAGATCAGTCCTGCCATACCTATGACCCAAAACATAAGCCGAGTTTGTGTTTTCAGACAACTGTCCAAACAGCTCTGGCCTACACACCCTACAGGCTCAGGGCCCTGGAGCCAAACCTGAGGACTGTAATTGCCCTCTCCAAGGGAATTGTATGTGCCCATTCCAATGGCCACAACCCTACTAGTAGGATAACCTCCAAAGTCCCTGAGGCCATCCCAATAGTTGTGGCTTCCCAAAACAAACAGGGGCAATCTGAGCCCATCTGAGCACCTACCTGCACTCAGTCCCGTAGACTGATGTCCCCAGAGGTAAAAAGGAACGAACAGGCCCCTAGGCACTAATCGGATCCATTGCTTTGGTTTCCAGGCATCTCTCCTCAGAGGCCTGGATTTCAATACCAGCATATGGCTGTTTCTTGACTCACCCATCAGAACAAATCTCATCTACACATGGGAAACATGCACGTTGGAGCTGTGTCAAAGTCTCTGTTTAGGAGAACCCTTCAGGGCCCCAGGGCCACCGCTTCATTCCAAGGTCTCCATAGACACAAAAACATATTAGGACACATCCACAGGAGAGTCCATTTCAACACAGCCTCCTCGGCTGCCCCCCACATCCAGCAGATCTAACCTGTCTTGTTGCTTGGAGACCATTGGAATGCGAGGTGGGCTACCCAGCCATCCATCCTTAGAACCCTGCTCGGAATCGTTGGCCTGGAGCCAACCAACAGGTCTCAATTGTCCTGCAGAAGAATCTTTGCAGTTTGGAGCTTCTCACAACTCCCATCGTGGGAAAACCCCCATGACCTCGTGATCCAACCCCCTTCAAGAAAGGGCCATCAGGGCAGAAAGTCCAACCTGAGCGATCGTCTGATCCTTGCCCTGACTTCAGATGCACGAGATCTCGATTGAGGTCTGTAGATTGTGCCTGCCATATCCTCACCCAGAAACCTAGGCCTGGCTTGGGTTCTCAGACTCCGTCCTCAGACTACTGGCCAATAAGCCCTCCAGTTCGGCAATCCAGAACTACAATGCCGCACTCTGCCTGCCCTACAGAAGTCAAACATTGCCCTCAGGGCTACCCCGAAACCGCAAATGAGGAACAACCTGCACGCCATTCGGCTGTACCCCAAACATATAGGCTGACCTGGGCACTATTTCCCCTTCTGACCCAGCCTGAGCCTGGACCTCCTGGTCCCACCCAGACAGCTGGCCGCACACTGAGCACATCGGACCTGCCATGGCCTTAGGTCGTCATCTCTTCCCAACTGCGGTTTTCAGGCTCCAGAACCTAGACCTTATCTCCAACCACTGCCCAGGTTTGAAAATGAGGCTGGAATCAGAACTCTTTCCCCATGGCAAGAAACCATGTGGTTGGCATGTTGTCCAATGTTCAGTGTAGTTGAAACAAGCGTGGCCCATGAGGCCCAGCCCATGCTTGCAGGCCACATTGGTCACAAACACACATTGTGACCCTCAGCCTGAGCCCAGTCCTCAGGTAAGGCCTCTCAGGGCCTATATGAAGAGACAGCATATTGGGCTTTTCATGCCCCTAAGCCCCAATTTTTAACCATAGTTCGGGGTGTCCCTTCACTCTTCCCCAGGGCTCTGCTTTGGAATTCCTCTTTTGGTGGGACACCTGAGGTAACAAACCTGAAAGAGTCCTCCCATCTCACAGATTGACGAAAAACAATTGGGATCTGGCCAAATCCACAGAGAGGAAGATTCGTCCATGGCCCATGAGACCTCCCCAACATTCCACGGCCATCGCAGAAACAAAATCCAGAGAAAAAAGCCTGAGCAAGCGCCTCAGACTCGCTCATTCTTCATATCCTGAAGAGTTCTTCTCATGGTTTGTAGATCGGGCGTGCCATACCTACGTCCCCAAACTTAAGCTGAGTTTGTGTTTTCAGTCTTCTGTCCTCAAAGTCCTGGGCCACACTCCCTCCAGGCTGGGGCCCCTGGAGCCACACATTAGGACTGCCCCCACCCAATCCATGGGAATTCTGCCCATTCCATTGTCAAAAATCATACGAATTAGGAGAACCCTCCAAAGTCCCTGAGGCCATCCCAATAGTGTAGGTCGCCCGGGACAAAAAAGGGCAGTTGATACCGGCTGAGCATCTACCTCCACTCATCTACCTCCACTCATACCAAGGAGATTGAACCAGACAGGACCCGAGGCCATTATCGAATCCATTGCTTTGGTTTACAGGCATGTCTCCTCAAAAGCCTGGATTCCAATACCAGCAGAGGGGATTTCCTGAGGCACTCATCAGAACAAATCTCGTCTCCACAAGGAAACTTGTGCATGGGAGCTAAGCCAAAGCTTAGGAGAATACTTCAGGGTCCCGGTGCCACCTCCCCATTCCAAGGCCCTCATGGACACAAATACACGTTAGGACCCATCCTCTGGAAAGTGCATTTCAACTCAGCCACCCCGGTTATCCCGCAGATCCATTAGATCTAAACTGTCTTGTTGCTAGGAGACAATTGGAAGGCGAGGCGGACTTCCCAGGCATCCATCCTGGAACGGTGCTCTGGAGTCATTCCATATGGGATGTCCTGGAGCTGTCCAACAGGTCTCAATTGTCCCACAGAAGGAATCCTTGAAGGGGGCATCGAACATCTCCCAACGTGGAAAACCTCCATGGCCTCGAGATTCTGCTCCCTTCATGAAGGGGCCGTCATGCACAGAAACTCCAACCTGAGCCAACGTCGGATCCTCGCCCTGACTTCAGATGCATGAGATATTGGTTCAGATCTGCAGGGGGTACCTGCCGTGCCCTCATCCTGAATCCGAAGTCTAGCTTGTGTTCTCAGACTTCCGTCCTCACTCTCCTGCCCCCGAAGTCCTCAAGTTTGGCAATTCCGGACCGACAATGAAGCACTCTGCCTGCCCTCTAGAAAAAATATATTGCCTAATGAGCAGCCCAGGCAGCTTAAATGAGGATAAGCCTACACGGCACTCGAATGTACCCAAATTATATAGTCTAACCTGGGCACTAATGCACTGTCTGACACAACCTGAGCCCGGACCTGCTGACCAACACCCAGACAGCTGACCGCACGCTGAGCACATCAGACCCGCCATGGCCTTAGGTCATCATCTCTTCCCTACCTCAGTTTTCAGGCTTCAGAACCTAGACCTTATCTCCAATCACTGCCTACGGGTGACTGTGATGCAGAAATCAGAACTCTTCCTGACCCATGGCAAGAAACCTTGTGGTTGGCATGTTGTCCAAAGTTCAGTGTAGGAGAAACCAGCATTCGCACTGAGGCCCCGCACATTCTTGAGTGCGACGACAGCATAAACACGCATTGTGACCTCAGCGTGTGTCCTGTCCTCTAGTAAGTCCTCTCAGTGGCTGAACCATTAGATGTCATAATGGGCTTGACATGTCCCTAGTCCCCAATTTTTAACCAGATTTCTGGTTGTCCAGTCGCCCCACCCCAGGGCTCTACTCTGGAATCCCTCATTTGGTGGGACATCTGAGGTTGAAAAACAAAATGAAACAAATAGACAACAACAACAAAAAAACGGACTTCTTCCATCCCCAGAATGACCCCAAACTCTTTGGAAGGGACCGAACCCCCAGAGAGTAAGACTCGTCCATTTCCCATGATGTCACCCGGCAATTTCACGACCATGAGTGACACGATATCCAGAGACAAAAACTTGAGCAAGAGCCTCACACTCGCCCTTTTTTCATATCCCGAAGTGTTCTCCTCATGGTCTGTAGATCAGTCCTGCCATACCTATGACCCAAAACATAAGCCGAGTTTGTGTTTTCAGACAACTGTCCAAACAGCTCTGGCCTACACACCCTACAGGCTCAGGGCCCTGGAGCCAAACCTGAGGACTGTACTTGCCCTCTCCAAGGGAATTGTATGTGCCCATTCCACTGGCCACAACCCTACTAGTAGGATAACCTCCAAAGTCCCTGAGGCCATCCCAATAGTTGTGGCTTCCCAAAACAAACAGGGGCAATCTGAGCCCATCTGAGCACCTACCTGCACTCAGTCCCGTAGACTGATGTCCCCAGAGGTAAAAAGGAACGAACAGGCCCCTAGGCACTAATCGGATCCATTGCTTTGGTTTCCAGGCATCTCTCCTCAGAGGCCTGGATTTCAATACCAGCATATGGCTGTTTCTTGACTCACCCATCAGAACAAATCTCATCTACACATGGGAAACATGCACGTTGGAGCTGTGTCAAAGCCTCTGTTTAGGAGAACCCTTCAGGGCCCCAGGGCCACCGCTTCATTCCAAGGTCTCCATAGACACAAAAACATATTAGGACACATCCACAGGAGAGTCCATTTCAACTCAGCCTCCTCGGTTGCCCCCCACATCCAGCAGATCTAACCTGTCTTGTTGCTTGGAGACCATTGGAATGCGAGGTGGGCTACCCAGCCATCCATCCTTAGAACCCTGCTCGGAATCGTTGGCCTGGAGCCAACCAACAGGTCTCAATTGTCCTGCAGAAGAATCTTTGCAGTTTGGAGCTTCTCACAACTCCCATCGTGGGAAAACCCCCATGACCTCGTGATCCAACCCCCTTCAAGAAAGGGCCATCAGGGCAGAAAGTCCAACCTGAGCGATCGTCTGATCCTTGCCCTGACTTCAGATGCACGAGATCTTGATTGAGGTCTGTAGATTGTGCCTGCCATATCCTCACCCAGAAACCTAGGCCTAGCTTGGGTTCTCAGACTCCGTCCTCAGACTAGTGGCCCACAAGCCCTCCAGTTGGGCAATCCAGAACTACAATGCCGCACTCTGCCTGCCCTACAGAAGTCAAACATTGCCCTCAGGGCTACCCCGAAACCGCAAATGAGGATCAACCTGCACGCCATTCGGTTGTACCCCAAACATATAGGCTGACCTGGGCACTATTTCCCCTTCTGACCCAGCCTGAGCCTGGACCTCCTGGTCCCAGGCAGACAGCTGGCCGCACACTGAGCACATCGGACCCGCCATGGCCTTAGGTCGTCATCTCTTCCCAACTGCGGTTTTCAGGCACCAGAACCTAGACCTTATCTCCAACCACTGCCCAGGGTTGAAAATGATGCAGAAATCAGAACTCTTTCCCCATGGCAAGAAACCTTGTGTTTGGCATGTTGTCCAACGTTCAGTGTAGTTGAAACAAGGGTGGCCCATGAGGCCCAGCCCATGCTTGTGGGCCACATTGGTCACAAACACACATTGTGACCCTCAGCCTGAGCCCAGTCCTCAGGTAAGGCCTCTCAGGGCCTATATGAAGAGACAGCATATTGGGCTTGCCATGCCCCTAGGCCCCAATTTTTAACCATAGTTCGGGGTGTCCCTTCACTCTTCCCCAGGGCTCTGCTTTGGAATTCCTCTTTTGGTGGGACACCTGAGGTAACAAACCTGAAAGGAGTCCTCCCATCCCACAGATTGACGAAAAACAATTGGGATCGCGCCAAATCCACAGAGAGGAAGATTCGTCCATGGCCCATGAGACCTCCCCAACATTCCACGGCCATCGCTGAAACAAAATCCAGAGACAAAAGCCTGAGGAAGCGCCTCAGACTCGCTCATTCTTCATATCCTGAAGAGTTCTTCTCATGGTTTGTAGATCGGGCGTGCCATACCTACGTCCCCAAACTTAAGCTGAGTTTGTGTTTTCAGTCTTCTGTCCTCAATGTCCTGAGCCACACTCCCTCCAGGCTGGGGCCCCTGGAGCCACACATTAGGACTGCCCCCACCCAATCCATGGGAATTCTGCCCATTCCATTGTCAAAAATCGTACAAATTAGGAGAACCCTCCAAAGTCCCTGGGGCCATCCCAATAGTGTAGGTCGCCCGGGACAAAAAAGGGCAGTTGATACCGGCTGAGCATCTACCTCCACTCATCTACCTACACTCATACCAAGAAGATTGAACCAGACAGGACCCGAGGACATTATCGGATCCATTGCTTTGGTTTACAGGCATGTCTCCTCAAAAGCCTGGATTTCAATACCAGCAGAGGGGATTTCCTGAGGCACCCATCAGAACAAATCTCGTCTCCACAAGGAAACTTGTGCATGGGAGCTAAGCCAAAGCTTAGGAGAATACTTCAGGGTCCCGGTGCCACCTCCCCATTCCAAGGCCCTCATGGACACAAACACACGTTAGGACCCATCCTCTGGAAAGTGCATTTCAACTCAGCCACCCCGGTTGCTCCCGCAGATCCATTAGATCTAAACTGTCTTGTTGCTAGGAGACAATTGGAAGGCGAGGCTGACTTCCCAGGCATCCATCCTCGAACGGTGCTCTGGAGTCATTCCATATGGGATGTCCTGGAGCTGTCCAACAGGTCTCAATTGTCCCGCAGAAGGAATCCTTGAAGGGGGCATCCCACATCTCCCAACGTGGAAAACCTCCATGGCCTCGAGATTCCGCTCCCTTCATGAAGGGGCCGTCATGCACAGAAACTCCAACCTGAGCCAACGTCGGATCCTCGCCCTGACTTCAGATGCATGAGATATTGGTTCAGATCTGCAGGGGGTACCTGCCGTGCCCTCACCCTGAATCCGAAGTCTAGCTTGTGTTCTCAGACTTCCGTCCTCACTCTCCTGGCCCCGAAGCCCTCAAGTTTGGCAATTCCGGACCGACAATGAAGCACTCTGCCTGCCCTCTAGAAAAAATATATTGCCTAATGAGCAGCCCAGGCAGCTTAAATGAGGATAAACCTACACGGCACTCGAATGTACCCAAATTATATAGTCTAACCTGGGCACTAATGCACTGTCTGACACAACCTGAGCCCGGACCTGCTGACCAACACCCAGACAGCTGACCGCACGCTGAGCACATCAGACCCGCCATGGCCTTAGGTCATCATCTCTTCCCTACCTCAGTTTTCAGGCTTCAGAACCTAGACCTTATCTCCAATCACTGCCCACGGGTGACTGTGATGCAGAAATCAGAACTCTTCCTGACCCATGGCAAGAAACCTTGTGGTTGGCATGTTGTCCAACGTTCAGTGTAGGAGAAAACAGCATTCACCCTGAGGCCCCGCCCATTCTTGAGCGCGACGACAGCATAAACACGCATTGTGACCTCAGCGTGAGTCCTGTCCTCTAGTAAGTCCTCTCAGTGGCTGGACCATTAGATGTCATAATGGGCTTGACATGTCCCTAGTCCCCAATTTTTAACCAGATTTCTGGTTGTCCAGTCGCCCCACCCCAGGGCTCTACTCTGGAATCCCTCATTTGGTGGGACATCTAGGTTGAAAAACAAAATGAAACAAATCGACAACAACAACAAAAAAACGGACTTCTTCCATCCCCAGAATGACCCCAAACTCTTTGGAAGGGACCGAACCCCCAGAGAGTAAGACTCGTCCATTTCCCATGATGTCACCCGGCAATTTCACGACCATGAGTGACACGATATCCAGAGACAAAAACTTGAGCAAGAGCCTCACACTCGCCCTTTTTTCATATCCCGAAGTGTTCTCCTCATGGTCTGTAGATCAGTCCTGCCATACCTATGACCCAAAATATAAGCCGAGCTTGTGTTTTCAAACAACTGTCCAAACAGCTCTGGCCTACACACCCTACAGGCTCAGGGCCCTGGAACCAAACCTGAGGACTGTACTTGCCCTCTCCAAGGGAATTGTATGTGCCCATTCCAATGGCCACAACCCTACTAGTAGGATAACCTCCAAAGTCCCTGAGGCCATCCCAATAGTTGTGGCTTCCCAAAACAAACAGGGGCAATCTGAGCCCATCTGAGCACCTACCTGCACTCAGTCCCGTAGACTGATGTCCCCAGAGGTAAAAAGGAACGAACAGGCCCCTAGGCACTAATCGGATCCATTGCTTTGGTTTCCAGGCATCTCTCCTCAGAGGCCTGGATTTCAATACCAGCATATGGCTGTTTCTTGACTCACCCATCAGAACAAATCTCATCTACACATGGGAAACATGCACGTTGGAGCTGTGTCAAAGCCTCTGTTTAGGAGAACCCTTCAGGGCCCCAGGGCCACCGCTTCATTCCAAGGTCTCCATAGACACAAAAACATATTAGGACACATCCACAGGAGAGTCCATTTCAACTCAGCCTCCTCGGTTGCCCCCCACATCCAGCAGATCTAACCTGTCTTGTTGCTTGGAGACCATTGGAATGCGAGGTGGGCTACCCAGCCATCCATCCTTAGAACCCTGCTCGGAATCGTTGGCCTGGAGCCAACCAACAGGTCTCAATTGTCCTGCAGAAGAATCTTTGCAGTTTGGAGCTTCTCACAACTCCCATCGTGGGAAAACCCCCATGTCCTCGTGATCCAACCCCCTTCAAGAAAGGGCCATCAGGGCAGAAAGTCCAACCTGAGCGATCGTCTGATCCTTGCCCTGACTTCAGATGCACGAGATCTCGATTGAGGTCTGTAGATTGTGCCTGCCATATCCTCACCCAGAAACCTAGGCCTAGCTTGGTTTCTCAGACTCCGTCCTCAGACCAGTGGCCCACAAGCCCTCCAGTTGGGCAATCCAGAACTACAATGCCGCACTCTGCCTGCCCTACAGAAGTCAAACATTGCCCTCAGGGCTACCCCGAAACCGCAAATGAGGATCAACCTGCACGCCATTCGGCTGTACCCCAAACATATAGGCTGACCTGGGCACTATTTCCCCTTCTGACCCAGCCTGAGCCTGGACCTCCTGGTCCCACCCAGACAGCTGGCCGCACACTGAGCACATCGGACCCGCCATGGCCTTAGGTCGTCATCTCTTCCCAACTGCGGTTTTCAGGCACCAGAACCTAGACCTTATCTCCAACCACTGCCCAGGGTTGAAAATGATGCAGAAATCAGAACTCTTTCCCCATGGCAAGAAACCTTGTGTTTGGCATGTTGTCCAACGTTCAGTGTAGTTGAAACAAGGGTGGCCCATGAGGCCCAGCCCATGCTTGTGGGCCACATTGGTCACAAACACACATTGTGACCCTCAGCCTGAGCCCAGTCCTCAGGTAAGGCCTCTCAGGGCCTATATGAAGAGACAGCATATTGGGCTTGCCATGCCCCTAGGCCGCAATTTTTAACCATAGTTCGGGTTGTCCCTTCACTCTTCCCCAGGGCTCTGCTTTGGAATTCCTCTTTTGGTGGGACACCTGAGGTAACAAACCTGAAAGGAGTCCTCCCATCCCACAGATTGACGAAAAACAATTGGGATCGGGCCAAATCCACAGAGAGGAAGATTCGTCCATGGCCCATGAGACCTCCCCAACATTCCACGGCCATCGCTGAAACAAAATCCAGAGACAAAAGCTTGAGAAAGCGCCTCAGACTCGCTCATTCTTCATATCCTGAAGAGTTCTTCTCATGGTTTGTAGATCGGGCGTGCCATACCTACGTCCCCAAACTTAAGCTGAGTTTGTGTTTTCAGTCTTCTGTCCTCAATGTCCTGAGCCACACTCCCTCCAGGCTGGGGCCCCTGGAGCCACACATTAGGACTGCCCCCACCCAATCCATGGGAATTCTGCCCATTCCATTGTCAGAAATCGTACAAATTAGGAGAACCCTCCAAAGTCCCTGGGGCCATCCCAATAGTGTAGGTCGCCCGGGACAATAAAGGGCAGTTGATACCGGCTGAGCATCTACCTCCACTCATCTACCTCCACTCATACCAAGAAGATTGAACCAGACAGGACCCGAGGCCATTATCGGATCCATTGCTGTGGTTTACAGGCATGTCTCCTCAAAAGCCTGGATTCCAATACCAGCAGAGGGGATTTCCTGAGGCACCCATCAGAACAAATCTCGTCTCCACAAGGAAACTTGTGCATGGGAGCTAAGCCAAAGCTTAGGAGAATACTTCAGGGTCCCGGTGCCACCTCCCCATTCCAAGGCCCTCATGGACACAAACACACGTTAGGACCCATCCTCTGGAAAGTGCATTTCAACTCAGCCACCCCGGTTGCTCCCGCAGATCCATTAGATCTAAACTGTCTTGTTGCTAGGAGACAATTGGAAGGCGAGGCGGACTTCCCAGGCATCCATCCTGGAACGGTGCTCTGGAGTCATTCCATATGGGATGACCTGGAGCTGTCCAACAGGTCTCAATTGTCCCGCAGAAGGAATCCTTGAAGGGGGCATCCCACATCTCCCAACGTGGAAAACCTCCATGGCCTCGAGATTCCGCTCCCTTCATGAAGGGGCCGTCATGCACAGAAACTCCAACCTGAGCCAACGTCGGATCCTCGCCCTGACTTCAGATGCATGAGATATTGGTTCAGATCTGCAGGGGGTACCTGCCGTGCCCTCACCCTGAATCCGAAGTCTAGCTTGTGTTCTCAGACTTCCGTCCTCACTCTCCTGGCCCCGAAGCCCTCAAGTTTGGCTATTCCGGACCGACAATGAAGCACTCTGCCGGCCCTCTAGAAAAAATATATTGCCTAATGAGCAGCCCAGGCAGCTTAAATGAGGATAAACCTACACGGCACTCGAATGTACGCCAATTATATAGTCTAACCTGGGCACTAATGCACTGTCTGACACAACCTGAGCCCGGACCTGCTGACCAACACCCAGACAGCTGACCGCACGCTGAGCACATCAGACCCGCCATGGCCTTAGGTCATCATCTCTTCCCTACCTCAGTTTTCAGGTTTCAGAACCTAGACCTTATCTCCAATCACTGCCCACGGGTGACTGTGATGCAGAAATCAGAACTCTTCCTGACCCATGGCAAGAAACCTTGTGGTTGGCATGTTGTCCAAAGTTCAGTGTAGGAGAAACCAGCATTCACCCTGAGGCCCCGCCTATTCTTGAGAGCGACGACAGCATAAACACGCATTGTGACCTCAGCGTGAGTCCTGTCCTCTAGTAAGTCCTCTCAGTGGCTGGACCATTAGATGTCATAATGGGCTTGACATGTCCCTAGTCCCCAATTTTTAACCAGATTTCTGGTTGTCCAGTCGCCCCACCAAAGGGCTCTACTCTGGAATCCCTCATTTGCTGGGACATCTAGGTTGAAAAACAAAATGAAACAAATCGACAACAACAACAAAAAAACGGACTTCTTCCATCCCCAGAATGACCCCAAACTCTTTGGACGGGACCGAACCCCCAGAGAGTAAGACTCGTCCATTTCCCATGATGTCACCCGGCAATTTCACGACCATGAGTGACACGATATCCAGAGACAAAAACTTGAGCAAGAGCCTCACACTCGCCCTTTTTTCATATCCCGAAGTGTTCTCCTCATGGTCTGTAGATCAGTCCTGCCATACCTATAACCCAAAACATAAGCCGAGCTCGTGTTTTCAGACAACTGTCCAAACAGCTCTGGCCTACACACCCTACAGGCTCAGGGCCCTGGAACCAAACCTGAGGACTGTACTTGCCCTCTCCAAGGGAATTGTATGTGCCCATTCCAATGGCCACAACCCTACTAGTAGGATAACCTCCAAAGTCCCTGAGGCCATCCCAATAGTTGTGGCTTCCCAAAACAAACAGGGGCAATCTGAGCCCATCTGAGCACCTACCTGCACTCAGACCCGTAGACTGATGTCCCCCGAGGTAAAAAGGAACGAACAGGCCCCTAGGCACTAATCGGATCCATTGCTTTGGTTTCCAGGCATCTCTCCTCAGAGGCCTGGGTTTCAATACCAGCATATGGCTGTTTCTTGACTCACCCATCAGAACAAATCTCATCTACACATGGGAAACATGCACGTTGGAGCTGTGTCAAAGCCTCTGTTTAGGAGAACCCTTCAGGGCCCCAGGGCCACCGCTTCATTCCAAGGTCTCCATAGACACAAAAACATATTAGGACACATCCCCAGGAGGGTCCATTTCAACTCAGCCTCCTCGGTTGCCCCCCACATCCAGCAGATCTAACCTGTCTTGTTGCTTGGAGACCATTGGAATGCGAGGTGGGCTACCCAGCCATCCATCCTTAGAACCCTGCTCGGAATCATTGGCCTGGAGCCAACCAACAGGTCTCAATTGTCCTGCAGAAGAATCTTTGCAGTTTGGAGCTTCTCACAACTCCCATCGTGGGAAAACCCCCATGTCCTCGTGATCCAACCCCCTTCAAGAAAGGGCCATCAGGGCAGAAAGTCCAACCTGAGCGATCGTCTGATCCTTGCCCTGACTTCAGATGCACGAGATCTCGATTGAGGTCTGTAGATTGTGCCTGCCATATCCTCACCCAGAAACCTAGGCCTAGCTTGAGTTCTCAGACTCCGTCCTCAGACTACTGGCCCACAAGCCCTCCAGTTGGGCAATCCAGAACTACAATGCCGCACTCTGCCTGCCCTACAGAAGTGAAATATTGCCCTCAGGGCTACCCCGAATTCCCAAATGAGGATCAACCTGCACGCCATTCGGCTGTACCCCAAACATATAGGCTGACCTGGGCACTATTTCCCCTTCTGACCCAGCCTGAGCCTGGAACTCCTGGTCCCACCCAGACAGCTGGTCGCACACTGAGCACATCGGACCCGCCATGGCCTTAGGTCGTCATCTCTTCCCAACTGCGGATTTCAGGCTCCAGAACCTAGACCTTATCTCCAACCACTGCCCAGGTTTGAAAATGATGCTGAAATCAGAACTCTTTCCCCATGGCAAGAAACCTTTTGGTTGGCATGTTGTCCAACGTTCAGTGTAGTTGAATCAAGCGTGGCCCATGAGGCCCAGCCCATGCTTGCGGGCCACATTGTTCACAAACACACATTGTGACCCTCAGCCTGAGCCCAGTCCTCAGGTAAGGCCTCTCAGGGCCTATATGAAGAGACAGCATATTGGGCTTGCCATGCCCCTAGGCCCCAATTTTTAACCATAGTTCGGGTTGTCCCTTCACTTTTCCCCTGGGCTCTGTTTGGAATTCCTCTTTTGGTGGGACACCTGAGGTAACAAACCTGAAAGGAGTCCTCCCATCCCACAGATTGACGAAAACCAATTGGGATCGGGCCAAATCCACAGAGAGGAAGATTCGTCCATGGCCCATGAGACCTCCCCAACATTCCACGGCCGTCGCAGAAACAAAATCCAGAGAAAAAAGCCTGAGCAAGCGCCTCCGACTCGCTCATTCTTCATATCCTGAAGAGTTCTTCTCATGGTTTGTAGATCGGGCGTGCCATACCTACGTCCCCAAACTTAAGCTGAGTTTGTGTTTTCAGTCTTCTGTCCTCAAAGTCCTGGGCCACACTCCCTCCAGGCGGGGGCCCCTGGAGCCACACATTAGGACTGCCCCCACCCAATCCATGGCAATTCTGCCCATTCCATTGTCAAAAATCGTACAAATTAGGAGAACCCTCCAAAGTCCCCGAGGCCATCCCAATAGTGTAGGTCGCCCGGGACAAAAAATGGGCGGTTGATACCGGCTGAGCATCTACCTCCACTCATCTACCTCCATTCATACCAAGGAGATTGAACCAGACAGGAGCCGAGGCCATTATCGAATCCATTGCTTTGGTTTACAGGCATGTCTCCTCAAAAGCCTGGATTCTAATACCAGCAGAGGGGATTTCCTGAGGCACTCATCAGAACAAATCTCGTCTCCACAAGGAAACTTGTGCATGGTAGCTAAGCCAAAGCTTAGGAGAATACTTCAGGGTCCCAGTGCCACCTCCCCATTCCAAGGTCCTCATGGACACAAATACACGTTAGGACCCGTCCTCTGGAAAGTGCATTTCAACTCAGCCACCCCTGTTGCTCCCGCAGATATATTAGATCTAAACTGTCTTGTTGCTAGGAGACAATTGGAAGGCGAGGCGGACTTCCCAGGCATTCATCCTGGAACGGTGCTCTGGAGTCATTCCATATGGGATGTCCTGGAGCTGTACAACAGGTCTCAATTGTCCCACAGAAGGAATTCTTGAAGGGAGCATCCCACATCTCCCAACGTGGAAAACCTCCATGGCCTCGAGATTCCGCTCCCTTCATGAAGGGGCCGTCATGCACAGAAACTCCAACCTGAGCCAACGTCGGATCCTCGCCCTGACTTCAGATGCATGAGATATTGGTTCAGATCTGCAGGGGGTACCTGCCGTGCCCTCACCCTGAATCCGAAGTCTAGCTTGTGTTCTCAGACTTCCGTCCTCACTCTCCTGGCCCCAAAGCGCTCAAGTTTGGCAATTCCGGACCGACAATGAAGCACTCTGCCTGCCCTCTAGAAAAAATATATTGCCTAATGAGCAGCCCAGGCTGCTTAAATGAGGATAAACCTACACGGCACTCGAATGTACCCAAATTATATAGTCTAACCTGGGCACTAATGCACTGTCTGACACAACCTGAGCCCGGACCTGCTGACCAACACCCAGACAGCTGACCGCACGCTGAGCACATCAGACCCGCCATGGCCTTAGGTCATCATCTCTTCCCTACCTCAGTTTTCAGGCTTCAGAACCTAGACCTTATCTCCAATCACTGCCCACGGGTGACTGTGATGCAGAAATCAGAACTCTTCCTGACCCATGGCAAGAAACCTTGTGGTTGGCATGTTGTCCAACGTTCAGTGTAGGAGAAACCAGCATTCACCCTGAGGCCCCGCCCATTCTTGAGTGCGACGAGAGCATAAACACGCATTGTGATCTCAGCGTGAGTCCTGTCCTCTAGTAAGTCCTCTCAGTGGCTGGACCATTAGATGTCATAATGGGCTTGACATGTCCCTAGTCCCCAATTTTTAACCAGATTTCTGGTTGTCCAGTCGCCCCACCCCAGGGCTCTACTCTGGAATCCCTCATTTGGTGGGACATCTGAGGTTGAAAAACAAAATGAAACAAATCGACAACAACAACAAAAAAACGGACTTCTTCCATCCCCAGAATGACCCCAAACTCTTTGGACGGGACCGAACCCCCAGAGAGTAAGACTCGTCCATTTCCCATGATGTCACCCGGCAATTTCATGACCATTAGTGACACGATATCCAGAGACAAAAACTTGAGCAAGAGCCTCACACTCGCCCTTTTTTCATATCCCGAAGTGTTCTCCTCATGGTCTGTAGATCAGTCCTGCCATACCTATGACCCAAAACATAAGCCGAGTTTGTGCTTTCAGACAACTGTCCAAACAGCTCTGGCCTACACACCCTACAGGCTCAGGGCCCTGGAGCCAAACCTGAGGACTGTACTTGCCCTCTCCAAGGGAATTGTATGTGCCCATTCCAGTGGCCACAACCCTACTAGTAGGATAACCTCCAAAGTCCCTGAGGCCATCCCAATATTTGTGGCTTCCCAGGACAAACAGGGGCAATCTGAGCCCATCTGAGCACCTACCTGCACTCAGACCCGTAGACTGATGTCCCCAGCGGTAAAAAGGAACGAACAGGCCCCTAGGCACTAATCGGATCCATTGCTTTGGTTTCCAGGCATCTCTCCACAGAGGCCTGGATTTCAATACCAGCATATGGCTGTTTCTTGACTCACCCATCAGAACAAATCTCATCTACACATGGGAAACATGCACGTTGGAGCTGTGTCAAAGCCTCTGTTTAGGAGAACCCTTCAGGGCCCCAGAGCCACCGCTTCATTCCAAGGTCTCCATAGACACAAAAACATATTAGGACACATCCCCAGGAGAGTCCATTTCAACCCAGCCTCCTCGGTTGCCCCCCACATCCAGCAGATCTAACTTGTCTGGTGCTTGGTGACAATTGGAATGCGAGGTGGGCTACCCAGCCATCCATCCTTAGAACCCTGCTCGGAATCGTTGGCCTGGAGCCAACCAACAGGTCTCAATTGTCCTGCAGAAGAATCTTTGCAGTTTGGAGCTTCTCACAACTCCCATCGTGGGAAAACCCCCATGTCCTCGTGATCCAACCCCCTTCAAGAAAGGGCCATCAGGGCAGAAAGTCCAACCTGAGCGATCGTCTGATCCTTGCCCTCACTTCAGATGCACGAGATCTCTATTGAGGCCTGTAGATTGTGCCTGCCATATCTTCACCCAGAAACCTAGGCTTAGCCTGGGTTCTCAGACTCCGTCCTCAGACTACTGGCCCACAGGCCCTCCATTTTGGCAATCCAGAACTACAATGCCGCACTCTGCCTGCCCTACAGAAGTAAAATATTGCCCTCAGGGCTACCCCGAATCCCCAAATGAGGATCAACCTGCACGCCATTCGGCTGTACCCCAAACATATAGGCTGACCTGGGCACTATTTCACATTCTGACCCAGCCTGAGCCTGGAACTCCTGGTCCCACCCAGACAGCTGGCCGCACACTGAGCACATCGGACCCGCCATGGCCTTAGGTCGTCATCTCTTCCCAACTGCGGTTTTCAGGCTCCAGAACCTAGACCTTATCTCCAACCACTGCCCAGGTTTGAAAATGATGCTGAAATCAGAACTCTTTCCCCATGGCAAGAAACCATGTGGTTGGCATGTTGTCCAATGTTCAGTGTAGTTGAAACAAGCGTGGCCCATGAGGCCCAGCCCATGCTTGCGGGCCACATTGGTCACAAACACACATTGTGACCCTCAGCCTGAGCCCAGTCCTCAGTTAAGGCCTCTCAGGGCCTATATGAAGAGACAGCATATTGGGCTTGCCATGCCCCTAGGCCCCAATTTTTAACCATAGTTCGGGGTGTCCCTTCACTCTTCCCCAGGGCTCTGCTTTGGAATTCCTCTTTTGGTGGGACACCTGAGGTAACAAACCTGAAAGGAGTACTCCCATCACACAGATTGACGAAAAACTATTGGGATCGGGCCAAATCCACAGAGAGGAAGATTCGTCCATGGCCCATGAGACCTCCCCAACATTCCACGGCCATCGCAGAAACAAAATCCAGAGAAAAAAGCCTGAGCAGCGCCTCCGACTCGCTCATTCTTCATATCCTGAAGAGTTCTTCTCATGGTTTGTAGATCGGGCGTGCCATACCTACGTCCCCAAACTTAAGCTGAGTTTGTGTTTTCAGTCTTCTGTCCTCAAAGTCTTGGGCCACACTCCCTCCAGGCTGGGGCCCCTGGAGCCACACATTAGGACTGCCCCCACCCAATCCATGGCAATTCTGCCCATTCCATTGTCAAAAATCGTACAAATTAGGAGAACCCTCCAAAGTCCCTGAGGCCATCCTAATAGTGTATGTCGCCCGGAACAAAAAATGGGCGGTTGATACCGGCTGAGCATCTACCTCCACTCATCTACCTCCACTCATACCAAGGAGATTGAACCAGACAGGAGCCGAGGCCATTATCGAATCTATTGCTTTGGTTTACAGGCATGTCTCCTCAAAAGCCTGGATTCCAATACCAGCAGAGGGGATTTCCTGAGGCACTCATCAGAACAAATCTCGTCTCCACAAGGAAACTTGTGCATGGTAGCTAAGCCAAAGCTTAGGAGAATACTTCAGGGTCCCGGTGCCACCTCCCCATTCCAAGGCCCTCATGGACACAAATACACGTTAGGACCCATCCTCTGGAAAGTGCATTTCAACTCAACCACCCCGGTTGCTCCCGCAGATCCATTAGATCTAAACTGTCTTGTTGCTAGGAGACAATTGGAAGGCGAGGCGGACTTCCCAGGCATCCATCCTCGAACGGTGCTCTGGAGTCATTCCATATGGGATGTCCTGGAGCTGTCCAACAGGTCTCAATTGTCCCACAGAAGGAATCCTTGAAGGGGGCATCCCACATTTCCCAACGTGAAAAACCTCCATGGCCTCGAGATTCCGCTCCCTTCATGAAGGGGCCGTCATGCACAGAAACTCCAACCTGAGCCAACGTCGGATCCTCGCCCTGACTTCAGATGCATGAGATATTGGTTCAGATCTGCAGGGGGTACCTGCCGTGCCCTCACCCTGAATCCGAAGTCTAGCTTGTGTTCTCAGACTTCCGTCCTCACTCTCCTGGCCCCGAAGCCCTCAAGTTTGGCTATTCCGGACCGACAATGAAGCACTCTGCCTGTCCTCTAGAAAAAATATATTGCCTAATGAGCAGCCCAGGCAGCTTAAATGAGGATAAGCCTACACGGCACTCGAATGTAACCAAATTATATAGTCTAACCTGGGCACTAATGCACTGTCTGACACAACCTGAGCCCGGACCTGCTGACCAACACCCAGACAGCTGACCGCACGCTGAGCACATCAGACCCGCCATGGCCTTAGGTCATCATCTCTTTCCTACCTCAGTTTTCAGGCTTCAGAACCTAGACCTTATCTCCAATCACTGCCCACGGGTGACTGTGATGCAGAAATCAGAACTCTTCCTGACCCATGGCAAGAAACCTTGTGGTTGGCATGTTGTCCAAAGTTCAGTGTAGGAGAAACCAGCATTCACCCTGAGGCCCCGCCCATTCTTGAGTGGGACGACAGCATAAACACGCATTGTGACCTCAGCGTGTGTCCTGTCCTCTAGTAAGTCCACTCAGTGGCTGAACCATTAGATGTCATAATGGGCTTGACATGTCCCTAGTCCCCAATTTTTAACCAGATTTCTGGTTGTCCAGTCGCCCCACCCCAGGGCTCTACTCTGGAATCCCTCATTTGGTGGGACATCTGAGGTTGAAAAACAAAATGAAACAAATCGACAACAACAACAAAAAAACGGACTTCTTCCATCCCCAGAATGACCGCAAACTCTTTGGACGGGACCGAACCCCCAGAGAGTAAGACTCGTCCATTTCCCATGATGTCACCCGGCAATTTCACGACCATGAGTGACACGATATCCAGAGACAAAAACTTGAGCAAGAGCCTCACACTCGCCCTTTTTTCATATCCCGAAGTGTTCTCCTCATGGTCTGTAGATCAGTCCTGCCATACCTATGACCCAAAACATAAGCCGAGTTTGTGTTTTCAGACAACTGTCCAAACAGCTCTGGCCTACACACCCTACAGGCTCAAGGCCCTGGAGCCAAACCTGAGGACTGTACTTGCCCTCTCCAAGGGAATTGTATGTGCCCATTCCAATGGCCACAACCCTACTAGTAGGATAACCTCCAAAGTCCCTGAAGCCATCCCAATAGTTGTGGCTTCCCAGGACAAACAGGGGCAATCTGAGCCCATCTGAGCACCTACCTGCACTCAGACCCGTAGACTGATGTCCCCAGAGGTAAAAAGGAACGAACAGGCCCCTAGGCACTAATCGGATCCATTGCTTTGGTTTCCAGGCATCTCTCCTCAGAGGCCTGGATTTCAATACCAGCATATGGCTGTTTCTTGACTCACCCATCAGAACAAATCTCATCTACACATGGGAAACATGCACGTTGGGGCTGTGTCAAAGTCTCTGTTTAGGAGAACCCTTCAGGGCCCCAGGGCCACCGCTTCATTCCAAGGTCTCCATAGACACAAAAACATATTAGGACACATCCACAGGAGAGTCCATTTCAACTCAGCCTCCTCGGTTGCCCCCCACATCCAGCAGATCTAACCTGTCTTGTTGCTTGGAGACCATTGGAATGCGAGGTGGGCTACCCAGCCATCCATCCTTAGAACCCTGCTCGGAATCGTTGGCCTGGAGCCAACCAACAGGTCTCAATTGTCCTGCAGAAGAATCTTTGCAGTTTGGAGCTGCTCACAACTCCCATCGTGGGAAAACCCCCATGACCTCGTGATCCAACCCCCTTCAAGAAAGGGCCATCAGGGCAGAAAGTCCAACCTGAGCGATCGTCTGATCCTTGCCCTGACTTCAGATGCACGAGATCTCGATTGAGGTCTGTAGATTGTGCCTGCCATATCCTCACCCAGAAACCTAGGCCTAGCTTGGGTTCTCAGACTCCGTCCTCAGACTACTGGCCCACAAGCCCTCCAGTTGGGCAATCCAGAACTACAATGCCGCACTCTGCCTGCCCTACAGAAGTAAAACATTGCCCTCAGGGCTACCCAGAAACCGCAAATGAGGATCAACCTGCACGCCATTCGGCTGTACCCCAAACATATAGGCTGACCTGGGCACTATTTCCCCTTCTGACCCAGCCTGAGCCTGGACCTCCTGGTCCCACCCAGACAGCTGGCCGCACACTGAGCACATCGGACCCGCCATGGCCTTAGGTCGTCATCTCTTCCCAACTGCGGTTTTCAGGCTCCAGAACCTAGACCTTATCTCCAACCACTGCCCAGGGTTGAAAATGATGCAGAAATCAGAACTCTTTCCCCATGGCAAGAAACCTTGTGTTTGGCATGTTGTCCAACGTTCAGTGTAGTTGAAACAAGCGTGGCCCATGAGGCCCAGCCCATGCTTGCGGGCCACATTGGTCACAAACACACATTGTGACCCTCAGCCTGAGCCCAGTCCTCAGGTAAGGCCTCTCAGGGCCTATATGAAGAGACAGCATATTGGGCTTGCCATGCCCCTAGGCCGCAATTTTTAACCATAGTTCGGGTTGTCCGTTCACTCTTCCCCAGGGCTCTGCTTTGGAATTCTTCTTTTGGTGGGACACCTGAGGTAACAAACCTGAAAGGAGTCCTCCCATCCCACAGATTGACGAAAAACAATTGGGATCGGGCCAAATCCACAGAGAGGATGATTCGTCCATGGCCCATGAGACCTCCCCAACATTCCACGGCCATCGCTGAAACAAAATCCAGAGACAAAAGCCTGAGCAAGCTCCTCAGACTCGCTCATTTTTCATATCCGGAAGAGTTCTTCTCATGGTTTGTAGATCGGGCGTGCCATACCTACGTCCCCAAACTTAAGCTGAGTTTGTGTTTTCAGTCTTCTGTCCTCAAAGTCCTGAGCCACACTCCCTCCAGGCTGGGGCCCCTGGAGCCACACATTAGGACTGCCCCCACCCAATCCATGGGAATTCTGCCCATTCCATTGTCAAAAATCGTACAAATTAGGAGAACCCTCCAAAGTCCCTGGGGCCATCCCAATAGTGTAGGTCGCCCGGGACAAAAAAGGGCAGTTGATACCAGCTGAGCATCTACCACCACTCATCTACCTCCACTCATACCAAGAAGATTGAACCAGACAGGACCCGAGGCCATTATCGGATCCATTGCTTTGGTTTACAGGCATGTCTCCTCAAAAGCCTGGATTTCAATACCAGCAGAGGGGATTTCCTGAGGCACCCATCAGAACAAATCTCATATCCACAAGGAAACTTGTGCATGGGAGCTAAGCCAAAGCTTAGGAGAATACTTCAGTGTCCCGGTGCCACCTCCCCATTCCAAGGCCCTCATGGACACAAACACACGTTAGGACCCATCCTCTGGAAAGTGCATTTTTCTCAGCCACCCCGGTTGCTCCCGCAGATCCATTAGATCTAAACTGTCTTGTTGCTAGGAGACAATTGGAAGGCGAGGCTGACTTCCCAGGCATCCATCCTGGAACGGTGCTCTGGAGTCATTCCATATGGGATGTCCTGGAGCTGTCCAACAGGTCTCAATTGTCCCGCAGAAGGAATCCTTGAAGGGGGCATCCCACATCTCCCAACGTGGAAAACTTCCATGGCCTCGAGATTCCGCTCCCTTCATGAAGGGGCCGTCATGCACAGAAACTCCAACCTGAGCCAACGTGGGATCCTCGCCCTGACTTCAGATGCATGAGATATTGGTTCAGATCTGCAGGGGGTACCTACCGTGCCCTCACCCTGAATCCGAAGTCTAGCTTGTGTTCTCAGACTTCCGTCCTCACTCTCCTGGCCCCGAAGCCCTCAAGTTTGGCAATTCCGGACCGACAATGAAGCACTCTGCCTGCCCTCTAGAAAAAATATATTGCCTAATGAGCAGCCCAGGCAGCTTAAATGAGGATAAACCTACACGGCACTCGAATGTACCCAAATTATATAGTCTAACCTGGGCACTAATGCACTGTCTGACACAACCTGAGCCCGGACCTGCTGACCAACACCCAGACAGCTGACCGCACGCTGAGCACATCAGACCCGCCATGGCCTTAGGTCATCATCTCTTCCCTACCTCAGTTTTCAGGCTTCAGAACCTAGACCTTATCTCCAATCACTGCCCACGGGTGACTGTGATGCAGAAATCAGAACTCTTCCTGACCCATGGCAAGAAACCTTGTGGTTGGCATGTTGCCCAACGTTCAGTGTAGGAGAAACCAGCATTCACCCTGAGGCCCCGCCCATTCTTGAGTGCGACGAGAGCATAAACACGCATTGTGACCTCAGCGTGAGTCCTGTCCTCTAGTAAGTCCTCTCAGTGGCTGGACCATTAGATGTCATAATGGGCTTGACATGTCCCTAGTCCCCAATTTTTAACCAGATTTCTGGTTGTCCAGTCGCCCCACCCCAGGGCTCTACTCTGGAATCCCTCATTTGGTGGGACATCTAAGGTTGAAAAACAAAATGAAACAAATCGACAACAACAACAAAAAAACGGAATCTTCCATCCCCAGAATGACCCCAAACTCTTTGGACGGGACCGAACCCCCAGAGAGTAAGACTCGTCCATTTCCCATGATGTCACCCGGCAATTTCACGACCATGAGTGACACGATATCCAGAGACAAAAACTTGAGCAAGAGCCTCACACTCGCCCTTTTTTCATATCCCGAAGTGTTCTCCTCATGGTCTGTAGATCAGTCCTGCCATACCTATGACCCAAAACATAAGCCGAGTTTGTGTTTTCAGACAACTGTCCAAACAGCTCTGGCCTACACACCCTACAGGCTCAGGGCCCTGGAACCAAACCTGAGGACTGTACTTGCCCTCTCCAAGGGAATTGTATGTGCCCATTCCAATGGCCACAACCCTACTAGTAGGATAACCTCCAAAGTCCCTGAGGCCATCCCAATATTTGTGGCTTCCCAAAACAAACAGGGGCAATCTGAGCCCATCTGAGCACCTACCTGCACTCAGACCCGTAGACTGATGTCCCCAGAGGTAAAAAGGAACGAACAGGCCCCTAGGCACTAATCGGATCCATTGCTTTGGTTTCCAGGCATCTCTCCTCAGAGGCCTGGATTTCAATACCAGCATATGGCTGTTTCTTGACTCACCCATCAGAACAAATCTCATCTACACATGGGAAACATGCACGTTGGAGCTGTGTCAAAGCCTCTGTTTAGGAGAACCCTTCAGGGCCCCAGGGCCACCGCTTCATTCCAAGGTCTCCATAGACACAAAAACATATTAGGACACATCCCCAGGAGGGTCCATTTCAACTCAGCCTCCTCGGTTGCCCTCCACATCCAGCAGATCTAACTTGTCTTGTTGCTTGGAGACCATTGGAATGCGAGGTGGGCTACCCAGCCATCCATCCTTAGAACCCTGCTCGGAATCGTTGGCCTGGAGCCAACCAACAGGTCTCAATTGTCCTGCAGAAGAATCTTTGCAGTTTGGAGCTTCTCACAACTCCCATCGTGGGAAAACCCCCATGTCCTCGTGATCCAACCCCCTTCAAGAAAGGGCCATCAGGGCAGAAAGTCCAACCTGAGCGATCGTCTGATCCTTGCCCTGACTTCAGATGCACGAGATCTCGATTGAGGTCTGTAGATTGTGCCTGCCATATCCTCACCCAGAAACCTAGCCTTAGCTTGGGTTCTCAGACTCCGTCCTCAGACTACTGGCCCACAGGCCCTCCAGTTTGGCAATCCAGAACTACAATGCCGCACTCTGCCTGCCCTACAGAAGTGAAATATTGCCCTCAGGGCTGCCCCGAATCCCCAAATGAGGATCAACCTGCACGCCATTCGGCTGTACCCCAAACATATAGGCTGACCTGGGCACTATTTCCCCTTCTGACCCAGCCTGAGCCTGGAACTCCTAGTCCCACCCAGACAGCTGGCCGCACACTGAGAACATCGGACCCGCCATGGCCTTAGGTCTTCATCTCTTCCCAACTGCGGATTTCAGGCTCCAGAACCTAGACCTTATCTCCAACCACTGTCCAGGTTTGAAAATGATGCTGAAATCAGAACTCTTTCCCCATGGCAAGAAACCTTTTGGTTGGCATGTTGTCCAACGTTCAGTGTAGTTGAATCAAGCGTGGCCCATGAGGCCCAGCCCATGCTTGCGGCCACATTGGTCACAAACACACATTGTGACCCTCAGCCTGAGCCCAGTCCTCAGGTAAGGCCTCTCAGGGCCTATATGAAGAGACAGCATATTGGGCTTGCCATGCCCCTAGGCCCCAATTTTTAACCATAGTTCGGGTTGTCCCTTCACTCTTCCCCAGGGCTCTGCTTTGGAATTCCTCTTTTGGTGGGACACCTGAGGTAACAAACCTGAAAGGAGTCCTCCCATCCCACAGATTGACGAAAACCAATTGGGATCGGGCCAAATCCACAGAGAGGAAGATTCGTCCATGGCCCATGAGACCTCCCCAACATTCCACGGCCATGGCAGAAACAAAATCCATAGAAAAAAGCCTGAGCAAGCGCCTCAGACTCGCTCATTCTTCATATCCTGAAGAGTTCTTCTCATGGTTTGTAGATCGGGCGTGCCATACCTACGTCCCCAAACTTAAGCTGAGTTTGTGTTTTCAGTCTTCTGTCCTCAAAGTCCTGGGCCACACTCCCTCCAGACTGGGGCCCCTGGAGCCACACATTAGGACTGCCCCCACCCAATCCATGGCAATTCTGCCCATTCCATTGTCAAAAATCGTACAAATTAGGAGAACCCTCCCAAGTCCCCGAGGCCATCCCAATAGTGTAGGTCGCCCGGGACAAAAAATGGGCGGTTGATACAGGCTGAGCATCTACCTCCACTCATCTACCTCCATTCATACCAAGGAGATTGAACCAGACAGGAGCCGAGGCCATTATCGAATCCATTGCTTTGGTTTACAGGCATGTCTCCTCAAAAGCCTGGATTCCAATACCAGCAGAGGGGATTTCCTGAGGCACTCATCAGAACAAATCTCGTCTCCACAAGGAAACTTGTGCATGGTAGCTACCCAAAGCTTAGGAGAATACTTAAGGGTCCCAGTGCCACCTCCCCATTCCAAGGTCCTCATGGACACAAATACACGTTAGGACCCATCCTCTGGAAAGTGCATTTCAACTCAGCCACCCCGGTTACTCCCGAGAATCCATTAGATCTAAACTGTCTTGTTGCTAGGAGACAATTGGAAGGCGAGGCGGACTTCCCAGGCATCCATCCTGGAACGGTGCTCTGGAGTCATTCCATATGGGATGTCCTGGAGCTGTCCAACAGGTCTCAATTGTCCCGCAGAAGGAATCCTTGAAGGGGGCATCCCACATCTCCCAACGTGGAAAACCTCCATGGCCTCGAGATTCCGCTCCCTTCATGAAGGGGCCGTCATGCACAGAAACTCCAACCTGAGCCAACGTGGGATCCTCGCCCTGACTTCAGATGCATGAGATATTGGTTCAGATCTGCAGGGGGTACCTACCGTGCCCTCACCCTGAATCCGAAGTCTAGCTTGTGTTCTCAGACTTCCGTCCTCACTCTCCTGGCCCCGAAGCCCTCAAGTTTGGCAATTCCGGACCGACAATGAAGCACTCTGCCTGCCCTCTAGAAAAAATATATTGCCTAATGAGCAGCCCAGGCTGCTTAAATGAGGATAAACCTACACGGCACTCGAATGTACCCAAATTATATAGTCTAACCTGGGCACTAATGCACTGTCTGACACAACCTGAGCCCGGACCTGCTGACCAACACCCAGACAGCTGACCGCACGCTGAGCACATCAGACCCGCCATGGCCTTAGGTCATCATCTCTTCCCTACCTCAGTTTTCAGGCTTCAGAACCTAGACCTTATCTCCAATCACTGCCCACGGGTGACTGTGATGCAGAAATCAGAACTCTTCCTGACCCATGGCAAGAAACCTTGTGGTTGGCATGTTGCCCAACGTTCAGTGTAGGAGAAACCAGCATTCACCCTGAGGCCCCGCCCATTCTTGAGTGCGACGAGAGCAGAAACACGCATTGTGACCTCAGCGTGAGTCCTGTCCTCTAGTAAGTCCTCTCAGTGGTTGGACCATTAGATGTCATAATGGGCTTGACATGTCCCTAGTCCCCAATTTTTAACCAGATTTCTGGTTGTCCAGTCGCCCCACCCCTGGGCTCTACTCTGGAATCCCTCATTTGGTGGGACATCTGAGGTTGAAAAACAAAATGAAACAAATCGACAACAACAACAAAAAAACGGACTTCTTCCATCACCAGAATGACCCCAAACTCTTTGGACGGGACCGAACCCCCAGAGAGTAAGACTCGTTCATTTCCCATGATGTCACCCGGCAATTTCATGACCATGAGTGACACGATATCCAGAGACAAAAACTTGAGCAAGAGCCTCACACTCGCCCTTTTTTCATATCCCGAAGTGTTCTCCTCATGGTCTGTAGATCAGTCCTGCCATACCTATGACCCAAAACATAAGCCGAGTTTGTGTTTTCAGACAACTGTCCAAACAGCTCTGGCCTACACACCCTACAGGCTCAGGGCCCTGGAGCCAAACCTGAGGACTGTACTTGCCCTCTCCAAGGGAATTGTATGTGCCCATTCCAATGGCCACAACCCTACTAGTAGGATAACCTCCAAAGTCCCTGAGGCCATCCCAATAGTTGTGGCTTCCCAGGACAAACAGGGGCAATCTGAGCCCATCTGAGCACCTACCTGCACTCAGACCCGTAGACTGATGTCCCCAGAGGTAAAAAGGAACGAACAGGCCCCTAGGCACTAATCGGATCCATTGCTTTGGTTTCCAGTCATCTCTCCTCAGAGGCCTGGATTTCAATACCAGCATATGGCTGTTTCTTGACTCACCCATCAGAACAAATCTCATCTACACATGGGAAACATGCACGTTGGAGCTGTGTCAAAGCCTCTGTTTAGGAGAACCCTTCAGGGCCCCAGGGCCACCGCTTCATTCCAAGGTCTCCATAGACACAAAAACATATTAGGACACATCCCCAGGAGAGTCCATTTCAACTCAGCCTCCTCGGTTGTCCCCCACATCCAGCAGATCTAACTTGTCTTGTTGCTTGGAGACAATTGGAATGCGAGGTGGGCTACCCAGCCATCCATCCTTAGAACCCTGCTCGGAATCGTTGGCCTGGAGCCAACCAACAGGTCTCAATTGTCCTGCAGAAGAATCTTTGCAGTTTGGAGCTTCTCACAACTCCCATTGTGGGAAAACCCCCATGTCCTCCTGATCCAACCCCCTTCAAGAAAGGGCCATCAGGGCAGAAAGTCCAACCTGAGCGATCGTCTGATCCTTGCCCTGACTTCAGATGCACGAGATCTCTATTGAGGCCTGTAGATTGTGCCTGCCATATCTTCACCCAGAAACCTAAGCTTAGCTTGGGTTCTCAGACTCCGTCCTCAGACTACTGGCCCACAGGCCCTCCATTTTGGCAATCCAGAACTACAATGCCGCACTCTGCCTGCCCTACAGAAGTAAAATATTGCCCTCAGGGCTACCCCGAATCCCCAAATGAGGATGATCCTGCACGCCATTCGGCTGTACCCCAAACATATAGGCTGACCTGGGCACCATTTCCCCTTCTGACCCAGCCTGAGCCTGGACCTCCTGGTCCCACCCAGACAGCTGGCCGCACACTGAGCACATCGGACCCGCCATGGCCTTAGGTCGTCATCTCTTCCCAACTGCGGTTTTCAGGCACCAGAACCTAGACCTTATCTCCAACCACTGCCCAGGGTTGAAAATGATGCAGAAATCAGAACTCTTTCCCCATGTCAAGAAACCTTGTGGTTGGCATGTTGTCCAATGTTCAGTGTAGTTGAAACAAGCGTGGCCCATGAGGCCCAGCCCATGCTTGCGGGCCACATTGGTCACAAACACACATTGTGACCCTCAGCCTGAGCCCAGTCCTCAGGTAAGGCCTCTCAGGGCCTATATGAAGAGACAGCATATTGGGCTTGCCATGCCCCTAGGCCCCAATTTTTAACCATAGTTCGGGTTGTCCCTTCACTCTTCCCCAGGGCTCTGCTTTGGAATTCCTCTTTTGCTGGGACACCTGAGGTAACAAACCTGAAAGGTGTCCTCCCATCCCACAGATTGACGAAAACCAATTGGGATCGGGCCAAATCCACAGAGAGGAAGATTCGTCCATGGCCCATGAGACCTCCCCAACATTCCACGGCCATGGCAGAAACAAAATCCATAGAAAAAAGCCTGAGCAAGCGCCTCAGACTCGCTCATTCTTCATATCCTGAAGAGTTCTTCTCATGGTTTGTAGATCGGGCGTGCCATACCTACGTCCCCAAACTTAAGCTGAGTTTGTGTTTTCAGTCTTCTGTCCTCAAAGTCCTGGGCCACACTCCCTCCAGGCTGGGGCCCCTGGAGCCACACATTAGGACTGCCCCCACCCAATCCATGGCAATTCTGCCCATTCCATTGTCAAAAATCGTACAAATTAGGAGAACCCTCCAAAGTCCCTGAGGCCATCCCAATAGTGTAGGTCGCCCGAGACAAAAAATGGGCGGTTGATACCGGCTGAGCATTTACCTCCACTCATCTAACTCCACTCATCTACTTCCACTCATACCAAGGAGATTGAACCATACAGGACCCGAGGCCATTATCGAATCCATTGCTTTGGTTTACAGGCATGTCTCCTCAAAAGCCTGGATTCCAATACCAGCAGAGGGGATTTCCTGAGGCACTCATCAGAACAAATCTCGTCTCCACAAGGAAACTTGTGCATGGTAACTAAGCCAAAGCTTAGGAGAATACTTCAGGGTCCCGGTGCCACCTCCCCATTCCAAGGTCCTCATGGACACAAATACACGTTAGGACCCATCCTCTGGAAAATGCATTTCAACTCAGCCACCCCGGTTGCTCCCGCAGATCCATTAGATCTAAACTGTCTTGTTGCTAGGAGACAATTGGAAGGCGAGGCGGACTTCCCAGGCATCCATCCTGGAACGGTGCTCTGGAGTCATTCCTTATGGGATGTCCTGGAGCTGTCCAACAGGTCTCAATTGTCCCGCAGAAGGAATCCTTGAAGGAAGCATCCCACATCTCCCAACGTGGAAAACCTCCATGGCCTCGAGATTCCGCTCCCTTCATGAAGGGGCCGTCATGCACAGAAACTCCAACCTGAGCCAACGTCGGATCCTCGCCCTGACTTCAGATGCATGAGATATTGGTTCAGATCTGCAGGGGGTACCTGCCGTGCCCTCATTCTGAATCCGAAGTCTAGCTTGTGTTCTCAGACTTCCGTCCTCACTCTCCTGGCCCCGAAGCCCTCAAGTTTGGAAATTCCGGACCGTCAATGAAGCACTCTGCCTTCCCTCTAGAAAAAATATATTGCCAAATGAGCAGCCCAGGCAGCTTAAATGAGGATAAACCTACACGGCACTCGAATGTACCCAAATTATATAGTCTAACCTGGGCACTAATGCACTGTCTGACACAACCTGAGCCCGGACCTGCTGACCAACACCCAGACAGCTGACCGCTCGCTGAGCACATCAGACCCGCCATGGCCTTAGGTCATCATCTCTTCCCTACCTCAGTTTTCAGGCTTCAGAACCTAGACCTTATCTCCAATCACTGCCCACGGGTGACTGTGATGCAGAAATCAGAACTCTTCCTGACCCATGGCAAGAAACCTTGTGGTTGGCATGTGTCCAACGTTCAGTGTAGGAGAAACCAGCATTCACCCTGAGGCCCCGCCCATTCTTGAGTGCGACGAGAGCATAAACATGCATTGTGACCTCAGCGTGAGTCCTGTCCTCTAGTAAGTCCTCTCAGTGGCTGGACCATTAGATGTCATAATGGGCTTGACATGTCCCTAGTCCCCAATTTTTAACCAGATTTCTGGTTGTCCAGTCGCCCCACCCCAGGGCTCTACTCTGGAATCCCTCATTTGGTGGGACATCTGAGGTTGAAAAACAAAATGAAACAAATCGACAAAAAACAAAAAAACGGACTTCTTCCATCCCCAGAATGACCCCAAACTCTTTGGACGGGACCGAACCCCCAGAGAGTAAGACTCGTCCATTTCCCATGATGTCACCCGGCAATTTCACGACCATGAGTGACACGATATCCAGAGACAAAAACTTGAGCAAGAGCCTCACACTCGCCCTTTTTTCATATCCCGAAGTGTTCTCCTCATGGTCTGTAGATCAGTCCTGCCATACCTATGACCCAAAACATAAGCCGAGTTTGTGTTTTCAGACAACTGTCCAAACAGCTCTGGCCTACACACCCTACAGGCTCAGGGCCCTGGAGCCAAACCTGAGGACTGTACTTGCCCTCTCCAAGGGAATTGTATGTGCCAATTCCAATGGCCACAACCCTACTAGTAGGATAACCTCCAAAGTCCCTGAAGCCATCCCAATAGTTGTGGCTTCCCAGGACAAACAGGGGCAATCTGAGCCCATCTGAGCACCTACCTGCACTCAGACCCATAGACTGATGTCCCCAGAGGTAAAAAGGAACGAACAGGCCCCTAGGCACTAATCGGATCCATTGCTTTGGTTTCCAGGCATCTCTCCTCAGAGGCCTGGATTTCAATACCAGCATATGGCTGTTTCTTGACTCACCCATCAGAACAAATCTCATCTACACATGGGAAACATGCACGTTGGAGCTGTGTCAAAGCCTCTGTTTAGGAGAACCCTTCAGGGCCCCAGGGCCACCGCTTCATTCCAAGGTCTCCATAGACACAAAAACATATTAGGACACATCCACAGGAGAGTCCATTTCAACTCAGCCTCCTCGGTTGCCCCCCACATCCAGCAGATCTAACCTGTCTTGTTGCTTGGAGACAATTGGAATGCGAGGTGGCTACCCAGCCATCCATCCTTAGAACCCTGCTCGGAATCGTTGGCCTGGAGCCAACCAACAGGTCTCAATTGTCCTGCAGAAGAACCTTTGCAGTTTGGAACTTCTCACAACTCCCATCGTGGGAAAACCCCCATGTCCTCGTGATCCAACCCCCTTCAATAAAGGGCCATCAGGGCAGAAAGTCCAACCTGAGCGATCGTCTGATCCTTGCCCTGACTTCAGATGCACGAGATCTCTATTGAGGCCTGTAGATTGTGCCTGCCATATCCTCACCCAGAAACCTAGGCTTAGCTTGGGTTCTCAGACTCCGTCCTCAGACTACTGGCCCACAGGCCCTCCATTTTGGCAACCAGAACTACAATGCCGCACTCTGCCTGCCCTACAGAAGTAAAATATTGCCCTCAGGGCTACCCCGAATCCCCAAATGAGGATCAACCTGCACGCCATTCGGCTGTACCCCAAACATATAGGCTGACCTGGGCACTATTTCCCCTTCTGACCCAGCCTGAGCCTGGACCTCCTGGTCCCACCCAGACAGCTGGCCGCACACTGAGCACATCGGACCCGCCATGGCCTTAGGTCGTCATCTCTTCCCAACTGCGGTTTTCAGGCTCCAGAACCTAGACCTTATCTCCAACCACTGCCCAGGTTTGAAAATGATGCTGAAATCAGAACTCTTTCCCCATGGCAAGAAACCTTGTGGTTGGCATGTTGTCCAATGTTCAGTGTAGTTGAATCAAGCGTGGCCCATGAGGCCCAGCCCATGCTTGCGGGCCACATTGGTCACAAACACACATTGTGACCCTCAGCCTGAGCCCAGTCCTCAGGTAAGGCCTCTCAGGGCCTATATGAAGAGACAGCATATTGGGCTTGCCATGCCCCTAGGCCCCAATTTTTAACCATAGTTCGGGTTGTCCCTTCACTCTTCCCCAGGGCTCTGCTTTGGTATTCCTCTTTTGGTGGGACACCTGAGGTAACAAACCTGAAAGCAGTCCTCCCATCCCACAGATTGACGAAAAACAATTGGGATCGTGCCAAATCCACAGAGAGGAAGATTCGTCCATGGCCCATGAGACCTCCCCAACATTCCACGGACATTGCAGAAACAAAATCCAGAGAAAAAAGCCTGAGCAAGCACCTCAGACTCGCTCATTCTTCATATCCTGAAGAGTTCTTCTCATGGTTTGTAGATCGGGCGTGCCATACCTACGTCCCCAAACTTAAGCTGAGTTTGTGTTTTCAGTCTTCTGTCCTCAAAGTCGTGGGCCACACTCCCTCCAGGCTGGGGCCCCTGGAGCCACACATTAGGACTGCCCCCACCCAATCCATGGGAATTCTGCCCATTCCATTGTCAAAAATCGTACAAATTAGGAGAACCCTCCAAAGTCCTTGAGGCCATCCCAATAGTGTAGGTCGCCCGGGACGAAAAATGGGCGGTTCATACCGGCTGAGAATTTACCTCCACTCATCTACCTCCACTCATCTACCTCCACTCATACCAAGGAGATTGAACCAGACAGGACCCGAGGCCATTATCGAATCCATTGCTTTGGTTTACACGCATGTGTCCTCAAAAGCCTGCATTCCAATACCAGCAGAGGGGATTTCCTGAGGCACCCATCAGAACAAATCTCGTCTCCACAAGGAAACTTGTGCATGGTAGCTAAGCCAAAGCTTAGGAGAATACTTCAGGGTCCCGGTGCCACCTCCCCATTCCAAGGCCCTCATGGACACAAACACACGTTAGGACCCATCCTCTGGAAAGTGCATTTCAACTCAGCCACCCCGGTTGCTCCCGGAGATCCAGTAGATCTAAACTGTCTTGTTGCTAGGAGACAATTGGAAGGCGCGGCGGACTTCCCAGGCATCCATCCTGGAACGTTGCTCTGGAGTCATTCCATATGGGATGTCCTGGAGCTGTCCAACAGGTCTCAATTGTCCCGCAGAAGGAATCCTTGAAGGGGACATCCCACATCTCCCAACGTGGAAAACCTCCATGGCCTCGAGATTCCGCTCCCTTCATGAAGGGGCCGTCATGCACAGAAACTCCAACCTGAGCCAACGTCGGATCCTCGCCCTGACTTCCGATGCATGAGATATTGGTTCAGATCTGCAGGGGGTACCTGCCGTGCCCTCACCCTGAATCCGAAGTCTAGCTTGTGTTCTCAGACTTCCGTCCTCACTCTCCTGGCCCCGAAGCCCTCAAGTTTGGCAATTCCGGACCGACAATGAAGCACTCTGCCTGCCCTCTAGCAAAAATATATTGCCTAATGAGCAGCCCAGGCAGCTTAAATGAGGATATACCTACACGGCACTCGGTAGGCACACGGTACCCAAATTATATAGTCTAACCTGGGCACTAATGCAGTATCTGACACAACCTGAGCCCGGACCTGTTGACCAACACCCAGACAGCTGACCACACGCTGAGCACATCAGACCCGCCATGGCCTTAGGTCATCATCTCTTCCCTACCTCAGTTTTCAGGCTTCAGAACCTAGACCTTATCTCCAATCACTGTCCACGGGTGACTGTGATGCAGAAATCAGAACTCTTCCTGACCCATGGCAAGAAACCTTGTGGTTGGCATGTTGTCCAACGTTCAGTGTAGGAGAAACCAGCATTCACCCTGAGGCCACGCCCATTCTTGAGTGCGACGATAGCATAAACACGCATTGGGACCTCAGCCTGAGTCCTGTCCACTAGTAAGTCCTCTCAGTGGCTGGACCATTAGATGTCATAATGGCCTTGACATGTCCCTAGTCCCCAATTTTTAACCAGATTTCTGGTTGTCCAGTCGCCCCACCCCAGGGCTCTACTCTGGAATTCCTCATTTGGTGGGACATCTGAGGTTGAAAAACAAAATGAAACAAATCGACAACAACAACAAAAAAACGGAATCTTCCATCCGCAGAATGACCCCAAACTCTTTGGACGGGACCGAACCCCCAGAGAGTAAGACTCGTCCATTTCCCATGATGTCACCCGGCAATTTCACGACCATGAGTGACACGATATCCAGAGACAAAAACTTGAGCAAGAGCCTCACACTCGCCCTTTTTTCATATCCCGAAGTGTTCTCCTCATGGTCTGTAGATCAGTCCTGCCATACCTATGACCCAAAACATAAGCCGAGTTTGTGTTTTCAGACAACTGTCCAAACAGCTCTGGCCTACACACCCTACAGGCTCAGGGCCCTGGAGCCAAACCTGAGGACTGTACTTGCCCTCTCCAAGGGAATTGTATGTGCCCATTCCAATGGCCACAACCCTACTAGTAGGATAACCTCCAAAGTCCCTGAGGCCATCCCAATAGTTGTGGCTTCCCAGGACAAACAGGGGCAATCTGAGCCCATCTGAGCACCTACCTGCACTCAGACCCGTAGACTGATGTCCCCAGAGGTAAAAAGGAACGAACAGGCCCCTAGGCACTAATCGGATCCATTGCTTTGGTTTCCAGGCATCTCTCCTCAGGGGCCTGGATTTCAATACCAGCATATGGCTGTTTCTTGACTCACCCATCAGAACAAATCTCATCTACACATGGGAAACATGCACGTTGGAGCTGTGTCAAAGCCTCTGTTTAGGAGAACCCTTCAGGGCCCCAGGGCCACCGCTTCATTCCAAGGTCTCCATAGACACAAAAACATATTAGGACACATCCACAGGAGAGTCCATTTCAACTCAGCCTCCTCGGTTGTCCCCCACATCCAGCAGATCTAACCTGTCTTGTTGCTTGGAGACCATTGGAATGCGAGGTGGGCTACCCAGCCATCCGTCCTTAGAACCCTGCTCGGAATCGTTGGCCTGGAGCCAACCAACAGGTCTCAATTGTCCTGCAGAAGAATCTTTGCAGTTTGGAGCTTCTCACAACTCCCATCGTGGGAAAACCCCCATGTCCTCGTGATCCAACCCCCTTCAAGAAAGGGCCATCAGGGCAGAAAGTCCAACCTGAGCGATCATCTGATCCTTGCCCTGACTTCAGATGCACGAGATCTCTATTGAGGCCTGTAGATTGTGCCTGCCATATCCTCACCCAGAAACCTAGGCTTAGCTTGGGTTCTCAGACTCCGTCCTCAGACTACTGGCCCACAGGCCCTCATTTTGGCAACCAGAACTACAATGCCGCACTCTGCCTGCCCTACAGAATTAAAATATTGCCCTCAGGGCTACCCCGATTCCCCAAATGAGGATCAACCTGCACGCCATTCGCCTGTACCCCAAACATATAGGCTGACCTGGGCACTATTTCCCCTTCTGACCCAGCCTGAGCCTCGACCTCCTGGTCCCACCCAGACAGCTGGCCGCACACTGAGCACATCGGACCCGCCATGGCCTTAGGTCGTCATCTCTTCCCTACCTCAGTTTTCAGGCTTCAGAACCTAGACCTTATCTCCAATCACTGTCCACGGGTGACTGTGATGCAGAAATCAGAACTCTTCCTGACCCATGGCAAGAAACCTTGTGGTTGGCATGTTGTCCAACGTTCAGTGTAGGAGAAACCAGCATTCACCCTGAGGCCCCGCCCATTCTTGAGTGCGACGAGAGCATAAACACGCATTGTGACCTCAGCGTGAGTCCTGTCCTCTAGTAAGTCCTCTCAGTGGCTGGACCATTAGATGTCATAATGGGCTTGACATGTCCCTAGTCCCCAATTTTTAACCAGATTTCTGGTTGTCCAGTCGCCCCACCCCAGGGCTCTACTCTGGAATCCCTCATTTGGTGGGACATCTGAGGTTGAAAAACAAAATGAAACAAATCGACAACAACAACAAAAAAACGGAATCTTCCATCCCCAGAATGACCCCAAACTCTTTGGACGGGACCGAACCCCCAGAGAGTAAGACTCGTCCATTTCCCATGATGTCACCCGGCAATTTCACGACCATGAGTGACACGATACCCAGAGACAAAAACTTGAGCAAGAGCCTCACACTCGCCCTTTTTTCATATCCCGAAGTGTTCTCCTCATGGTCTGTAGATCAGTCCTGCCATACCTATGACCCAAAACATAAGCCGAGTTTGTGTTTTCAGACAACTGTCCAAACAGCTCTGGCCTACACACCCTACAGGCTCAGGGCCCTGGAGCCAAACCTGAGGACTGTACTTGCCCTCTCCAAGGGAATTGTATGTGCCCATTCCAATGGCCACAACCCTACTAGTAGGATAACCTCCAAAGTCCCTGAGGCCATCCCAATAGTTGTGGCTTCCCAGGACAAACAGGGGCAATCTGAGCCCATCTGAGCACCTACCTGCACTCAGACCCGTAGACTGATGTCCCCAGAGGTAAAAAGGAACGAACAGGCCCCTATGCACTAATCGGATCCATTGCTTTGGTTTCCAGGCATCTCTCCTCAGAGGCCTGGATTTCAATACCAGCATATGGCTGTTTCTTGACTCACCCATCAGAACAAATCTCATCTACACATGGGAAACATGCACTTTGGAGCTGTGTCAAAGCCTCTGTTTAGGAGAACCCTTCAGGGCCCCAGGGCCACCGCTTCATTCCAAGGTCTCCATAGACACAAAAACATATTAGGACACATCCACCGGAGAGTCCATTTCAACTCAGCCTCCTCGGTTGCCCCCCACATCCAGCAGATCTAACCTGTCTTGTTGCTTGGAGACCATTGGAATGCGAGGTGGGCTACCCAGCCATCCATCCTTAGAACCCTGCTCGGAATCGTTGGCCTGGAGCCAACCAACAGGTCTCAATTGTCCTGCAGAAGAATCTTTGCAGTTTGGAGCTTCTCACAACTCCCATCGTGGGAAAACCCCCATGTCCTCGTGATCCAACCCCCTTCAAGAAAGGGCCATCAGGGCAGAAAGTCCAACCTGAGTGATCGTCTGATCCTTGCCCTGACTTCAGATGCACGAGATCTCTATTGAGGCCTGTAGATTGTGCCTGCCATATCCTCACCCAGAAACCTAGGCTTAGCTTGGGTTCTCAGACTCCGTCCTCAGACTACTGGACCACAGGCCCTCATTTTGGCAACCAGAACTACAATGCCGCACTCTGCCTGCCCTACAGAATTAAAATATTGCCCACAGGGCTACCCCGATTCCCCAAATGAGGATCAACCTGCACGCCATTCGGCTGTACCCCAAACATATAGGCTGACCTGGGCACTATTTCCCCTTCTGACCCAGCCTGAGCCTCGACTTCCTGGTCCCACCCAGACAGCTGGCCGCACACTGAGCACATCGGACCCGCCATGGCCTTAGGTCGTCATCTCTTCCCAACTGCGGTTTTCAGGCTCCAGAACCTAGACCTTATCTCCAACCACTGCCCAGGTTTGAAAATGATGCTGAAATCAGAACTCTTTCCCCATGGCAAGAAACCTTGTGGTTGGCATGTTGTCCAATGTTCAGTGTAGTTGAATCAAGCGTGGCTCATGAGGCCCAGCCCATGGTTGCGGGCCACATTGGTCACAAACACACATTGTGACCCTCAGCCTGAGCCCAGTCCTCAGGTAAGGCCTCTCAGGGCCTATATGAAGAGACAGCATATTGGGCTTGCCATGCCCCTAGGCCCCAATTTTTAACCATAGTTCGGGTTGTCCCTTCACTCTACCCCAGGGCTCTGCTTTGGTATTCCTCTTTTGGTGGGACACCTGAGGTAACAAACCTGAAAGGAGTCCTCCCATCCCACAGATTGACGAAAAACAATTGGGATCGTGCCAAATCCACAGAGAGGAAGATTCGTCCATGGCCCATGAGACCTCCCCAACATTCCACGGACATTGCAGAAACAAAATCCAGAGAAAAAAGCCTGAGCAAGCACCTCAGACTCGCTCATTCTTCATATCCTGAAGAGTTCTTCCCATGGTTTGTAGATCGGGCGTGCCATACCTACGTCCCCAAACTTAAGCTGAGTTTGTGTTTTCAGTCTTCTGTCCTCAAAGTCCTGGGCCACACTCCCTCCAGGCTGGGGCCCCTGGAGCCACACATTAGGACTGCCCCCACCCAATCCATGGGAATTCTGCCCATTCTATTGTCAAAAATCGTACAAATTAGGAGAACCCTCCAAAGTCCTTGAGGCCATCCCAATAGTGTAGGTCGCCCGGGACGAAAAATGGGCGGTTCATACCGGCTGAGCATTTACCTCCACTCATCTACCTCCACTCATCTACCTCCACTCATACCAAGGAGATTGAACCAGACAGGACCCGAGGCCATTATCGAATCCATTGCTTTGGTTTACAGGCATGTGTCCTCAAAAGCCTGCATTCCAATACCAGCAGAGGGGATTTCCTGAGGCACCCATCAGAACAAATCTCGTCTCCACAAGGAAACTTGTGCATGGTAGCTAAGCCAAAGCTTAGGAGAATACTTCAGGGTCCCGGTGCCACCTCCCCATTCCAAGGCCCTCATGGACACAAACACACGTTAGGACCCATCCTCTGGAAAGTGCATTTCAACTCAGCCACCCCGGTTGCTCCCGCAGATCCAGTAGATCTAAACTGTCTTGTTGCTAGGAGACAATTGGAAGGCGAGGCGCCTTCCCAGGCATCCAACCTGGAACGGTGCTCTGGAGTCATTCCATATGGGATGTCCTGGAGCTGACCAACAGGTCTCAATTGTCCCGCAGAAGGAATCCTTGAAGGGGACATCCCACATTTCCCAACGTGGAAAACCTCCATGGCCTCGAGATTCCGCTCCCTTCATGAAGGGGCCGTCATGCACAGAAACTCCAACCTGAGCCAACGTCGGATCCTCGCCCTGACTTCCGATGCATGAGATATTGGTTCAGATCTGCAGGGGGTACCTGCCGTGCCCTCACCCTGAATCCGAAGTCTAGCTTGTGTTCTCAGACTTCCGTCCTCACTCTCCTGGCCCCGAAGCCCTCAAGTTTGGCAATTCCGGACCGACAATGAAGCACTCTGCCTGCCCTCTAGCAAAAATATATTGCCTAATGAGCAGCCCAGGCAGCTTAAATGAGGATAAACCTACACGGCACTCGGTAGGCACACGGTACCCAAATTATATAGTCTAACCTGGGCACTAATGCACTATCTGACACAACCTGAGCCCGGACCTGTTGACCAACACCCAGACAGCTGACCACACGCTGAGCACATCAGACCCGCCATGGCCTTAGGTCATCATCTCTTCCCTACCTCAGTTTTCAGGCTTCAGAACCTAGACCTTATCTCCAATCACTGTCCACGGGTGACTGTGATGCAGAAATCAGAACTCTTCCTGACCCATGGCAAGAAACCTTGTGGTTGGCATGTTGTCCAACGTTCAGTGTAGGAGAAACCAGCATTCACCCTGAGGCCACGCCCATTCTTGAGTGCGACGAGAGCATAAACACGCATTGGGACCTCAGCCTGAGTCCTGTCCTCTAGTAAGTCCTCTCAGTGGCTGGACCATTAGATGTCATAATGGCCTTGACATGTCCCTAGTCCCCAATTTTTAACCAGATTTCTGGTTGTCCAGTCGCCCCACCCCAGGGCTCTACTCTGGAATCCCTCATTTGGTGGGACATCGGGGGTTGAAAAACAAAATGAAACAAATCGACAACAACAAAAAAACGGACTTCTTCCATCCCCAGAATGACCCCAAACTCTTTGGACGGGACCGAACCCCCAGAGAGTAAGACTCGTCCATTTCCCATGAAGTCACCCGGCAATTTCACGACCATGAGTGACACGATATCCAGAGACAAAAACTTGAGCAAGAGCCTCACACTCGCCCTTTTTACATATCCCGAAGTGTTCTCCTCATGGTCTGTAGATCAGTCCTGCCATACCTATGACCCAAAACATAAGCCGAGTTTGTGTTTTCAGACAACTGTCCAAACAGCTCTGGCCTACACACCCTACAGGCTCAGGGCCCTGGAGCCAAACCTGAGGACTGTACTTGCCCTCTCCAAGGGAATTGTATGTGCCCATTCCAATGGCCACAAACCTACTAGTAGGATAACCTCCAAAGTCCCTGAGGCCATCCCAATAGTTGTGGCTTCCCAGGACAAACAGGGGCAATCTGACCCCATCTGAGCACCTACCTGCACTCAGACCCGTAGACTGATGTCCCCAGAGGTAAAAAGGAACGAACAGGCCCCTAGGCACTAATCGGATCCATTGCGTTGGTTTCCAGGCATCTCTCCTCAGAGGCCTGGATTTCAATACCAGCATATGGCTGTTTCTTGACTCACCCATCAGAACAAATCTCATCTACACATGGAAACATGCACGTTGGAGCTGTGTCAAAGCCTCTGTTTAGGAGAACCCTTCAGGGCCCCAGGGCCACCGCTTCATTCCAAGGTCTCCATAGACACAAAAACATATTAGGACACATCCACAGGAGAGTCCATTTCAACTCAGCCTCCTCGGTTTCCCCCCACATCCAGCAGATCTAACCTGTCTTGTTGCTTGGAGACCATTGGAATGCGAGGTGGGCTACCCAGCCATCCATCCTTAGAACCCTGCTCGGAATCGTTGGCCTGGAGCCAACCAACAGGTCTCAATTGTCCTGCAGAAGAATCTTTGCAGTTTGGAGCTTCTCACAACTCCCATCGTGGGAAAAACCCCATGTCCTCGTGATCCAACCCCCTTCAAGAAAGGGCCATCAGGGCAGAAAGGCCAATCTGAGCGATCGTCTGATCCTTGCCCTGACTTCAGATGCACGAGATCTCGATTGAGGTCTGTAGATTGTGCCTGCCATATCCTCACCCAGAAACCTAGGCTTAGCTTGGGTTCTCAGACTCCGTCCTCAGACTACTGGCACACAAGCCCTCCAGTTGGGCAATCCAGAACTACAATGCCGCACTCTGCCTGCCCTACAGAAGTCAAACATTGCCCTCAGGGCTACCCCGAAACCGCAAATGAGGATCAACCTGCACGCCATTCGGCTGTGCCCCAAACATATAGGCTGACCTGGGCACTATTTCCCCTTCTGACCCAGCCTGAGCCTGGACCTCCTGGTACCACCCAGACAGCTGGCCGCACACTGAGCACATCGGACCCGCCATGGCCTTAGGTCGTCATCTCTTCCCAACTGCGGTTTTCAGGCTCCAGAACCTAGACCTTATCTCCAACCATTGCCCAGGGTTGAAAATGATGCAGAAATCAGAACTCTTTCCCCATGGCAAGAAACCTTGTGGTTGGCATGTTGTCCAACGTTCAGTGTAGTTGAAACAAGCATGGCCCATGAGGCCCAGCCCATGCTTGCGGGCCACATTGGTCACAAACACACATTGTAACCCTCAGCCTGAGCCCAGTCCTCAGGTAAGGCCTCTCAGGGCCTATATGAAGAGACAGCATATTGGGCTTGCCATGCCCCTAGGCCCCAATTTTTAACCATAGTTCGGGTTGTCCCTTCCCTCTTCCCCAGGGCTCTGCTTTGGAATTCCTCATTTGGTGGGACACCTGAGGTAACAAACCTGAAAGCAGTCCTCCCATCCCACAGATTGACGAAAAACAATTGGGATCGGGCCAAATCCACAGAGAGGAAGATTCGTCCATGGTCCATGAGACCTCCCCAACATTACGCGGCCATCGCTGAAACAAAGTCCAGAGACAAAAGCCTGAGCAAGCTCCTCAGACTCGCTCATTCTATATATCCAGAAGAGTACTTCTCATGGTTTGTAGATCGGGCGTGCCATACCTACGTCCCCAAACTTAAGCTGAGTTTGTGTTTTCAGTCTTCTGTCCTCAAAGTCCTGGGCCACACTCCCTCCAGGCTGGGGCCCCTGGAGCCACACATTAGGACTGCCCCCACCCAATCCATGGGAATTCTGCCCATTCCATTGTCAAAAATCGTACAAATTAGGAGAACCCTCCAAAGTCCCTGAGGCCATCCCAATAGTGTAGGTCGCCCGGGACAAAAAAGGGCAGTTGATACCGGCTGAGCATCTACCTCCACTCATCTACCTCCACTCATACCAAGAAGATTGAACCAGACAGGACCCGAGGCCATTATCGGATCCATTCCTTTGGTTTACAGGCATGTCTCCTCAAAAGCCTGGATTTCAATACCAGCAGAGGGGATTTCCTGAGGCACCCATCAGAACAAATCTGATATCCACAAGGAAACTTGTGCATGGGAGCTAAGCCAAAGCTTAGGAGAATACTTCAGGGTCCCGGTGCCACCTCCCCATTCCAAGGCCCTCATGGACACAAACACACGTTAGGACCCATCCTCTGGAAAGTGCATTTCAACTCAGCCACCCCGGTTGCTCCCGCAGATCCATTAGATCTAAACTGTCTTGTTGCTAGGAGACAATTGGAAGGCGAGGCGGACTTCCCAGGCATCCATCCTCGAACGGTGCTCTGGACTCATTCCATATGGGATGTCCTGGAGCTGTCCAACAGGTCTCAATTGTCCCGCAGAAGGAATCCTTGAAGGGGACATCCCACATCTCCCAACGTGGAAAACCTCCATGGCCTCGAGATTCCGCTCCCTTCATGAAGGGGCCGTCATGCACAGAAAATCCAACCTGAGCCAACGTCGGATCCTCGCCGTGACTTCAGATGCATGAGATATTGGTTCAGATCTGCAGGGGGTACCTGCCGTGCCCTCACCCTGAATCCGAAGTCTAGCTTGTGTTCTCAGACTTCCGTCCTCACTCTCCTGGCCCCGAAGCCCTCAAGTTTGGCAATTCCGGACCGACAATGAAGCACTCTGCCTGCCCTCTAGAAAAAATATATTGCCTAATGAGCAGCCCAGGCAGCTTAAATGAGGATAAACCTACACGGCACTCGAATGTACCCAAATTATTCAGTCTAACCTGGGCACTAATGCACTGTCTGACACAACCTGAGCCCGGACCTGCTGACCAACACCCAGACAGCTGACCGCACGCTGAGCACATCAGACCCGCCATGGCCTTAGGTCATCATCTCTTCCCTACCTCAGTTTTCAGGCTTCAGAACCTAGACCTTATCTCCAATCACTACCCACGGGTGACTGTGATGCAGAAATCAGAACTCTTCCTGACCCATGGCAAGAAACCTTGTGGTTGGCATGTTGTCCAACGTTCAGTGTAGGAGAAACCAGCATTCACCCTGAGGCCCCGCCCATTCTTGCATGCGACGAGAGCATAAACACACATTGTGACCTCAGCGTGAGTCCTGTCCTCTAGTAAGTCCTCTCAGTGGCTGGACCATTAGATGTCATAATGGGCTTGACATATCCCTAGTCCCCAATTTTTAACCAGATTTCTGGTTGTCCAGTCGCCCCACCCCAGGGCTCTACTCTGGAATCCCTCATTTGGTGGGACATCTGAGGTTGAAAAACAAAATGAAACAAATCGACAAAAAACAAAAAAACGGACTTCTTCCATCCCCAGAATGACCCCAAACTCTTTGGACGGGACCGAACCCCCAGAGAGTAAGACTCGTCCATTTCCCATGAAGTCACGCGGCAATTTCACGACCATGACTGACACGATATCCAGAGACAAAATCTTGAGCAAGAGCCTCACACTCGCCCTTTTTTCATATCCCGAAGTGTTCTCCTCATGGTCTGTAGATCAGTCCTGCCATAACTATGACCCAAAACATAAGCCGAGTTTGTGTTTTCAGACAACTGTCCAAACAGTTCTGGCCTACACACCCTACAGGCTCAGGGCCCTGGAGCTAAACCTGAGGACTGTACTTGCCCTCTCCAAGGGAATTGTATGTGCCCATTCCAATGGCCACAACCTACTAGTAGGATAACCTCCAAAGTACCTGAGGCCATCCCAATAGTTGTGGCTTCCCAGGACAAACAGGGGCAATCTGAGCCCATCTGAGCGCCTACCTGCACTCAGACCCGTAGACTGATGTCCCCAGAGGTAAAAAGGAACGAACAGGACCCTAGGCACTAATCGGATCCATTGCTTTGTTTTCCAGGCATCTCTCCTCAGAGGCCTGGATTTCAATACCAGCATATGGCTGTTTCTTGACTCACCCATCAGAACAAATCTCATCTCCACATGGGAAACATGCACGTTGGAGCTGTGTCAAAGCCTCTGTTTAGGAGAACCCTTCAGGGCCCCAAGGCCACCGCTTCATTCCAAGGTCTCCATAGACACAAAAACATATTAGGACACATCCACAGGAGAGTCCATTTCAACTCAGCCTCCTCGGTTGCCCCCCACATCCAGCAGATCTAACCTGTCTTGTTGCTTGGAGACAATTGGAATGCGAGGTGGCTACCCAGCCATCCATCCTTAGAACCCTGCTCGGAATCGTTGGCCTGGAGCCAACCAACAGGTCTCAATTGTCCTGCAGAAGAATCTTTGCAGTTTGGAGCTTCTCACAACTCCCATCGTGGGAAATCCCCCATGTCCTCGTGATCCAACCCCCTTCAAAAAAGGGCCATCAGGGCAGAAAGTCCAACCTGAGCGATCGTCTGATCCTTGCCCTGACTTCAGATGCACGAGATCTCGATTGAGGTCTGTAGATTGTGCCTGCCATATCCTCACCCAGAAACCTAGGCCTAGCTTGGGTTCTCACACTCTGTCCTCAGACTACTGGCCCACAAGCCCTCCAGTTGGGCAATCCAGAACTACAATGCCGCACTCTGCCTGCCCTACAGAAGTGAAATATTGCCCTCAGGGCTACCCCGAAACCGCAAATGAGGATCAAACTGCACGCCATTCGGCTGTACCCCAAACATATAGGCTGACCTGGGCACTATTTCCCCTTCTGACCCAGCCTGATCCTGGACCTCCTGGTCCCACCCAGACAGCTGGCCGCACACTGAGCACATCGGACCCGCCATGGCCTTAGGTCGTCATCTCTTCCCAACTGCGGTTTTCAGGCTCCAGAACCTAGACCTTATCTCCAACCATTGCCCAGGGTTGAAAATGATGCAGAAATCAGAACTCTTTCCCCATGGCAAGAAACCTTGTGGTTGGCATGTTGTCCAACGTTCAGTGTAGTTGAAACAAGCGTGGCCCATGAGGCCCAGCCAATGCTTGCGGACCACATTGGTCACATACACACATTGTAACCCTCAGCCTGAGCCCATTCCTCAGGTAAGGCCTCTCAGGACCTATATGAAGAGACAGCATATTGGGCTTGCCATGCCCCTAGGCCCCAATTTTTCACCATAGTTCGGGTTGTCCCTTCACTCTTCCCCAGGGCTCCTCTTTGGAATTCCTCTTTTGGTGGGACACCTGAGGTAACAAACCTGAAAGCAGTCCTCCCATCCCACAGATTGACGAAAAACAATTGGGATCGTGCCAAATCCACAGAGAGGAAGATTCGTCCATGGCCCATGAGACCTCCCCAACATTCCACGGCCAAGGCTGAAACAAAATCCAGAGACAAAAGCCTGAGCAAGCTCCTCAGACTCGCTCATTCTTCATATCCTGAAGAGTTCTTCTCATGGCTTGTAGATCGGGCGTGCCATACCTACGTCCCCAAACTTAAGCTGAGTTTGTGTTTTCAGTCTTCTGTCCTCAAAGTCCTGGGCCACACTCCCTCCAGGCTGGGGCCCCTGGAGCCACACATTAGGACTGCCCCCACCCAATCCATGGGAATTCTGCCCATTCAATTGTCAAAAATCGTACAAATTAGGAGAACCCTCCAAAGTCCCTGAGGCCATCCCAATAGTGTAGGTCGCCCGGGACAAAAAAGGGCGGTTGATACCGGCTGAGCATCTACCTCCACTCATCTACCTCCACTCATACCAAGAAGATTGAACCAGACAGGACCCGAGGCCATTATCGGATCCATTGCTTTGGTTTACAGGCATGTCTCCTCAAAAGCCTGGATTCCAATACCAGCAGAGGGGATTTCCTGAGGCACCCATCAGAACAAATCTCGTCTCCACAAGGAAACTTGTGCATGGGAGCTATGCCAAAGCTTAGGAGAATACTTCAGGGTCCCGGTGCCACCTCCCCATTCCAAGGCCCTCATGGACACAAACACACGTTAGGACCCATCCTCTGGAAAGTGCATTTCAACTCAGCCACCCCGGTTGCTCCCGCAGATCCATTAGATCTAAACTGTCTTGTTGCTAGGAGACAATTGGAAGGAGAGGCGGACTTCCCAGGCATACATCCTGGAACGGTGCTCTGGACTCATTCCATATGGGATGTCCTGGAGCTGTCCAACAGGTCTCAATTGTCCCGCAGAAGGAATCCTTGAAGGGGACGTCCCACATCTCCCAACGTGGAAAACCTCCATGGCCTCGAGATTCCGCTCCCTTCATGAAGGGGCCATCATGCACAGAAACTCCAACCTGAGCCAACGTCGGATCCTCGCCCTGACTTCAGATGCATGAGATATTGGTTCAGATCTGCAGGGGGTACCTGCCGTGCCCTCACCCTGAATCCGAAGTCTAGCTTGTGTTCTCAGACTTCTGTCCTCACTCTCCTGGCCCCGAAGCCCTCAAGTTTGGCAATTCCGGACCGACAATGAAGCACTCTGCCTGCCCTCTAGAAAAAATATATTGCCTAATGAGCAGCCCAGGCAGCTTAAATGAGGATAAACCTACAGGGCACTCGAATGTACCCAAATTATATAGTCTAACCTGGGCACTAATGCACTATCTGACACAACCTGAGCCCGGTCCTGCTGACCAACACCCAGACAGCTGACCGCACGCTGAGCACATCAGACCCGCCATGGCCTTAGGTCATCATCTCTTACCTACCTCAGTTTTCAGGCTTCAGAACCTAGACCTTATCTCCAATCACTGCCCACGGGTGACTGTGATGCAGAAATCAGAACTCTTCCTGACCCATGGCAAGAAACCTTGTGGTTGTCATGTTGTCCAACGTTCAGTGTAGGAGAAACCAGCATTCACCCTGAGGCCCCGCCCATTCTTGAGTGCGACGAGAGCAGAAACACGCATTGTGACCTCAGCGTGAGTCCTGTCCTCTAGTAAGTCCTCTCAGTGGCTGGACCATTAGATGTCATAATGGGCTTGACATATCCCTAGTCCCCAATTTTTAACCAGATTTCTGGTTGTCCAGTCGCCCCACCCCAGGGATCTACTCTGGAATCCCTCATTTGGTGGGACATCTGAGGTTGAAAAACAAAATGAAACAAATCGACAACAACAACAAAAAAACGGACTTCTTCCATCCCCAGAATGACCGCAAACTCTTTGGACGGGAACGAACCCCCAGAGAGTAAGACTCGTCCATTTCCCATGAAGTCACCCGGCAATTTCACGACCATGAGTGACACGATATCCAGAGACAAAAACTTGAGCAAGAGCCTCACACTCGCCCTTTTTTCATATCCCGAAGTGTTCTCCTCATGGTCTGTAGATCAGTCCTGCCATACCTATGACCCAAAACATAAGCCGAGTTTGTGTTTTCAGACAACTGTCCAAACAGCTCTGGCCTACACACCCTACAGGCTCAGGGCCCTGGAGCCAAACCTGAGGACTGTACTTGCCCTCTCCAAGGGAATTGTATGTGCCCATTCCAATGGCCACAACCCTACTAGTAGGATAACCTCCAAAGTCCCTGAGGTCATCCCAATAGTTGTGGCTTCCCAGGACAAACAGGGGCAATCTGAGCCCATCTGAGCACCTACCTGCACTCAGACCCGTAGACTGATGTCCCCAGAGGTAAAAAGGAACGAACAGGCCCCTAGGGACTAATCGGATCCATTGCTTTGGTTTCCAGGCATCTCTCCTCAGAGGCCTGGATTTCAATACCAGCATATGGCTGTTTCTTGACTCACCCATCAGAACAAATCTCATCTACACATGGGAAACATGCACGTTGGAGCTGTGTCAAAGCCTCTGTTTAGGAGAACCCTTCAGAGCCCCAGGGCCACCGCTTCATTCCAAGGTCTCCATAGACACAAAAACATATTAGGACACATCCACAGGAGAGTCCATTTCAACTCAGCCTCCTCGGTTGCCCCCCACATCCAGCAGATCTAACCTGTCTTGTTGCTTGGAGACAATTGGAATGCGAGGTGGGCTACCCAGCCATCCATCCTTAGGACGCTGCTCGGAATCGTTGGCCTGGAGCCAACCAACAGGTTTCAATTGTCCTGCAGAAGAATCTTTGCAGTTTGGAGCTTCTCACAACTCCCATCGTGGGAAAACCCCCATGTCCTCGTGATCCAACCCCCTTCAGGAAAGGGCCATCAGGGCAGAAAGTCCAACCTGAGCGATCGTCTGATAATTGCCCTGACTTCAGATGCACGAGATCTCGATTGAGGTCTGTAGATTGTGCCTGCCATATCCTCACCCAGAAACCTAGGCCTAGCTTGGGTACTCAGACTCCGTCCTCAGACTACTGGCCCACAAGCCCTCCAGTTGGGCAATCCAGAACTACAATGCGGCACTCTGCCTGCCCTACAGAAGTAAAACATTGCCCTCAGGGCTACCCCGAAACCGCAAATGAGGATCAACCTTCACGCCATTCGGCTGTACCCCAAACATATAGGCTGACCTGGGCACTATTTCCCCTTCTGACCCAGCCTGAGCCTGGACCTCCTGGTCCCAACCAGATAGCTGGCCGCACACTGAGCACTTCGGACCCGCCATGGCCTTAGGTCGTCATCTCTTCCCAACTGCGGTTTTCAGGCTCCAGAACCTAGACCTTATCACCAACCACTGCCCAGTTTGAAAATGATGCAGAAATCAGAACTCTTTCCCCATGGCAAGAAACCTTGTGCTTGGCATGTTGTCCAACGTTCAGTGTAGTTGAAACAAGCGTGGCCCATGAGGCCCAGCCCATGATTGCGGCCACATTGGTCACAAACACACATTGTGACCCTCAGCCTGAGCCCAGTCCTCAGGTAAGGCCTCTCAGGGCCTATATGAAGAGACAGCATATTGGGCTTGCCATGCCTCTAGGCCCCAATTTTTAACCATAGTTCGGGTTGTCCCTTCACTCTTCCCCAGGGCTCTGCTTTGGAATTCCTCTTTTGGTGGGACACCTGAGGTAACAAACCTGAAAGCAGTCCTCCCATCCCACAGATTGACGAAAAACAATTGGGATCGTGCCAAATCCACAGAGAGGAAGATTCGTCCATGGCCCATGAGACCTCCCCAACATTCCACGGCCATCGCTGAAACAAAAGTCAGAGACAAAAGCCTGAGCAAGCGCCTCAGACTCGCTCATTCTTCATATCCTGAAGAGTTCTTCTCATGGTTTATAGATCGGGCGTGCCATATCTACGTCCCCAAACTTAAGCTGAGTTTGTGTTTTCAGTCTTCTGTCCTCAAAGTCCTGGGCCACACTCCCTCCAGGCTGGGGCCCCTGGAGCCACACATTAGGACTGCCCCCACCCAATCCATGGGAATTCTGCCCATTCCATTGTCAAAAATCGTACAAATTAGGAGAACCCTCCAAAGTCCCTGAGGCCATCCCAATAGTGTAGGTCGCCCGGGACAAAAAAGGGCGGTTGATACCGGCTGAGCATCTACCTCCACTCATCTACCACCACTCATACCAAGAAGATTGAATCAGACAGGACCCGAGGCCATTATCGGATCCATTGCTTTGGTTTACAGGCATGTCTCCTCAAAAGCCTGGATTCCAATACCAGCAGAGGGGATTTCCTGAGGCACCCATCAGAACAAACCTCGTCTCCACAAGGAAACTTGTGCATGGGAGTTATGCCAAAGCTTAGGAGAATACTTCAGGGTCCCGGTGCCACCTCCCCATTCCAAGGCCCTCATGGACACAAACACACGTTAGGACCCATTCTCTGGAAAGTGCATTTCAACTCAGCCACCCCGGTTGCTCCCGCAGATCCATTAGATCTAAACTGTCTTGTTGCTAGGAGACAATTGGAAGGCGAGGCGGACTTCCCAGGCATCCATCCTGGAATGGTGCTCTGGAGTCATTCCATAAGGGATGAACTGGAGCTGACCAACAGGTCTCAATTGTCCCGCAGAAGGAATCCTTGAAGTGGGCATCCCACATCTCCCAACGTGGAAAACCTCCATGGCCTCGAGATTCCGCTCCCTTCATGAAGGGGCCGTCATGCACAGAAACTCCAACCTGAGCCAACGTCGGATCCTCACCCTGACTTCAGATGCATGAGATATTGGTTCAGATCTGTAGGGGGTACCTGCCGTGCCCTCACCCTGAATCCGAATTCTAGCTTGTGTTCTCAGACTTCCATCCTCACTCTCCTGGCCCCGAAGCCCTCAAGATTGGCAATTGCGGACCGACAATGAAGCACTCTGCCTGCCCTCTAGAAAAAATATATTGCCTAATGAGCAGCCCAGGCAGCTTAAATGAGGATATACCTACACGGCACTCGAATGTACCCAAATTATATAGTCTAACCTGGGCACTAATGCACTGTCTGACACAACCTGAGCCCGGACCTGCTGACCAACACCCAGACAGCTGACCGCACGCTGAGCACATCAGACCCGCCATGGCCTTAGGTCATCATCTCTTCCCTACCTCAGTTTTCAGGCTTCAGAACCTAGACCTTATCTCCAATCACTGCCCACGGGTGATGTGATGCAGAAATCAGAACTCTTCCTTACCCATGGCAAGAAACCTTGTGGTTGGCATGTTGTCCAACGTTCAGTGTAGTAGAAACCAGCATTCACGCTGAGGCCCCGCCCATTCTTGAGTGCGACAAGAGCATAAACACGCATTGTGACCTCAGCGTGAGTCCTGTCCTCTAGTAAGTCCTCTCAGTGGCTGGACCATTAGATGTCATAATGGGCTTGACATGTCCCTAGTCCCCAATTTTTAACCAGATTTCTGGTTGTCCAGTCGCCCCACCCCAGGGCTCTACACTGGAATCCCTCATTTGGTGGGACATCTGAGGTTGAAAAACAAAATGAAACAAATCGACAACAAAAACAGAAAAACGGACTTCTTCCATCCCCAGAATGACCACAAACTCTTTGGACGGGACCGAACCCCCAGAGAGTAAGACTCGTCCATTTCCCATGAAGTCACCCGGCAATTTCACGACCATGAGTGACACGATATCCAGAGACAAAAACTTGAGCAAGAGCCTCACACTCGCCCTTTTTTCATATCCCGAAGTGTTCTCCTCATGGTCTGTAGATCAGTCCTGCCATACCTATGACCCAAAACATGAGCCGAGTTTGTGTTTTCAGACAACTGTCCAAACAGCTCTGGCCTACACACCCTACAGGCTCAGGGCCCTGGAGCCAAACCTGAGGACTGTACTTGCCCTCTCCAAGGGAATTGTATGTGCCCATTCCAATGGCCACAACCCTACTAGTAGGATAACCTCCAAAGTCCCTGAGGCCATCCCAATAGTTGTGGCTTCCCAGGACAAACAGGGGCAATCTGAGCCCATCTGAGCACCTACCTGCACTCAGACCCGTAGACTGATGTCCCCAGAGGTAAAAAGGAACGAACAGGCCCCTAGGGACTAATCGGATCCATTGCTTTGGTTTCCAGGCATCTCTCCACAGAGGCCTGGATTTCAATACCAGCATATGGCTGTTTCTTGACTCACCCATCAGAACAAATCTCATCTACACATGGGAAACATGCACGTTGGAGCTGTGTCAAAGCCTCTGTTTAGGAGAACCCTTCAGAGCCCCAGGGCCACCGCTTCATTCCAAGGTCTCCATAGACACAAAAACATATTAGGACACATCCACAGGAGAGTCCATTTCAACTCAGCCTCCTCGGTTGCCCCCCACATCCAGCAGATCTAACCTGTCTTGTTGCTTGGAGACAATTGGAATGCGAGGTGGGCTACCCAGCCATCCATCCTTAGGACGCTGCTCGGAATCGTTGGCCTGGAGCCAACCAACAGGTCTCAATTGTCCTGCAGAAGAATCTTTGCAGTTTGGAGCTTCTCACAACTCCCATCGTGGGAAAACCCCCATGTCCTCGTGATCCAACCCCCTTCAAGAAAGGGCCATCAGGGCAGAAAGTCCAACCTGTGCGATCGTCTGATCCTTGCCCTGACTTCAGATGCACGAGATCTCGATTGAGGTCTGTAGATTGTGCCTGCCATATCCTCACCCAGAAACCTAGGCCTAGCTTGGGTACTCAGACTCCGTCCTCAGACTACTGGCCCACAAGCCCTCCAGTTGGGCAACCCAGAACTACAATGCCGCACTCTGCCTGCCCTACAGAAGTAAAACATTGCCCTCAGGGCTACCCCGAAACCGCAAATGAGGATCAACCTGCACGCCATTCGGCTGTACCCCAAACATATAGGCTGACCTGGGCACTATTTCCTCTTCTGACCCAGCCTGAGCCTGGACCTCCTGGTCCCAACCAGATAGCTGGCCGCACACTGAGCACATCGGACCTGCCATGGCCTTAGGTCGTCATCTCTTCCCAACTGCGGTTTTCAGGCTCCAGAACCTAGACCTTATCACCAACCACTGCCCAGTTTGAAAATGATGCAGAAATCAGAACTCTTTCCCCATGGCAAGAAACCTTGTGCTTGGCATGTTGTCCAACGTTCAGTGTAGTTGAAACAAGCGTGGCCCCTGAGGCCCAGCCCATGCTTGCGGCCACATTGGTCACAAACACACATTGTGACCCTCAGCCTGAGCCCAGTCCTCAGGTAAGGCCTCTCAGGGCCTATATGAAGAGACAGCATATTGGGCTTGCCATGCCCCTAGGCCCCAATTTTTAACCATAGTTCGGGTTGTCCCTTCACTCTTCCCCAGGGCTCTGCTTTGGAATTCCTCTTTTGGTGGTACACCTGAGGTAACAAACCTGAAAGGAGTCCTCCCATCCCACAGATTGACGAAAAACAATTGGGATCGGGCCAAATCCACAGAGAGGAAGATTCGTCCATGGCCCATGAGACCTCCCCAACATTCCACGGCCATCGCTGAAACAAAATCGAGAGACAAAAGCCTGAGCAAGCTCTTCAGACTCGCTCATTCTTCATATCCTGAAGAGTTCTTCTCATGGTTTGTAGATCGGGCGTGCCATACCTACGTCCCCAAACTTAAGCTGAGTTTGTGTTTTCAGTCTTCTGTCCTCAAAGTCCTGGGCCACACTCCCTCCAGGCTGGGGCCCCTGGAGCCACACATTAGGACTGCCCCCACCCAATCCATGGGAATTCTGTCCATTCCATTGTCAAAAATCGTACAAATTAGGAGAATCCTCCAAAGTCCCCAATAGTGTAGGTCGCCCGGGACAAAAAAGGGCGGTTGATACCGGCTGAGCATCTACCTCCACTCATCTACCTCCACTCATACCAAGAAGATTGAATCAGACAGGACCCAGGGCCATTATCGGATCCATTGCTTTGTTTTACAGGCATGTCTCCTCAAAAGCCTGGATTCCAATACCAGCAGAGGGGATTTCCTGAGGCACCCATCAGAACAAATCTCGTCTCCACAAGGAAACTTGTGCATGGGAGTTATGCCAAAGCTTAGGAGGTACTTCAGGGTTCCGGTGCCACCTCCCCATTCCAAGGCCCTCATGGACACAAACACACATTAGGACCCATCCTCTGGAAAGTGCATTTCAACTCAGCCACCCCGGTTGCTCCCGCAGATCCATTAGATCTAAACTGTCTTGTTGCTAGGAGACAATTGGAAGGCGAGGCGGACTTCCCAGGCATCCATCCTGGAACGGTGCTCTGGAGTCATTCCATAAGGGATGAACTGGAGCTGTCCAACAGGTCTCAATTGTCCCGCAGAAGGAATCCTTGAAGGGGGCATCCCACATCTCCCAACGTGGAAAACCTCCATGGCCTCGAGATTCCGCTCCCTTCATGAAGGGGCCGTCATGCACAGAAACTCCAACCTGAGCCAATGTCGGATCCTCGCCCTGACTTCAGATGCATGAGATATTGGTTCAGATCTGCAGGGGGTACCTGCCGTGCCCTCACCCTGAATCCGAAGTCTAGCTTGTGTTCTCAGACTTCCGTCCTCACTCTCCTGGCCCCGAAGCCCTCAAGTTTGGCAATTCCGGACCGACAATGAAGCACTCTGCCTGCCCTCTAGAAAAAATATATTGCCTAATGAGCAGCCCAGGCAGCTTAAATGAGGATATACCTACACGGCACTCGAATGTACCCAAATTATATAGTCTAACCTGGGTACTAATGCACTGTCTGACACAACCTGAGCCCGGACCTGCTGACCAACACCCAGACAGCTGACCGCACGCTGAGCACATCAGACCCGCCATGGCCTTAGGTCATCATCTCTTCCCTACCTCAGTTTTCAGGCTTCAGAACCTAGACCTTATCTCCAATCACTGCCCACGGGTGACTGTGATGCAGAAATCAGAACTTTTCCTGACCCATGGCAAGAAACCTTGTGGTTGGCATGTTGTCCAAGGATCAGTGTAGTAGAAACCAGCATTCACCCTGAGGCCCCGCCCTATCTTGCGTGCGACGAGAGCATAAACACGCATTGTGACCTCAGCGTGAGTCCTGTCCTCTAGTAAGTCCTCTCAGTGGCTGGACCATTAGATGTCATAATGGGCTTGACATATTCCTTGTCCCCAATTTTTAACCAGATTTCTGGTTGTCCAGTCGCCCCACCCCAGGGCTCTACTCTGGAATCCCTCATTTGGTGGGACATCTGAGGTTGAAAAACAAAATGAAACAAATCGACAACAACAAAAAAACGGACTTCTTCCATCCCCAGAATGACCCCAAACTCTTTGGACGGGACCGAACCCCCAGAGAGTAAGACTCGTCCATTTCCCAGGAAGTCACCCGGCAATTTCAAGACCATGAGTGACACGATATCCAGAGACAAAAACTTGAGCAAGAGCCTCACACTCGCCTTTTTTTCATATCTCGAAGTGTTCTCCTCATGGTCTGTAGATCAGTCCTGCCATACCTATGACCCAAAACATAAGCCGAGTTTGTGTTTTCAGACAACTGTCCAAACAGCTCTGGCCTACACACCCTACAGGCTCAGGGCCCTGGAGCCAAACCTGAGGACTGTACTTGCCCTCTCCAAGGGAATTGTATGTGCCCATTCCAATGGCCACAACCCTACTAGTAGGATAACCTCCGAAGTCCCTGAGGCCATCCCAATAGTTGTGGCTTCCCAGGACAAACAGGGGCAATCTGAGCCCATCTGAGCACCTACCTGCACTCAGACCCGTAGACTGATGTCCCCAGAGGTAAAAAGGAACGAACAGGCCCCTAAGCACTAATCGGATCCATTGCTTTGGTTTCCAGGCATCTCTCCTCAGAGGCCTGGATTTCAATACCAGCATATGGCTGTTTCTTGACTCACCCATCAGAACAAATCTCATCTACACATGGGAAACATGCACGTTGGAGCTGTGTCAAAGCCTCTGTTTAGGAGAACCCTTCAGGGCCCCAGGGCCACCGCTTCATTCCAAGGTCTCCATAGACACAAAAACATATTAGGACACATCCACAGGAGAGTCCATTTCAACTCAGCCTCCTCGGTTGCCCCCCACATCCAGCAGATCTAACCTGTCTTGTTCCTTGGAGACAATTGGAATGCGAGGTGGGCTACCCAGCCATCCAGCCTTAACACCCTGCTCGGAATCGTTGGCCTGGAGCCAACCAACAGGTCTCAATTGTCCTGCAGAAGAATCTTTGCAGTTTGGAGCTTCTCACAACTCCCATCGTGGGAAAACCCCCATGTCCTCGTGATCCAACCCCCTTCAAGAAAGGGCCATCAGGGCAGAAAGTCCAACCTGAGCGATCGTCTGATCCTTGCCCTGACTTCAGATGCAGGAGATCTCGATTGAGGTCTGTAGATTGTGCCTGTCATATCCTCACCCAGAAACCTAGGCCTAGCTTGGGTTCTCAGACTCCGTCCTCAGACTACTGGCCCACAAGCCCTCCAGTTGGGCAATCCAGAACTACAATGCCGCACTCTGCCTGCCCTACAGAAGTAAAACATTGCCCTCAGGGCTACCCCGAAACCGCAAATGAGGATCAACCTGCACGCCATTCGGCTGTACCCCAAACATATAGGCTGACCTGGGCACTATTTCCTCTTCTGACCCAGCCTGAGCCTGGACCTCCTGGTCCCAACCAGATAGCTGGGCGCACACTGAGCACATCGGACCTGCCATGGCCTTAGGTCGTCATCTCTTCCCAACTGCGGTTTTCAGGCTCCAGAACCTAGACCTTATCTCCAACCACTGCCCAGGTTTGAAAATGATGCTGAAATCAGAACTCTTTCCCATGGCAAGAAACCTTTTGGTTGGCATGTTGTCCAACGTTCAGTGTAGTTGAATCAAGCGTGGCCCATGAGGCCCAGCCCATGCTTGCGGCCACATTGGTCACAAACACACATTGTGACCCTCAGCCTGAGCCCAGTCCTCAGGTAAGGCCTCTCAGGGCCTATATGAAGAGACAGCATATTGGGCTTGCCATGCCCCTAGGCCCCAATTTTTAACCATAGTTCGGGTTGTCCCTTCACTCTTCCCCAGGGCTCTGCTTTGGAATTCCTCTTTTGGTGGGACACCTGAGGTAACAAACCTGAAAGGAGTCCTCCCATCCCACAGATTGACGAAAACCAATTGGGATCGGGCCAAATCCACAGAGAGGAAGATTCGTCCATGGCCCATGAGACCTCCCAAACATTCCACGGCCATGGCAGAAACAAAATCCATAGAAAAAAGCCTGAGCAAGCGCCTCAGACTCGCTCATTCTTCATATCCTGAAGAGTTCTTCTCATGGTTTGTAGATCGGGCGTGCCATACCTACGTCCCCAAACTTAAGCTGAGTTTGTGTTTTCAGTCTTCTGTCCTCAAAGTCCTGGGCCACACTCCCTCCAGACTGGGGCCCCTGGAGCCACACATTAGGACTGCCCCCACCCAATCCATGGCAATTCTGCCCATTCCATTGTCAAAAATCGTTCAAATTAGGAGAACCCTCCAAAGTCCCCGAGGCCATCCCAATAGTGTAGGTCGCCCGGGACAAAAAATGGGCGGTTGATACAGGCTGAGCATCTACCTCCACTCATCTACCTCCATTCATACCAAGGAGATTGAACCAGACAGGAGCCGAGGCCATTATCGAATCCATTGCTTTGGTTTACAGGCATGTCTCCTCAAAAGCCTGGATTCCAATACCAGCAGAGGGGATTTCCTGAGGCACTCATCAGAACAAATCTCGTCTCCACAAGGAAACTTGTGCATGGTAGCTAAGCCAAAGCTTAGGAGAATACTTAAGGGTCCCAGTGCCACCTCCCCATTCCAAGGTCCTCATGGACACAAATACACGTTAGGACCCATCCTCTGGAAAGTGCATTTCAAGTCAGCCACCCCGGTTGCTCCCGAGAATCCATTAGATCTAAACTGTCTTGTTGCTAGGAGACAATTGGAAGGCGAGGCGGACTTCCCAGGCATCCATCCTGGAACGGTGCTCTGGAGTCATTCCATATGGGATGTCCTGGAGCTGTCCAACAGGTCTCAATTGTCCCGCAGAAGGAATCCTTGAAGGGGGCATCCCACATCTCCCAACGTGGAAAACCTCCATGGCCTCGAGATTCCGCTCCCTTCATGAAGGGGCCGTCATGCACAGAAACTCCAACCTGAGCCAACGTGGGATCCTCGCCCTGACTTCAGATGCATGAGATATTGGTTCAGATCTGCAGGGGGTACCTGCCGTGACCTCACCCTGAATCCGAAGTCTAGCTTGTGTTCTCAGACTTCCGTCCTCACTCTCCTGGCCCCGAAGCCCTCAAGTTTGGCAATTCCGGACCGACAATGAAGCACTCTGCCTGCCCTCTAGAAAAAATATATTGCCTAATGAGCAGCCCAGGCAGCTTAAATGAGGATAAACCTACACGGCACTCGAATGTACCCAAATTATATAGTCTAACCTGGGCACTAATGCACTGTCTGACACAACCTGAGCCCGGACCTGCTGACCAACACCCAGACAGCTGACCGCACGCTGAGCACATCAGACCCGCCATGGCCTTAGGTCATCATCTCTTCCCTACCTCAGTTTTCAGGCTTCAGAACCTAGACCTTATCTCCAATCACTGCCCACGGGTGACTGTGATGCAGAAATCAGAACTCTTCCTGACCCATGGCAAGAAACCTTGTGGTTGGCATGTGTCCAACGTTCAGTGTAGGAGAAACCAGCATTCACCCTGAGGCCCCGCCCATTCTTGAGTGCGACGAGAGCAGAAACACGCATTGTGACCTCAGCGTGAGTCCTGTCCTCTAGTAAGTCCTCTCAGTGGCTGGACCATTAGATGTCATAATGGGCTTGACATGTCCCTAGTCCCCAATTTTTAACCAGATTTCTGGTTGTCCAGTCGCCCCACCCCAGGGCTCTACTCTGGAATCCCTCATTTGGTGGGACATCTGAGGTTGAAAAACAAAATGAAACAAATCGACAACAACAACAAAAAAACGGAATCTTCCATCCCCAGAATGACCCCAAACTCTTTGGACGGGACCGAACCCCCAGAGAGTAAGACTCGTCCATTTCCCATGATGTCACCCGGCAATTTCACGACCATGAGTGACACGATATCCAGAGACAAAAACTTGAGCAAGAGCCTCACACTCGCCCTTTTTTCATATCCCGAAGTGTTCTCCTCATGGTCTGTAGATCAGTCCTGCCATACCTATGACCCAAAACATAAGCCGAGTTTGTGTTTTCAGACAACTGTCCAAACAGCTCTGGCCTACACACCCTACAGGCTCAGGGCCCTGGAGCCAAAACTGAGGACTGTACTTGCCCTCTCCAAGGGAATTGTATGTGCCCATTCCAATGGCCACAACCCTACTAGTAGGATAACCTCCAAAGTCCCTGAGGCCATCCCAATAGTTGTGGCTTCCCAGGACAAACAGGGGCAATCTGAGCCCATCTGAGCACCTACCTGCACTCAGACCCGTAGACTGATGTCCCCAGAGGTAAAAAGGAACGAACAGGCCCCTAGGCACTAATCGGATCCATTGCTTTGGTTTCCAGGCATCTCTCCTCAGAGGCCTGGATTTCAATACCAGCATATGGCTGTTTCTTGACTCACCCATCAGAACAAATCTCATCTACACATGGGAAACATGCACGTTGGAGCTGTGTCAAAGCCTCTGTTTAGGAGAACCCTTCAGGGCCCCAGGGCCACCGCTTCATTCCAAGGTCTCCATAGACACAAAAACATATTAGGACACATCCCCAGGAGAGTCCATTTCAACTCAGCCTCCTCGGTTGTCCCCCACATCCAGCAGATCTAACTTGTCTTGTTGCTTGGAGACAATTGGAATGCGAGGTGGGCTACCCAGCCATCCATCCTTAGAGCCCTGCTCGGAATCGTTGGCCTGGAGCCAACCAACAGGTCTCAATTGTCCTGCAGAAGAATCTTTGCAGTTTGGAGCTTCTCACAACTCCCATTGTGGGAAAACCCCCATGTCCTCGTGATCCAACCCCCTTCAAGAAAGGGCCATCAGGGCAGAAAGTCCAACCTGAGCGATCGTCTGATCCTTGCCCTGACTTCAGATGCACGAGATCTCTATTGAGGCCTGTAGATTGTGCCTGCCATATCTTCACCCAGAAACCTAAGCTTAGCTTGGGTTCTCAGACTCCGTCCTCAGACTACTGGCCCACAGGCCCTCCATTTTGGCAATCCAGAACTACATAGCCGCACTCTGCCTGCCCTACAGAAGTAAAATATTTCCCTCAGGGCTACCCCGAATCCCCAAATGAGGATCATCCTGCACGCCATTCGGCTGTACCCCAAACATATAGGCTGACCTGGGCACCATTTCCCCTTCTGACCCAGCCTGAGCCTGGACCTCCTGGTCCCAACCAGACAGCTGGCCGCACACTGAGCACATCGGACCCGCCATGGCCTTAGGTCGTCATCTCTTCCCAACTGCGGTTTTCAGGCTCCAGAACCTAGACCTTATCTCCAACCACTGCCCAGGGTTGAAAATGATGCAGAAATCAGAACTCTTTCCCCATGGCAAGAAACCTTGTGGTTGGCATGTTGTCCAACGTTCAGTGTAGTTGAAACAAGCGTGGCCCATGAGGCCCAGCCCATGCTTGCGGGCCACATTGGTCACAAACACACATTGTGACCCTCAGCCTGAGCCCAGTCCTCAGGTAAGGCCTCTCAGGGCCTATATGAAGAGACAGCATATTGGGCTTGCCATGCCCCTAGGCCCCAATTTTTAACCATAGTTCGGGTTGTCCCTTCACTCTTCCCCAGGGCTCTGCTTTGGAATTCCTCTTTTGGTGGGACACCTGAGGTAACAAACCTGAAAGGAGTCCTCCCATCCCACAGATTGACGAAAACCAATTGGGATCGGGCCAAATCCACAGAGAGGAAGATTCGTCCATGGCCCATGAGACCTCCCCAACATTCCACGGCCATCGCAGAAACAAAATCCATAGAAAAAAGCCTGAGCAAGCGCCTCAGACTCGCTCATTCTTCATATCCTGAAGAGTTCTTCTCATGGTTTGTAGATCGGGCGTGCCATACGTACGTCCCCAAACTTAAGCTGAGTTTGTGTTTTCAGTCTTCTGTCCTCAAAGTCCTGGGCCACACTCCCTCCAGGCTGGGGCCCCTGGAGCCACACATTAGGACTGCCCCCACCCAATCCATGGGAATTCTGCCCATTCCATTGTCAAAAATCGTACAAATTAGGAGAACCCTCCAAAGTCCCTGAGGCCATCCTAATAGTGTAGGTCGCCCGAGACAAAAAATGGGCGGTTGATACCGGCTGAGCATTTACCTCCACTCATCTAACTCCACTCATCTACCTCCACTCATACCAAGGAGATTGAACCAGACAGGACCCGAGGCCATTATCGAATCCATTGCTTTGGTTTACAGGCATGTCTCCTCAAAAGCCTGGATTCCAATACCAGCAGAGGGGATTTCCTGAGGCACTCATCAGAACAAATCTCGTCTCCACAAGGAAACTTGTGCATGGTAGCTAAGCCAAAGCTTAGGAGAATACTTCAGGGTCCCGGTGCCACCTCCCCATTCCAAGGTCCTCATGGACACAAATACACGTTAGGACCCATCCTCTGGAAAATGCATTTCAACTCAGCCACCCCGGTTGCTCCCGCAGATCCATTAGATCTAAACTGTCTTGTTGCTAGGAGACAATTGGAAGGCGAGGCGGACTTCCCAGGCATCCATCCTGGAACGGTGCTCTGGAGTCATTCCTTATGGGATGTCCTGGAGCTGTCCAACAGGTATCAATTGTCCCGCAGAAGGAATCCTTGAAGGAAGCATCCCACATCTCCCAACGTGGAAAACCTCCATGGCCTCGAGATTCCGCTCCCTTCATGAAGGGGCCGTCATGCACAGAAACTCCAACCTGAGCCAACGTCGGATCCTCGCCCTGACTTCAGATGCATGAGATATTGGTTCAGATCTGCAGGGGGTACCTGCCGTGCCCTCACCCTGAATCCGAAGACTAGCTTGTGTTCTCAGACTTCCGTCCTCACTCTCCTGGCCCCGAAGCCCTCAAGTTTGGCAATTCCGGACCGTCAAGGAAGCACTCTGCCTTCCCTCTAGAAAAAATATATTGCCAAATGAGCAGCCCAGGCAGCTTAAATGAGGATAAACCTACACGGCACTCGAATGTACCCAAATTATATAGTCTAACCTGGGCACTAATGCACTGTCTGACACAACCTGAGCCCGGACCTGCTGACCAACACCCAGACAGCTGACCGCACGCTGAGCACATCAGACCCGCCATGGCCTTAGGTCATCATCTCTTCCCTACCTCAGTTTTCAGGCTTCAGAACCTAGACCTTATCTCCAATCACTGCCCACGGGTGACTGTGATGCAGAAATCAGAACTCTTCCTGACCCATGGCAAGAAACCTTGTGGTTGGCATGTGTCCAACGTTCAGTGTAGGAGAAACCAGCATTCACCCTGAGGCCCCGCCCATTCTTGAGTGCGACGAGAGCAGAAACACGCATTGTGACCTCAGCGTGAGTCCTGTCCTCTAGTAAGTCCTCTCAGTGGCTGGACCATTAGATGTCATAATGGGCTTGACATGTCCCTAGTCCCCAATTTTTAACCAGATTTCTGGTTGTCCAGTCGCCCCACCCCAGGGCTCTACTCTGGAATCCCTCATTTGGTGGGACATCTGAGGTTGAAAAACAAAATGAAACAAATCGACAACAACAACAAAAAAACGGAATCTTCCATCCCCAGAATGACCCCAAACTCTTTGGACGGGACCGAACCCCCAGAGAGTAAGACTCGTCCATTTCCCATGATGTCACCCGGCAATTTCACGACCATGAGTGACACGATATCCAGAGACAAAAACTTGAGCAAGAGCCTCACACTCGCCCTTTTTTCATATCCCGAAGTGTTCTCCTCATGGTCTGTAGATCAGTCCTGCCATACCTATGACCCAAAACATAAGCCGAGTTTGTGTTTTCAGACAACTGTCCAAACAGCTCTGGCCTACACACCCTACAGGCTCAGGGCCCTGGAGCCAAACCTGAGGACTGTACTTGCCCTCTCCAAGGGAATTGTATGTGCCCATTCCAATGGCCACAACCCTACTAGTAGGATAACCTCCAAAGTCCCTGAGGCCATCCCAATAGTTGTGGCTTCCCAGGACAAACAGGGGCAATCTGAGCCCATCTGAGCACCTACCTGCACTCAGACCCGTAGACTGATGTCCCCAGAGGTAAAAAGGAACGAACAGGCCCCTAGGCACTAATCGGATCCATTGCTTTGGTTTCCAGGCATCTCTCCTCAGAGGCCTGGATTTCAATACCAGCATATGGCTGTTTCTTGACTCACCCATCAGAACAAATCTCTTCTACACATGGGAAACATGCACGTTGGAGCTGTGTCAAAGCCTCTGTTTAGGAGAACCCTTCAGGGCCCCAGGGCCACCGCTTCATTCCAAGGTCTCCATAGACACAAAAACATATTAGGACACATCCACAGGAGAGTCCATTTCAACTCAGCCTCCTCGGTTGCCCCCCACATCCAGCAGATCTAACCTGTCTTGTTGCTTGGAGACCATTGGAATGCGAGGTGGGCTACCCAGCCATCCATCCTTAGAACCCTGCTCGGAATCGTTGGCCTGGAGCCAACCAACAGGTCTCAATTGTCCTGCAGAAGAATGTTTGCAGTTTGGAGCTTCTCACAACTCCCATCGTGGGAAAACCCCCATGTCCTCGTGATCCAACCCCCTTCAAGAAAGGGCCATCAGGGCAGAAAGTCCAACCTGAGCGATCGTCTGATCCTTGCCCTGACTTCAGATGCACGAGATCTCTATTGAGGCCTGTAGATTGTGCCTGCCATATCCTCACCCAGAAACCTAGGCTTAGCTTGGGTTCTCAGACTCCGTCCTCAGACTACTGGCCCACAGGCCCTCATTTTGGCAACCAGAACTACAATGCCGCATTCTGCCTGCCCTACAGAATTAAAATATTGCCCTCAGGGCTACCCCGATTCCCCAAATGAGGATCAACCTGCACGCCATTCGGCTGTACCCCAAACATATAGGCTGACCTGGGCACTATTTCCACTTCTGACCCAGCCTGAGCCTGGACCTCCTGGTCCCACCCAGACAGCTGGCCGCACACTGAGCACATCGGACCCGCCATGGCCTTAGGTCGTCATCTCTTCCCAACTGCGGTTTTCAGGCTCCAGAACCTAGACCTTATCTCCAACCACTGCCCAGGTTTGAAAATGATGCTGAAATCAGAACTCTTTCCCCATGGCAAGAAACCTTGTGGTTGGCATGTTGTCCAATGTTCAGTGTAGTTGAATCAAGCGTGGCCCATGAGGCCCAGCCCATGCTTGCGGGCCAAATTGGTCACAAACACACATTGTGACCCTCAGCCTGAGCCCAGTCCTCAGGTAAGGCCTCTCAGGGCCTATATGAAGAGACAGCATATTGGGCTTGCCATGCCCCTAGGCCCCAATTTTTAACCATAGTTCGGGTTGTCCCTTCACTCTTCCCCAGGGCTCTGCTTTGGTATTCCTCTTTTGGTGGGACACCTGAGGTAACAAACCTGAAAGGAGTCCTCCCATCCCACAGATTGACGAAAAACAATTGGGATCGTGCCAAATCCACAGAGAGGAAGATTCGTCCATGGCCCATGAGACCTCCCCAACATTCCACGGACATTGCAGAAACAAAATCCAGAGAAAAAAGCCTGAGCAAGCACCTCAGACTCGCTCATTCTTCATATCCTGAAGAGTTCTTCCCATGGTTTGTAGATCGGGCGTGCCATACCTCCGTCCCCAAACTTAAGCTGAGTTTGTGTTTTCAGTCTTCTGTCCTCAAAGTCCTGGGCCACACTCCCTCCAGGCTGGGGCCCCTGGAGCCACACATTAGGACTGCCCCCACCCAATCCATGGGAATTCTGCCCATTCTATTGTCAAAAATCGTACAAATTAGGAGAACCCTCCAAAGTCCTTGAGGCCATCCCAATAGTGTAGGTCGCCCGGGACGAAAAATGGGCGGTTCATACCGGCTGAGCATTTACCTCCACTCATCTACCTCCACTCATCTACCTCCACTCATACCAAGGAGATTGAACCAGACAGGACCCGAGGCCATTATCGAATCCATTGCTTTGGTTTACAGGCATGTGTCCTCAAAAGCCTGCATTCCAATACCAGCAGAGGGGATTTCCTGAGGCACCCATCAGAACAAATCTCGTCTCCACAAGGAAACTTGTGCATGGTAGCTAAGCCAAAGCTTAGGAGAATACTTCAGGGTCCCGGTGCCACCTCCCCATTCCAAGGCCCTCATGGACACAAACACACGTTAGGACCCATCCTCTGGAAAGTGCATTTCAACTCAGCCACCCCGGTTGCTCCCGCAGATCCAGTAGATCTAAACTGTCTTGTTGCTAGGAGACAATTGGAAGGCGAGGCGGACTTCCCAGGCATCCATCCTGGAACGGTGCTCTGGAGTCATTCCATATGGGATGTCCTGGAGCTGTCCAACAGGTCTCAATTGTCCCGCAGAAGGAATCCTTGAAGGGGACATCCCACATCTCCCAACGTGGAAAACCTCCATGGCCTCGAGATTCCGCTCCCTTCATGAAGGGGCCGTCATGCACAGAAACTCCAACCTGAGCCAACGTCGGATCCTCGCCCTGACTTCCGATGCATGAGATATTGGTTCAGATCTGCAGGGGGTACCTGCCGTGCCCTCACCCTGAATCCGAAGTCTAGCTTGTGTTCTCAGACTTCCGTCCTCACTCTCCTGGCCCCGAAGCCCTCAAGTTTGGCAATTCCGGACCGACAATGAAGCACTCTGCCTGCCCTCTAGCAAAAATATATTGCCTAATGAGCAGCCCAGGCAGCTTAAATGAGGATAAACCTACACGGCACTCGGTAGGCACACGGTACCCAAATTATATAGTCTAACCTGGGCACTAATGCACTATCTGACACAACCTGAGCCCGGACCTGTTGACCAACACCCAGACAGCTGACCACACGCTGAGCACATCAGACCCGCCATGGCCTTAGGTCATCATCTCTTCCCTACCTCAGTTTTCAGGCTTCAGAACCTAGACCTTATCTCCAATCACTGTCCACGGGTGACTGTGATGCAGAAATCAGAACTCTTCCTGACCCATGGCAAGAAACCTTGTGGTTGGCATGTTGTCCAACGTTCAGTGTAGGAGAAACCAGCATTCACCCTGAGGCCACGCCCATTCTTGAGTGCGACGAGAGCATAAACACGCATTGGGACCTCAGCCTGAGTCCTGTCCTCTAGTAAGTCCTCTCAGTGGCTGGACCATTAGATGTCATAATGGCCTTGACATGTCCCTAGTCCCCAATTTTTAACCATTTTCTGGTTGTCCAGTCGCCCCACCCCAGGGCTCTACTCTGGAATCCCTCATTTGGTGGGACATCGGGGGTTGAAAAACAAAATGAAACAAATCGACAACAACAAAAAAACGGACTTCTTCCATCCCCAGAATGACCCCAAACTCTTTGGACGGGACCGAACCCCCAGAGAGTAAGACTCGTCCATTTCCCATGAAGTCACCCGGCAATTTCACGACCATGAGTGACACGATATCCAGAGACAAAAACTTGAGCAAGAGCCTCACACTCGCCCTTTTTTCATATCCCGAAGTGTTCTCCTCATGGTCTGTAGATCAGTCCTGCCATACCTATGACCCAAAACATAAGCCGAGTTTGTGTTTTCAGACAACTGTCCAAACAGCTCTGGCCTACACACCCTACAGGCTCAGGGCCCTGGAGCCAAACCTGAGGACTGTACTTGCCCTCTCCAAGGGAATTGTATGTGCCCATTCCAATGGCCACAACCCTACTAGTAGGATAACCTCCAAAGTCCCTGAGGCCATCCCAATAGTTGTGGCTTCCCAGGACAAACAGGGGCAATCTGAGCCCATCTGAGCACCTACCTGCACTCAGACCCGTAGACTGATGTCCCCAGAGGTAAAAAGGAACGAACAGGCCCCTAGGCACTAATCGGATCCATTGCTTTGGTTTCCAGGCATCTCTCCTCAGAGGCCTGGATTTCAATACCAGCATATGGCTGTTTCTTGACTCACCCATCAGAACAAATCTCATCTACACATGGGAAACATGCACGTTGGAGCTGTGTCAAAGCCTCTGTTTAGGAGAACCCTTCAGGGCCCCAGGGCCACCGCTTCATTCCAAGGTCTCCATAGACACAAAAACATATTAGGACACATCCACAGGAGAGTCCATTTCAACTCAGCCTCCTCGGTTTCCCCCCACATCCAGCAGATCTAACCTGTCTTGTTGCTTGGAGACCATTGGAATGCGAGGTGGGCTACCCAGCCATCCATCCTTAGAACCCTGCTCGGAATCGTTGGCCTGGAGCCAACCAACAGGTCTCAATTGTCCTGCAGAAGAATCTTTGCAGTTTGGAGCTTCTCACAACTCCCATCGTGGGAAAACCCCCATGTCCTCGTGATCCAACCCCCTTCAAGAAAGGGCCATCAGGGCAGAAAGTCCAACCTGAGCGATCGTCTGATCCTTGCCCTGACTTAAGATGCACGAGATCTCGATTGAGGTCTGTAGATTGTGCCTGCCATATCCTCACCCAGAAACCTAGGCTTAGCTTGGGTTCTCAGACTCCGTCCTCAGACTACTGGCACACAAGCCCTCCAGTTGGGCAATCCAGAACTACAATGCCGCACTCTGCCTGCCCTACAGAAGTAAAACATTGCCCTCAGGGCTACCCCGAAACCGCAAATGAGGATCAACCTGCACGCCATTCGGCTGTACCCCAAACATATAGGCTGACCTGGGCACTATTTCCCCTTCTGACCCAGCCTGAGCCTGGACCTCCTGGTACCACCCAGACAGCTGGCCGCACACTGAGCACATCGGACCCGCCATGGCCTTAGGTCGTTATCTCTTCCCAACTGCGGTTTTCAGGCTCCAGAACCTAGACCTTATCTCCAACCATTGCCCAGGGTTGAAAATGATGCAGAAATCAGAACTCTTTCCCCATGGCAAGAAACCTTGTGGTTGGCATGTTGTCCAACGTTCAGTGTAGTTGAAACAAGCGTGGCCCATGAGGCCCAGCCCATGCTTGCGGGCCACATTGGTCACAAACACACATTGTAACCCTCAGCCTGAGCCCAGTCCTCAGGTAAGGCCTCTCAGGGCCTATATGAAGAGACAGCATATTGGGCTTGCCATGCCCCTAGGCCCCAATTTTTAACCATAGTTCGGGTTGTCCCTTCCCTCTTCCCCAGGGCTCTGCTTTGGAATTCCTCTTTTGGTGGGACACCTGAGGTAACAAACCTGAAAGCAGTCCTCCCATCCCACAGATTGACGAAAAACTATTGGGATCGGGCCAAATCCACAGAGAGGAAGATTCGTCCATGGTCCATGAGACCTCCCCAACATTACGCGGCCATCGCTGAAACAAAATCCAGAGACAAAAGCCTGAGCAAGCTCCTCAGACTCGCTCATTCTATATATCCAGAAGAGTTCTTCTCATGGTTTGTAGATCGGGCGTGCCATACCTACGTCCCCAAACTTAAGCTGAGTTTGTGTTTTCAGTCTTCTGTCCTCAAAGTCCTGGGCCACACTCCCTCCAGGCTGGGGCCCCTGGAGCCACACATTAGGACTGCCCCCACCCAATCCATGGGAATTCTGCCCATTCCATTGTCAAAAATCGTACAAATTAGGAGAACCCTCCAAAGTCCCTGAGGCCATCCCAATAGTGTAGGTCGCCCGGGACAAAAAAGGGCAGTTGATACCGGCTGAGCATCTACCTCCACTCATCTACCTCCACTCATACCAAGAAGATTGAACCAGACAGGACCCGAGGCCATTATCGGATCCATTCCTTTGGTTTACAGGCATGTCTCCTCAAAAGCCTGGATTTCAATACCAGCAGAGTGGATTTCCTGAGGCACCCATCAGAACAAATCTCGTCTCCACAAGGAAACTTGTGCATGGGAGCTAAGCCAAAGCTTAGGAGAATACTTCAGGGTCCCGGTGCCACCTCCCCATTCCAAGGCCCTCATGGACACAAACACACGTTAGGACCCATCCTCTGGAAAGTGCATTTCAACTCAGCCACCCCGGGTGCTCCCGCAGATCCATTAGATCTAAACTGTCTTGTTGCTAGGAGACAATTGGAAGGCGAGGCGGACTTCCCAGGCATCCATCCTCGAACGGTGCTCTGGACTCATTCCATATGGGATGTCCTGGAGCTGTCCAACAGGTCTCAATTGTCCCGCAGAAGGAATCCTTGAAGGGGACATCCCACATCTCCCAACGTGGAAAACCTCCATGGCCTCGAGATTCCGCTCCCTTCATGAAGGGGCCGTCATGCACAGAAAATCCAACCTGAGCCAACGTCGGATCCTCGCCCTGACTTCAGATGCATGAGATATTGGTTCAGATCTGCAGGGGGTACCTGCCGTGCCCTCACCCTGAATCCGAAGTCTAGCTTGTGTTCTCAGACTTCCATCCTCACTCTCCTGGCCCCGAAGCCCTCAAGTTTGGCAATTCCGGACCGACAATGAAGCACTCTGCCTGCCCTCTAGAAAAAATATATTGCCTAAAGAGCAGCCCAGGCAGCTTAAATGAGGATAAACCTACAGGGCACTCGAATGTACCCAAATTATATAGTCTAACCTGGGCACTAATGCACTATCTGACACAACCTGAGCCCGGACCTGCTGACCAACACCCAGACAGCTGACCGCACGCTGAGCACATTTCCCGCCATGGCCTTAGGTCATCATCTCTTCCCTACCTCAGTTTTCAGGCTTCAGAACCTAGACCTTATCTCCAATCACTGCCCACGGGTGACTGTGATGCAGAAATCAGAACTCTTCCTGACCCATGGCAAGAAACCTTGTGGTTGGCATGTTGTCCAACGTTCAGTGTAGGAGAAACCAGCATTCACCCTGAGGCCCCGCCCATTCTTGAGTGCGACGAGAGCAGAAACACGCATTGTGACCGCAGCGTGAGTCCTGTCCTCTAGTAAGTCCTCTCAGTGGCTGGACCATTAGATGTCATAATGGGCTTGACATATCCCTAGTCCCCAATTTTTAACCAGATTTCTGGTTGTCCAGTCGCCCCACCCCAGGGATCTACTCTGGAATCCCTCATTTGGTGGGACATCTGAGGTTGAAAAACAAAATGAAACAAATCGACAACAACAACAAAAAAACGGACTTCTTCCATCCCCAGAATGATCGCAAACTCTTTGGACGGGACCGAACCCCCAGAGAGTAAGACTCGTCCATTTCCCATGAAGTCACCCGGCAATTTCACGACCATGAGTGACACGATATCCAGAGACAAAAACTTGAGCAAGAGCCTCACACTCGCCCTTTTTTCATATCCCGAAGTGTTCTCCTCATGGTCTGTAGATCAGTCCTGCCATACCTATGACCCAAAACATAAGCCGAGTTTGTGTTTTCAGACAACTGTCCAAACAGCTCTGGCCTACACACCCTACAGGCTCAGGGCCCTGGAGCCAAACCTGAGGACTGTACTTGCCCTCTCCAAGGGAATTGTATGTGCCCATTCCAATGGCCACAACCCTACTAGTAGGATAACCTCCAAAGTCCCTGAGGCCATCCCAATAGTTGTGGCTTCCCAGGACAAACAGGGGCAATCTGAGCCCATCTGAGCACCTACCTGCACTCATACCCGTAGACTGATGTCCCCAGAGGTAAAAAGGAACGAACAGGCCCCTAGGGACTAATCGGATCCATTGCTTTGGTTTCCAGGCATCTCTCCTCAGAGGCCTGGATTTCAATACCAGCATATGGCTGTTTCTTGACTCACCCATCAGAACAAATCTCATCTACACATGGGAAACATGCACGTTGGAGCTGTGTCAAAGCCTCTGTTTAGGAGAACCCTTCAGAGCCCCAGGGCCACCGCTTCATTCCAAGGTCTCCATAGACACAAAAACATATTAGGACACATCCACAGGAGAGTCCATTTCAACTCAGCCTCCTCGGTTGCCCCCCACATCCAGCAGATCTAACCTGTCTTGTTGCTTGGAGACAATTGGAATGCGAGGTGGGCTACCCAGCCATCCATCCTTAGGACGCTGCTCAGAATCGTTGGCCTGGAGCCAACCAACAGGTCTCAATTGTCCTGCAGAAGAATCTTTGCAGTTTGGAGCTTCTCACAACACCCATCGTGGGAAAACCCCCATGTCCTCGTGATCCAACCCCCTTCAAGAAAGGGCCATCAGGGCAGAAAGTCCAACCTGAGCGATCGTCTGATCCTTGCCCTGACTTCAGATGCACGAGATCTCGATTGAGGTCTGTAGATTGTGCCTGCCATATCCTCACCCAGAAACCTAGGCCTAGCTTGGGTACTCAGACTCCGTCCTCAGACTACTGGCCCACAAGCCCTCCAGTTGGGCAATCCAGAACTACAATGCCGCACTCTGCCTGCCCTACAGAAGTAAAACATTGCCCTCAGGGCTACCCCGAAACCGCAAATGAGGATCAACCTTCACGCCATTCGGCTGTACCCCAAACATATAGGCTGACCTGGGCACTATTTCCCCTTCTGACCCAGCCTGAGCCTGGACCTCCTGGTCCCACCCAGATAGCTGGCCGCACACTGAGCACATCGGACCCGCCATGGCCTTAGGTCGTCATCTCTTCCCAAATGTGGTTTTCAGGCACCAGAACCTAGACCTTATCACCAACCACTGCCCAGTTTCAAAATGATGCAGAAATCAGAACTCTTTCCCCATGGCAAGAAACCTTGTGGTTGGCATGTTGTCCAACGTTCAGTGTAGTTGAAACTAGCGTGGCCCATGAGGCCCAGCCCATGCTTGCGGCCACATTGGTCACAAACACACATTGTGACCCTCAGCCTGAGCCCAGTCCTCTGGTAAGGCCTCTCAGGGCCTATATGAAGAGACAGCATATTGGGCTTGCCATGCCCCTAGGCCCCAATTTTTACCCATAGTTCGGGTTGTCCCTTCACTCTTCCCCAGGGCTCTGCTTTGGAATTCCTCTTTTGGTGGGACACCTGAGGTAACAAACCTGAAAGGAGTCCTCCCATCCCACAGATTGACGAAAAACAATTGGGATCGCGCCAAATCCACAGAGAGGAAGATTCGTCCATGGCCCATGAGACCTCCCCAACATTCCACGGCCATCGCTGAAACAAAAGTCAGAGACAAAAGCCTGAGCAAGCGCCTCAGACTCGCTCATTCTTCATATCCTGAAGAGTTCTTCTCATGGTTTGTAGATCGGGCGTGCCATACCTACGTCCCCAAACTTAAGTTGAGTTTGTGTTTTCAGTCTTCTGTCCTCAAAGTCCTGGGCCACACTCCCTCCAGGCTGGGGCCCCTGGAGCCACACATTAGGACTGCCCCCACCCAATCCATGGGAATTCTGTCCATTCCATTGTCAAAAATCGTACAAATTAGGAGAACCCTCAAAAGTCCCTGAGGCCATCCCAATAGTTTAGGTCGCCCGGGAAAAAAAGGGCTGTTGATACCGGCTGAGCATCTACCTCCACTCATCTACCTCCACTCATACCAAGAAGATTGAATCAGACAGGACCCGAGGCCATTATCGGATCCATTGCTTTGGTTTACAGGCATGTCTCCTCAAAAGCCTGGATTCCAATACCAGCAGAGGGGATTTCCTGAGGCACCCATCAGAACAAATCTCGTCTCCACAAGGAAACTTGTGCATGGGAGCTATGCCAAAGCTTAGGAGAATACTTCAGGGTCCCGGTGCCACCTCCCAATTTCAAGGCCCTCATGGACACAAACACACGTTAGGACCCATCCTCTGGAAAGTGCATTTCGACTCAGCCACCCCGGGTGCTCCCGCAGATCCATTAGATCTAAACTGTCTTCTTGCTAGGAGACAATTGGAAGGCGAGGCGGACGTCCCAGTCATCCATCCTGGAACGGTGCTCTGGAGTCATTCCATATGGGATGTCCTGGAGCTGTCCAACAGGTCTCAATTGTCCCGCAGAAGGAATCCTTGAAGGGCGCATCCCACATCTCCCAACGTGGAAAACCTCCATGGCCTCGAGATTCCGCTCTCTTCATGAAGGGGCCGTCATGTACAGAAACTCCAACCTGAGCCAACGTGGGATCCTCGCCCTGACTTCAGATGCATGAGATATTGGTTCAGATCTGCAGGGGGTACCTGCCGTGCCCTCACCCTGAATCCGAAGTCTAGCTTGTGTTCTCAGACTTCCGTCTTCACTCTCCTGGCCCCAAAGCCCTCAAGTTTGGCAATTCCGGACCGACAATGAAGCACTCTGCCTGCCCTCTAGAAAAAATATATTGCCTAATGAGCAGCCCAGGCAGCTTAAATGAGGATAAACCTACACGGCACTCGAATGTACCCAAATTATATAGTCTAACCTGGGCACTAATGCACTGTCTGACACAACCTGAGCCCGGACCTGCTGATCAACACCCAGACAGCTGACCGCACGCTGAGCACATCAGACCCGCCATGGCCTTAGGTCATCATCTCTTCCCTACCTCAGTTTTCAGGCTTCAGAACCTAGACCTTATCTCCAATCACTGCCCACGGGTGACTGTGATGCAGATATCAGAACCCTTCCTGACCCATGGCAAGAAACCTTGTGGTTGGCATGTTGTCCAACGTTCAGTGTAGGATAAACCAGCATTCACCCTGAGGCCCTGCCCATTCTTGAGTGCGACGAGAGCATAAACACGCATTGTGACCTCAGCGTGAGTCCTGTCCTCTAGTAAGTCCTCTCAGTGGCTGGACCATTAGATGTCATAATGGGCTTGACATGTCCCTAGTCCCCAATTTTTAACCAGATTTCTGGTTGTCCAGTCGCCCCACCCCAGGGCTCTACTCTGGAATCCCTCATTTGGTGGGACATCTGAGGTTGAAAAACAAAATGAAACAAATCGACAACAACAAAAAAACGGACTTCTTCCATCCCCAGAATGACCCCAAACTCTATGGACGGTACCGAACCCCCAGAGAGTAAGACACGTCCATTTCCCATGAAGTCACCCGGCAATTTCACGACCATGAGTGACACGATATCCAGAGACAAAAACTTGAGCAAGAGCCTCACACTCGCCCTTTTTTCCTATCCCGAAGTGTTCTACTCATGGTCTGTAGATCAGTCCTGCCATACCTATGACCCAAAACATAAGCCGAGTTTGTGTTTTCAGACAACTGTCCAAACAGCTCTGGCCTACACACCCTACAGGCTCAGGGCCCTGGAGCCAAACCTGAGGACTGTACTTGCCCTCTCCAAGGGAATTGTATGTGCCCATTCCAATGGCCACAACCCTACTAGTAGGATAACCTCCAAAGTCCCTGAGGCCATCCCAATAGTTGTGGCTTCCCAGGACAAACAGGGGCAATGTGAGCCCATCTGAGCACCTACCTGCACTAAGACACGTAGACTGATGTCCCCAGAGGTATAAAGGAACGAACAGGCCCCTAGGCACTAATCGGATCCATTGCTTTGGTTTCCAGGCATCTCTCCTCAGAGGCCTGGATTTCAATACCAGCATATGGCTGTTTCTTGACTCACCCATCAGAACAAATCTCATCTACACATGGGAAACATGCACGTTGGAGCTGTGTCAAAGCCTCTGTTTAGGAGAACCCTTCAGGGACCCAGGGCCACCGCTTCATACCAAGGTCTCCATAGACACAAAACATATTAGGACACATCCACAGGAGAGTCCATTTCAACTCAGCCTCCTCGGTTGCCCCCCACATCCAGCAGATCTAACCTGTCTTGTTGCTTGGAGACCATTGGAATGCGAGGTTGGCTACCCAGCCATCCATCCTTAGAACCCTGCTTGGAATCGTTGGCCTGGAGCCAACCAACAGGTCTCAATTGTCCTGCAGAAGAATCTTTGCAGTTTGGAGGTTCTCACAACTCCCATCGTGGGAAAACCCCCATGTCCTCGTTATCCAACCCCCTTCAAGAAAGGGCCATCAGGGCAGAAAGTCCAACCTGAGCGATCGTCTGATCCTTGCCCTGACTTCAGATGCGCGAGATCTCGATTGAGGTCTGTAGATTGTGCCTGCCATATCCTCACCCAGAAACCTAGGCCTAGCTTGGGTTCTCAGACTTCGTCCTCAGACTACTGGCCCACAAGCTCTCCAGTTTGGCAATCCAGAACTACAATGCCGCACTCTGCCTGCCCTACAGAAGTCAAACATTGCCCTCAGGGCTACACCGAAACCGCAAATGAGGATCAACCTGCACGCCATTCGGCTGTACCCCAAACATATACTGACCTGGGCACTATTTCCCCTTCTGACCGAGCCTGAGCCTGGACCTCCTGGTCCCACACAGACAGCTGGCCGCACACTGAGCACATCGGACTCGCCATGGCCTTAGGTCGTCATCTCTTCCCAACTGCGGTTTTCAGGCTCCAGAACCTAGACCTTATCTCCAACCACTGCCCGGGTGGAAATTGATGCAGAAATCAGAACTCTTTCCTTATGGCAAGAAACCTTGTGGTTGGCATGTTGTCCAACGTTCAGTGTAGTTGAAATAAGCGTGGCCCATGAGGCCCAGCCCATGCTTGCGGGCCACATTGGTCACAAACACACATTGTGACCCTCAGCCTGAGCCCAGTCCTCAGGTAAGGCCTCTCAGGGCCTATATGAAGAGACAGCATATTGGGCTTGCCATGCCCCTAGGCCCCAATTTTTAACCATAGTTCGGGTTGTCCCTTCACTCTTCCCCAGGGCTCTGCTTTGGAATTCCTCTTTTGGTGGGACACCTGAGGTAACAAACCTGAAGGAGTCCTCCCATCCCACAGATTGACGAAAAACAATTGGGATCGGGCCAAATCCACAGAGAGGAAGATTCGTCCATGGCCCATGAGACCTCCCCAACATTCCACGGCCATCGCAGAAACAAAATCCAGAGAAAAAAGCCTGAGCAAGCGCCTCAGACTCGCTCATTCTTCATATCCTGAAGAGTTCTTCTCAGGGTTTGTAGATCGGGCGTGCCATACCTACGTCCCCAAACTTAAGCTGAGTTTGTGTTTTCAGTCTTCTGTCCTCAAAGTCCTGGGCCACACTCCCTCCAGGCTGGGGCCCCTGGAGCCACACATTAGGACTGCCCCCACCCAATCCATGGGAATTCTGCCCATTCCATTTTCCAAAATCGTACAAATTAGGAGAACCCTCCAAAGTCCTTGAGGCCATCCCATTAGTGTAGGTCGCCCAGACAAAAAATGGGAGGTTGATACCGGCTGAGCATCTACCTCCACTCATCTACCTCCACTCATACCAAGAAGATTGAACCAGACAGGACCCGAGGCTTAGGAGAATACTTCAGGGTCCCGGTGCCACCTCCCCATTCCAAGGCCCTCATGGACACAAACACACGTTAGGACCCAGCCTCTGGAAAGTGCATTTCAACTCAGCCAGAAATCAGAACTCTTCCTGACCCATGGCAAGAAACCTTGTGGTTGGCATGTTGTCCAACGTTCAGTGTAGTAGAAACCAGCATTCACCCTGAGGCCCCGACCATTCTTGCGTGCGACGAGAGCATAAACACGCATTGTGACCTCAGCGTGAGTCCTGTCCTCTAGTAAGTCCTCTCAGTGGCTGGACCATTAGATTTCATAATGGGCTTGACATATCCCTAGTCCCCAATTTTTAACCAGATTTCTGGTTGTCCAGTCGCCCCACCCCAGGGCTCTACTCTGGAATCCCTCATTTGGTGGGACATCTGAGGTTGAAAAACAAAATGAAACAAATCGACAACAACAACAAAAAAACGGACTTCTTCCATCCCCAGAATGACCCCAAACTCTTTGGACGGGACTGAACCCCCAGAGAGTAAGACTCGTCCATTTCCCATGAAGTCACCCGGCAATTTCACGACCATGAGTGACACGATATCCAGAGACAAAAACTAGAGCAAGAGCCTCACACTCGCCCTTTTTTCATATCCCGAAGTGTTCTCCTCATGGTCTGTAGATCAGTCCTGCCATACCTATGACCCAAAACATAAGCCGAGTTTGTGTTTTCAGACAACTGTCCAAACAGCTCTGGCCTACACACCCTACAGGCTCAGGGCCCTGGAGCCAAACCTGAGGACTGTACTTGCCCTCTCCAAGGGACTTGTATGTGCCCATTCCAATGGCCACAACCCTACTAGTAGGATAACCTCCAAAGTCCCTGAGGCCATCCCAATAGTTGTGGCTTCCCAGGACAAACAGGGGCAATCTGAGCCCATCTGAGCACCTACCTGCACTCAGACCCGTAGACTGATGTCCCCAGAGGTAAAAAGGAACGAACAGGCCCCTAGGCACTAATCGGATCCATTGCTTTGGTTTCCAGGCATCTCTCCTCAGAGGCCTGGATTTCAATACCAGCATATGGCTGTTTCTTGACTCACCCATCAGAACAAATCTCATCTACACATGGGAAACATGCACGTTGGAGCTGTGTCAAAGCCTCTGTTTAGGAGAACCCTTCAGGGCCCCAAGGCCACCGCTTCATTCCAAGGTCTCCATAGACACAAAAACATATTAGGACACATCCACAGGAGAGTCCATTTCAACTCAGCCTCCTCGTTTGCCCCCCACATCCAGCAGATCTAACCTGTCTTGTTGCTTGGAGACAATTGGAATGCGAGGTGGGCTACCCAGCCATCCATCCTTAGAACCCTGCTCGGAATCGTTGGCCTGGAGCCAACCAGCAGGTCTCAATTGTCCTGCAGAAGAATCTTTGCAGTTTGGAGCTTCTCACAACTCCCATCGTGGGAAAACCCCCATGTCCTCGTGATCCAACCCCCTTCAAGAAAGGGCCATCAGGGCAGAAAGTCCAACCTGAGCGATCGTCTGATCCTTGCCCTGACTTCAGATGCACGAGATCTCGATTGAGGTCTGTAGATTGTGCCTGCCATATCCTCACCCAGAAACCTAGGCCTAGCTTGGGTTCTCAGACTCCGTCCTCAGACTACTGGCCCACAAGCCCTCCAGTTGGGCAATCCAGAACTACAATGCCGCACTCTGCCTGCCCTACAGAAGTAAAACATTGCCCTCAGGGCTACCCCGAAACCGCAAATGAGGATCAACCTGCACGCCATTCGGCTGTACCCCAAACATATAGGCTGACCTGGGCACTATTTCCTCTTCTGACCCAGCCTGAGCCTGGACCTCCTGGTCCCAACCAGATAGCTGGCCGCACACTGAGCACATCGGACCCGCCATGGCCTTAGGTCGTCATCTCTTCCCAACTGCGGTATTCAGGCTCCAGAACCTAGACCTTATCACCAACCACTGCCAAGTTTGAAAATGATGCAGAAATCAGAACTCTTTCCCCATGGCAAGAAACCTTGTGCTTGGCATGTTGTCCAACGTTCAGTGTAGTTGAAACAAGCGTGGCCCATGAGGCCCAGCCCATGCTTGCGGGCCACATTGGTCACAAACACACATTGTGACCCTCAGCCTGAGCCCAGTCCTCAGGTAAGGCCTCTCAGGGCCTATATGAAGAGACAGCATATTGGGCTTGCCATGCCCCTAGGCCCCAATTTTTAACCATAGTTCGGGTTGTCCCTTCACTCTTCCCCAGGGCTCTGCTTTGGAATTCCTCTTTTGGTGGGACACCTGAGGTAACAAACCTGAAAGGAGTCCTCCCATCCCACAGATTGACGAAAAACAATTGGGATCGGGCCAAATCCACAGAGAGGAAGATTCGTACATGGCCCATGAGACCTCCCCAACATTCCACGGCCATCGCTGAAACAAAAGTCAGAGACAAAAGCCTGAGCAAGCGCCTCAGACTCGCTCATTCTTCATATCCTGAAGAGTTCTTCTCATGGTTTGTAGATCGGGCGTGCCATACCTACGTCCCCAAACTTAAGCTGAGTTTGTGTTTTCAGTCTTCTGTCCTCAAAGTCCTGGGCCACACTCCCTCCAGGATGGGGCCCCTGGAGCCACACATTAGGACTGCCCCCACCCAATCCATGGAAATTCTGTCCATTCCATTGTCAAAAATCGTACAAATTAGGAGAACCCTCCAAAGTCCCTGAGGCCATCCCAATAGTGTAGGTCGCCCGGGACAAAAAAGGGCGGTTGATACCGGCTGAGCATCTACCTCCACTCATCTACCTCCACTCATACCAAGAAGATTGAATCAGACAGGACCCGAGGCCATTATCGGATCCATTGCTTTGGTTTACAGGCATGTCTCCTCAAAAGCCTGGATTCCAATACCAGCAGAGGGGATTTCCTGAGGCACCCATCAGAACAAATCTCGTCTCCAAAATGAAACTTGTGCAAGGGAGTTATGCCAAAGCTTAGGAGAATACTTCAGGGTCCCGGTGCCACCTCCCCATTCCAAGGCCCTCATGGACACAAACACACGTTAGGACCCATCCTCTGGAAAGTGCATTTCAACTCAGCCACCCCGGTTGCTCCCGCAGATCCATTAGATCTAAACTGTCTTGTTGCTAGGAGACAATTGGAAGGCGAGGCGGACTTCCCAGGCATCCATCCTGGAACGGTGCTCTGGAGTCATTCCATATGGGATGTCCTGGAGCTGTCCAACAGGTCTCAATTGTCCCGCAGAAGGAATCCTTGAAGGGGGCATCCCACATTTCCCAACGTGGAAAACCTCCATGGCCTGGAGATTCCGCTTTCTTCATGAAGGGGCCGTCATGCACAGAAACTCCAACCTGAGCCAACGTGGGATCCTCTCCCTGACTTCAGATGCATGAGATATTGGTTCAGATCTGCAGGGGGTACCTGCCGTGCCCTCACCCTGAATCCGAAGTCTAGCTTGTGTTCTCAGACTTCTGTCCTCACTCTCCTGGCCCCGAAGCCCTCAAGTTTGGCAATTCCGGACCGACAATGAAGCACTCTGCCTGCCCTCTAGAAAAAATATATTGCCTAATGAGCAGCCCAGGCAGCTTAAATGAGGATAAACCTACACGGCACTCGAATGTACCCAAATTATATAGTCTAACCTGGGCACTAATGCACTGTCTGACACAACCTGAGCCCGGACCTGCTGACCAACACCCAGACAGCTGACCGCACGCTGAGCACATCAGACCCGCCATGGCCTTAGGTCATCATCTCTTCCCTACCTCAGTTTTCAGGCTTCAGAACCTAGACCTTATCTCCAATCACTGCCCACGGGTGACTGTGATGCAGAAATCAGAACTCTTCCTGACCCATGGCAAGAAACCTTGTGGTTGGCATGTTGTCCAACGTTCAGTGTAGGAGAAACCAGCATTCACCCTGAGGCCCCGCCCATTCCTGAGTGCGACGAGAGCATAAACACTCATTGTGACCTCAGCGTGAGTCCTGTCCTCTAGTAAGTCCTCTCAGTGGCTGGACCATTAGTTGTCATAATGGGCTTGACATGTCCCTAGTCCTCAATTTTTAACCAGATTTCTGGTTGTCCAGTCGCCCCACCCCAGGGCTCTACTCTGGAATCCCTCATTTGGTGGGATATCTGAGGTTGAAAAACAAAATTAAACAAATCGACAACAACAACAAAAAAACGGACTTCTTCCATCCCCAGAATGACCCCAAACTCTTTGGACGGGACCGAACCCCCAGAGAGTAAGACTCGTCCATTTCCCATGATGTCACCCAGCAATTTCACGACCATGAGTGACACGATATCCAGAGACAAAAACTTGAGCAAGGGCCTCACACTCGCCCTTTTTTCATATCCCGAAGTGTTCTCCTCATGGTCTGTAGATCAGTCCTGCCATACCCATGACCCAAAACATAAGCCGAGTTTGTGTTTTCAGACAACTGTCCAAACAGCTCTGGCCTACACCCTACAGGCTCAGGGCCCTGGAGTCAAACCTGAGGACTGTACTTGCCCTCTCCAAGGGAATTGTATGTGCCCATTCCAATGGCCACAACCCTACTAGTAGGATAACCTCCAAAGTCCCTGAGGCCATCCCAATAGTTGTGGCTTCCCAGGACAAACAGGGGCAATCTGAGCCCATCTGAGCACCTACCTGCACTCAGACCCGTAGACTGATGTCCCCAGAGGTAAAAAGGAACGAACAGGCCCCTAGGCACTAATCGGATCCATTGCTTTGGTTTCCAGGCATCTCTCCTCAGAGGCCTGGATTTCAATACCAGCATATGGCTGTTTCTTGACTCACCCATCAGAACAAATCTCATCTACACATGGGAAACATGCACGTTGGAGCTGTGTCAAAGCCTCTGTTTAGGAGAACCCTTCAGGGCCCCAGGGCCACCGCTTCATTCCAAGGTCTCCATAGACACAAAAACATATTAGGACACATCCACAGGAGAGTCCATTTCAACTCAGCCTCCTCGGTTGCCCCCCACATCCAGCAGATCTAACCTGTCTTGTTGCTTGGAGACAATTGGAATGCGAGGTGGGCTACCCAGCCATCCATCCTTAGAACACTGCTCAGAATCGTTGGCCTGGAGCCAACCAACAGGTCTCAATTGTCCTGCAGAAGAGTCTTTGCAGTATGGAGCTTCTATCAACTCCCATCGTGGGAAAACCCCCATGTCCTCGTGATCCAACCCCCTTCAAGAAAGGGCCATCAGGGCAGAAAGTCCAACCTGAGCGATCGTCTGATCCTTGCCCTGACTTCAGATGCACGAGATCTTGATTGAGGTCTGTAGATTGTGCCTGCCATATCCTCACCCAGAAACCTAGGCCTAGCTTGGGTTCTCAGACTCCGTCCTCAGACTACTGGCCCACAAGCCCTCCAGTTTGTCAATCCAGAACTACAATGCCGCACTCTGACTGCCCTACAGAAGTCAAACATTGCCCTCAGGGCTACCCCGAAACCGCAAATGAGGTTCAACCTGCACGCCATTCGGCTGTACCCCAAACATATAGGCTGACCTGGGCACTATTTCCCCTTCTGACACAGCCTGAGCCTGGACCTCCTGGTCCCACCCAGACAGCTGGCCGCACACTGAGCACATCGGACCCGCCATGGCCTTAGGTCGTCATCTCTTCCCAACTGCGGTTTTCAGGCTCCAGAACCTAGACCTTATCTCCAACCACTGCCCAGGGTTGAAAATGATGCAGAAATCAGAACTCTTTCCCCATGGCAAGAAACCTTGTGGTTGGCATGTTGTCCAACGTTCAGTGTAGTTGAAACAAGCGTGGCCCATGAGGCCCAGCCCATGCTTGCGGGCCACATTGTACACAAACACACATTGTGACCCTCAGCCTGAGCCCAGTCCTCAGGTAAGGCCTCTCAGGGCCTATATGAAGAGACAGCATATTGGGCTTGCCATGCCCCTAGGCCCCAATTTTTAACCATAGTTCGGGTTGTCCCTTCACTCTTCCCCAGGGCTCTGCTTTGGAATTCCTCTTTTGTTGGGACACCTGAGGTAACAAACCTGAAAGGAGTCCTCCCATCCCACAGATTGACGAAAAACAATTGGGATCGGGCCAAATCCACAGAGAGGAAGATTCGTCCATGGCCAATGAGATCTCCCCAACATTCCACGGCCATCGCTGAAACAAAAGTCAGAGACAAAAGCCTGAGCAAGCGCCTCAGACTCGCTCATTCTTCATATCCTGAAGAGTTCTTCTCATGGTTTGTAGATCGGGCGTGCCATACCTACGTCCCCAAACTTAAGCTGAGTTTGTGTTTTCAGTCTTCTGTCCTCAAAGTCCTGGGCCACACTCCCTCCAGGCTGGGGCCCCTGGAGCCACACATTAGGACTGCCCCCACCCAATCCATGGGAATTCTGCCCATTCCATTGTCAAAAATCGTACAAATTAGGAGAACCCTCCAAAGTCCCTGGGCCATCCCAATAGTGTAGGTCGCCCGGGACAAAAAAGGGCGGTTGATACCGGCTGAGCATCTACCTCCACTCATCTACCTCCACTCATACCAAGAAGATTGAACCAGACAGGACCCGAGGCCATTATCGGATCCATTGCTTTGGTTTACAGGCATGTCTCCTCAAAAGCCTGGATTCCAATACCAGCAGAGGGGATTTCCTGAGGCACCCATCAGAACAAATCTCCTCTCCACAAGGAAACTTGTGCATGGGAGCTATGCCAAAGCTTAGGAGAATACTTCAGGGTCCCGGTGCCACCTCCCCATTCCAAGGCTCTCATGGACACAAACACACGTTAGGACCCATCCTCTGGAAAGTGCATTTCAACTCAGCCACCCCGGGTGCTCCCGCAGATCCATTAGATCTAAACTGTCTTGTTGCTAGGAGACAATTGGAAGGCAAGTCGGACTTCCCAGGCATCCATCCTGGAACGGTGCTCTGGAGTCATTCCATATGGGATGTCCTGGAGCTGTCCAACAGGTCTCAATTGTCCCGCAGAAGGAATCCTTGAAGGGGGCATCCCACATCTCCCAACGTGGAAAACCTCCATGGCCTCGAGATTCCGCTCCCTTCATGAAGGGGCCGTCATGCACAGAAACTCCAACCTGAGCCAACGTGGGATCCTCGCCCTGACTTCAGATGCATGAGATATTGGTTCAGATCTGCAGGGGGTACCTGCCGTGCCCTCACCCTGAATCCGAAGTCTAGCTTGTGTTCTCAGACTTCCGTCCTCACTCTCCTGGCCCCAAAGCCCTCAAGTTTGGCAATTCCGGACCGACAATGAAGCACTCTGCCTGCCCTCTAGAAAAAATATATTGCCTAATGAGCAGCCCAGGCTGCTTAAATGAGGATAAACCTACACGGCACTCGAATGTACCCAAATTATATAGTCTAACCTGGGCACTAATGCACTGTCTGACACAACCTGAGCCCGGACCTGCTGACCAACACCCAGACAGCTGACCGCACGCTGAGCACATCAGACCCGCCATGGCCTTAGGTCATCATCTCTTCCCTACCTCAGTTTTCAGGCTTCAGAACCTAGACCTTATCTCCAATCACTGCCCACGGGTGACTGTGATGCAGAAATCAGAACTCTTCCTGACCCATGGCAAGAAACCTTGTGGTTGGCATGTTGTCCAACGTTCAGTGTAGGAGAAACCAGCATTCACCCTGAGGCCCCGCCCATTCTTGAGTGCGACGAGAGCATAAACACGCATTGTGACCTCAGCGTGAGTCCTGTCCTCTAGTAAGTCCTCTCAGTGGCTGGACCATTAGATGTCATAATGGGCTTGACATGTCCCTAGTCCCCAATTTTTAACCAGATTTCTGGTTGTCCAGTCGCCCCACCCCAGGGCTCTACTCTGGAATCCCTCATTTGGTGGGACATCTGAGGTTGAAAAACAAAATGAAACAAATCGACAACAACAACAAAAAAACGGACTTCTTCCATCCCCAGAATGACCCCAAACTCTTTGGACGGGACCGAACCCCCAGAGAGTAAGACTCGTCCATTTCCCATGATGTCACCCGGCAATTTCACGACCATGAGTGACACGATATCCAGAGACAAAAACTTGAGCAAGAGCCTCACACTCGCCCTTTTTTCATATCCCGAAGTGTTCTCCTCATGGTCTGTAGATCAGTCCTGCCATACCTATGACCCAAAACATAAGCCGAGTTTGTGTTTTCAGACAACTGTCCAAACAGCTCTGGCCTACACACCCTACAGGCTCAGGGCCCTGGAGCCAAACCTGAGGACTGTACTTGCCCTCTCCAAGGGAATTGTATGTGCCCATTCCAATGGCCACAACCCTACTAGTAGGATAACCTCCAAAGTCCCTGAGGCCATCCCAATAGTTGTGGCTTCCCAGGACAAACAGGGGCAATCTGAGCCCATCTGAGCACCTACCTGCACTCAGACCCGTAGACTGATGTCCCCAGAGGTAAAAAGGAACGAACAGGCCCCTAGGCACTAATCGGATCCATTGCTTTGGTTTCCAGTCATCTCTCCTCAGAGGCCTGGATTTCAATACCAGCATATGGCTGTTTCTTGACTCACCCATCAGAACAAATCTCATCTACACATGGGAAACATGCACGTTGGAGCTGTGTCAAAGCCTCTGTTTAGGAGAACCCTTCAGGGCCCCAGGGCCACCGCTTCATTCCAAGGTCTCCATAGACACAAAAACATATTAGGACACATCCACAGGAGAGTCCATTACAACTCAGCCTCCTCGGTTGCCCCCCACATCCAGCAGATCTAACCTGTCTTGTTGCTTGGAGACAATTGGAATGTGAGGTGGGCTACCCAGCCATCCATCCTTAGAACACTGCTCAGAATCGTTGGCCTGGAGCCAACCAACAGGTCTCAATTGTCCTGCAGAAGAGTCTTTGCAGTTTGGAGCTTCTCACAACTCCCATCGTGGGAAAACCCCCATGTCCTCGTGATCCAACCCCCTTCAAGAAAGGGCCATCAGGGCAGAAAGTCCAACCTGAGCGATCGTCTGATCCTTGCCCTGACTTCAGATGCACGAGATCTTGATTGAGGTCTGTAGATTGTGCCTGCCATATCCTCACCCAGAAACCTAGGCCTAGCTTGGGTTCTCAGACTCCGTCCTCAGACTACTGGCCCACAAGCCCTCCAGTTTGTCAATCCAGAACTAAAATGCCGCACTCTGCCTGCCCTACAGAAGTCAAACATTGCCCTCAGGGCTACCCCGAAACCGCAAATGAGGTTCAACCTGCACGCCATTCGGCTGTACCCCAAACATATAGGCTGACCTGGGCACTATTTCCCCTTCTGACACAGCCTGAGCCTGGACCTCCTGGTCCCACCCAGACAGCTGGCCGCACACTGAGCACATCGGACCCGCCATGGCCTTAGGTCGTCATCTCTTCCCAACTGCGGTTTTCAGGCTCCAGAACCTAGACCTTATCTCCAACCACTGCCCAGGGTTGAAAATGGTGCAGAAATCAGAACTCTTTCCCCATGGCAAGAAACCTTGTGGTTGGCATGTTGTCCAACGTTCAGTGTAGTTGAAACAAGCGTGGCCCATGAGGCCCAGCCCATGCTTGCGGGCCACATTGGACACAAACACACATTGTGACCCTCAGCCTGAGCCCAGTCCTCAGGTAAGGCCTCTCAGGGCCTATATGAAGAGACAGCATATTGGGCTTGCCATGCCCCTAGGCCCCAATTTTTAACCATAGTTCGGGTTGTCCCTTCACTCTTCCCCAGGGCTCTGCTTTGGAATTCCTCTTTTGGTGGGACACCTGAGGTAACAAACCTGAAAGGAGTCCTCCCATCCCACAGATTGACGAAAAACAATTGGGATCGGGCCAAATCCACAGAGAGGAAGATTTGTCCATGGCCAATGAGATCTCCCCAACATTCCACGGCCATCGCTGAAACAAAAGTCAGAGACAAAAGCCTGAGCAAGCGCCTCAGACTCGCTCATTCTTCATATCCTGAAGAGTTCTTCTCATGGTTTGTAGATCGGGCGTGCCATACCTACGTCCCCAAACTTAAGCTGAGTTTGTGTTTTCAGTCTTCTGTCCTCAAAGTCCTGGGCCACACTCCCTCCAGGCTGGGGCCCCTGGAGCCACACATTAGGACTGCCCCCACCCAATCCATGGGAATTCTGCCCATTCCATTGTCAAAAATCGTACAAATTAGGAGAACCCTCCAAAGTCCCTGGGCCATCCCAATAGTGTAGGTCGCCCGGGACAAAAAAGGGCGGTTGATACCGGCTGAGCATCTACCTCCACTCATCTACCTCCACTCATACCAAGAAGATTGAACCAGACATGACCCGAGGCCATTATCGGATCCATTGCTTTGGTTTACAGGCATGTCTCCTCAAAAGCCTGGATTCCAATACCAGCAGAGGGGATTTCCTGAGGCACCCATCAGAACAAATCTCCTCTCCACAAGGAAACTTGTGCATGGGAGCTATGCCAAAGCTTAGGAGAATACTTCAGGGTCCCGGTGCCACCTCCCCATTCCAAGGCCCTCATGGACACAAACACACGTTAGGACCCATCCTCTGGAAAGTGCATTTCAACTCAGCCACCCCGGGTGCTCCCGCAGATCCATTAGATCTAAACTGTCTTGTTGCTAGGAGACAATTGGAAGGCAAGGCGGACTTCCCAGGCATCCATCCTGGAACGGTGCTCTGGAGTCATTCCATATGGGATGTCCTGGAGCTGTCCAACAGGTCTCAATTGTCCCGCAGAAGGAATCCTTGAAGGGGGCATCCCACATCTCCCAACGTGGAAAACCTCCATGGCCTCGAGATTCCGCTCCCTTCATGAAGGGGCCGTCATGCACAGAAACTCCAACCTGAGCCAACGTGGGATCCTCGCCCTGACTTCAGATGCATGAGATATTGGTTCAGATCTGCAGGGGGTACCTGCCGTGCCCTCACCCTGAATCCGAAGTCTAGCTTGTGTTCTCAGACTTCCGTCCTCACTCTCCTGGCCCCGAAGCCCTCAAGTTTGGCAATTCCGGACCGACAATGAAGCACTCTGCCTGCCCTCTAGAAAAAATATATTGCCTAATGAGCAGCCCAGGCTGCTTAAATGAGGATAAACCTACACGGCACTCGAATGTACCCAAATTATATAGTCTAACCTGGGCACTAATGCATTGTCTGACACAACCTGAGCCCGGACCTGCTGACCAACACCCAGACAGCTGACCGCACGCTGAGCACATCAGACCCGCCATGGCCTTAGGTCATCATCTCTTCCCTACCTCAGTTTTCAGGCTTCAGAACCTAGACCTTATCTCCAATCACTGCCCACGGGTGACTGTGATGCAGAAATCAGAACTCTTCCTGACCCATGGCAAGAAACCTTGTGGTTGGCATGTTGTCCAACGTTCAGTGTAGGAGAAACCAGCATTCACCCTGAGGCCCCGCCCATTCTTGAGTGCGACGAGAGCATAAACACGCATTGTGACCTCAGCGTGAGTCCTGTCCTCTAGTAAGTCCTCTCAGTGGCTGGACCATTAGATGTCATAATGGGCTTGACATGTCCCTAGTCCCCAATTTTTAACCAGATTTCTGGTTGTCCAGTCGCCCCACCCCAGGGCTCTACTCTGGAATCCCTCATTTGGTGGGACATCTGAGGTTGAAAAACAAAATGAAACAAATCGACAACAACAACAAAAAAACGGACTTCTTCCATCCCCAGAATGACCCCAAACTCTTTGGACGGGACCGAACCCCCAGAGAGTAAGACTCGTCCATTTCCCATGATGTCACCCGGCAATTTCACGACCATGAGTGACACGATATCCAGAGACAAAAACTTGAGCAAGAGCCTCACACTCGCCCTTTTTTCATATCCCGAAGTGTTCTCCTCATGGTCTGTAGATCAGTCCTGCCATACCTATGACCCAAAACATAAGCCGAGTTTGTGTTTTCAGACAACTGTCCAAACAGCTCTGGCCTACACACCCTACAGGCTCAGGGCCCTGGAGCCAAACCTGAGGACTGTACTTGCCCTCTCCAAGGGAATTGTATGTGCCCATTCCAATGGCCACAACCCTACTAGTAGGATAACCTCCAAAGTCCCTGAGGCCATCCCAAGACTTGTGGCTTCCCAGGACAAACAGGGGCAATCTGAGCCCATCTGAGCACCTACCTGCACTCAGACCCGTAGACTGATGTCCCCAGAGGTAAAAAGGAACGAACAGGCCCCTAGGCACTAATCGGATCCATTGCTTTGGTTTCCAGGCATCTCTCCTCAGAGGCCTGGATTTCAATACCAGCATATGGCTGTTTCTTGACTCACCCATCAGAACAAATCTCATCTACACATGGGAAACATGCACGTTGGAGCTGTGTCAAAGCCTCTGTTTAGGAGAACCCTTCAGGGCCCCAGGGCCACCGCTTCATTCCAAGGTCTCCATAGACACAAAAACATATTAGGACACATCCACAGGAGAGTCCATTACAACTCAGCCTCCTCGGTTGCCCCCCACATCCAGCAGATCTAACCTGTCTTGTTGCTTGGAGACAATTGGAATGTGAGGTGGGCTACCCAGCCATCCATCCTTAGAACACTGCTCAGAATCGTTGGCCTGGAGCCAACCAACAGGTCTCAATTGTCCTGCAGAAGAGTCTTTGCAGTTTGGAGCTTCTCACAACTCCCATCGTGGGAAAACCCCCATGTCCTCGTGATCCAACCCCCTTCAAGAAAGGGCCATCAGGGCAGAAAGTCCAACCTGAGCGATCGTCTGATCCTTGCCCTGACTTCAGATGCACGAGATCTTGATTGAGGTCTGTAGATTGTGCCTGCCATATCCTCACCCAGAAACCTAGGCCTAGCTTGGGTTCTCAGACTCCGTCCTCAGACTACTGGCCCACAAGCCCTCCAGTTTGTCAATCCAGAACTAAAATGCCACACTCTGCCTGCCCTACAGAAGTCAAACATTGCCCTCAGGGCTACCCCGAAACCGCAAATGAGGTTCAACCTGCACGCCATTCGGCTGTACCCCAAACATATAGGCTGACCTGGGCACTATTTCCCCTTCTGACACAGCCTGAGCCTGGACCTCCTGGTCCCACCCAGACAGCTGGCCGCACACTGAGCACATCGGACCCGCCATGGCCTTAGGTCGTCATCTCTTCCCAACTGCGGTTTTCAGGCTCCAGAACCTAGACCTTATCTCCAACCACTGCCCAGGGTTGAAAATGGTGCAGAAATCAGAACTCTTTCCCCATGGCAAGAAACCTTGTGGTTGGCATGTTGTCCAACGTTCAGTGTAGTTGAAACAAGCGTGGCCCATGAGGCCCAGCCCATGCTTGCGGGCCACATTGGACACAAACACACATTGTGACCCTCAGCCTGAGCCCAGTCCTCAGGTAAGGCCTCTCAGGGCCTCTATGAAGAGACAGCATATTGGGCTTGCCATGCCCCTAGGCCCCAATTTTTAACCATAGTTCGGGTTGTCCCTTCACTCTTCCCCAGGGCTCTGCTTTGGAATTCCTCTTTTGGTGGGACACCTGAGGTAACAAACCTGAAAGGAGTCCTCCCATCCCACAGATTGACGAAAAACAATTGGGATCGGGCCAAATCCACAGAGAGGAAGATTTGTCCATGGCCAATGAGATCTCCCCAACATTCCACGGCCATCGCTGAAACAAAAGTCAGAGACAAAAGCCTGAGCAAGCGCCTCAGACTCGCTCATTCTTCATATCCTGAAGAGTTCTTCTCATGGTTTGTAGATCGGGCGTGCCATACCTACGTCCCCAAACTTAAGCTGAGTTTGTGTTTTCAGTCTTCTGTCCTCAAAGTCCTGGGCCACACTCCCTCCAGGCTGGGGCCCCTGGAGCCACACATTAGGACTGCCCCCACCCAATCCATGGGAATTCTGCCCATTCCATTGTCAAAAATCGTACAAATTAGGAGAACCCTCCAAAGTCCCTGGGCCATCCCAATAGTGTAGGTCGCCCGGGACAAAAAAGGGCGGTTGATACCGGCTGAGCATCTACCTCCACTCATCTACCTCCACTCATACCAAGAAGATTGAACCAGACAGGACCCGAGGCCATTATCGGATCCATTGCTTTGGTTTACAGGCATGTCTCCTCAAAAGCCTGGATTCCAATACCAGCAGAGGGGATTTCCTGAGGCACCCATCAGAACAAATTTCCTCTCCACAAGGAAACTTGTGCATGGGAGCTATGCCAAAGCTTAGGAGAATACTTCAGGGTCCCGGTGCCACCTCCCCATTCCAAGGCCCTCATGGACACAAACACACGTTAGGACCCATCCTCTGGAAAGTGCATTTCAACTCAGCCACCCCGGGTGCTCCCGCAGATCCATTAGATCTAAACTGTCTTGTTGCTAGGAGACAATTGGAAGGCAAGGCGGACTTCCCAGGCATCCATCCTGGAACGGTGCTCTGGAGTCATTCCATATGGGATGTCCTGGAGCTGTCCAACAGGTCTCAATTGTCCCGCAGAAGGAATCCTTGAAGGGGGCATCCCACATCTCCCAACGTGGAAAACCTCCATGGTCTCGAGATTCCGCTCCCTTCATGAAGGGGCCGTCATGCACAGAAACTCCAACCTGAGCCAACGTGGGATCCTCGCCCTGACTTCAGATGCATGAGATATTGGTTCAGATCTGCAGGGGGTACCTGCCGTGCCCTCACCCTGAATCCGAAGTCTAGCTTGTGTTCTCAGACTTCCGTCCTCACTCTCCTGGCCCCGAAGCCCTCAAGTTTGGCAATTCCGGACCGACAATGAAGCACTCTGCCTGCCCTCTAGAAAAAATATATTGCCTAATGAGCAGCCCAGGCTGCTTAAATGAGGATAAACCTACACGGCACTCGAATGTACCCAAATTATATAGTCTAACCTGGGCACTAATGCATTGTCTGACACAACCTGAGCCCGGACCTGCTGACCAACACCCAGACAGCTGACCGCACGCTGAGCACATCAGACCCGCCATGGCCTTAGGTCATCATCTCTTCCCTACCTCAGTTTTCAGGCTTCAGAACCTAGACCTTATCTCCAATCACTGCCCACGGGTGACTGTGATGCAGAAATCAGAACTCTTCCTGACCCATGGCAAGAAACCTTGTGGTTGGCATGTTGTCCAACGTTCAGTGTAGGAGAAACCAGCATTCACCCTGAGGCCCCGCCCATTCTTGAGTGCGACGAGAGCATAAACACGCATTGTGACCTCAGCGTGAGTCCTGTCCTCTAGTAAGTCCTCTCAGTGGCTGGACCATTAGATGTCATAATGGGCTTGACATGTCCCTAGTCCCCAATTTTTAACCAGATTTCTGGTTGTCCAGTCGCCCCACCCCAGGGCTCTACTCTGGAATCCCTCATTTGGTGGGACATCGGGGGTTGAAAAACAAAATGAAACAAATCGACAACAACAACAAAAAAACGGACTTCTTCCATCCCCAGAATGACCCCAAACTCTTTGGACGGGACCGAACCCCCAGAGAGTAAGACTCGTCCATTTCCCATGATGTCACCCGGCAATTTCACGACCATGAGTGACACGATATCCAGAGACAAAAACTTGAGCAAGAGCCTCACACTCGCCCTTTTTTCATATCCCGAAGTGTTCTCCTCATGGTCTGTAGATCAGTCCTGCCATACCTATGACCCAAAACATAAGCCGAGTTTGTGTTTTCAGACAACTGTCCAAACAGCTCTGGCCTACACCCTACAGGCTCAGGGCCCTGGAGCCAAACCTGAGGACTGTACTTGCCCTCTCCAAGGGAATTGTATGTGCCCATTCCAATGGCCACAACCCTACTAGTAGGATAACCTCCAAAGTCCCTGAGGCCATCCCAATAGTTGTGGCTTCCCAGGACAAACAGGGGCAATCTGAGCCCATCTGAGCACCTACCTGCACTCAGACCCATAGACTGATGTCCCCAGAGGTAAAAAGGAACGAACAGGCCCCTAGGCACTAATCGGATCCATTGCTTTGGTTTCCAGGCATCTCTCCTCAGAGGCCTGGATTTCAATACCAGCATATGGCTGTTTCTTGACTCACCCATCAGAACAAATCTCATCTACACATGGGAAACATGCACGTTGGAGCTGTGTCAAAGCCTCTGTTTAGGAGAACCCTTCAGGGCCCCAGGGCCACCGCTTCATTCCAAGGTCTCCATAGACACAAAAACATATTAGGACACATCCACAGGAGAGTCCATTTCAACTCAGCCTCCTCGGTTGCCCCCCACATCCAGCAGATCTAACCTGTCTTGTTGCTTGGAGACAATTGGAATGCGAGGTGGGCTACCCAGCCATCCATCCTTAGAACCCTGCTCGGAATCGTTGGCCTGGAGCCAACCAACAGGTCTCAATTGTCCTGCAGAAGAGTCTTTGCAGTATGGAGCTTCTAACAACTCCCATCGTGGGAAAACCCCCATGTCCTCGTGATCCAACCCCCTTCAAGAAAGGGCCATCAGGGCAGAAAGTCCAACCTGAGCGATCGTCTGATCCTTGCCCTGACTTCAGATGCACGAGATCTTGATTGAGGTCTGTAGATTGTGCCTGCCATATCCTCACCCAGAAACCTAGGCCTAGCTTGGGTTCTCAGACTCCGTCCTCAGACTACTGGCCCACAAGCCCTCCAGTTTGTCAATCCAGAACTACAATGCCGCACTCTGCCTGCCCTACAGAAGTCAAACATTGCCCTCAGGGCTACCACGAAACCGCAAATGAGGTTCAACCTGCACGCCATTCGGCTGTACCCCAAACATATAGGCTGACCTGGTCACTATTTCGCCTTCTGACACAGCCTGAGCCTGGACCTCCTGGTCCCACCCAGACAGCTGGCCGCACACTGAGCACATCGGACCCGCCATGGCCTTAGGTCGTCATCTCTTCCCAACTGCGGTTTTCAGGCTCCAGAACCTAGACCTTATCTCCAACCACTGCCCAGGGTTGAAAATGGTGCAGAAATCAGAACTCTTTCCCCATGGCAAGAAACCTTGTGGTTGGCATGTTGTCCAACGTTCAGTGTAGTTGAAACAAGCGTGGCCCAAGAGGCCCAGCCCATGCTTGCGGGCAACATTGGACACAAACACACATTGTGACCCTCAGCCTGAGCCCAGTCCTCAGGTAAGGCCTCTCAGGGCCTATATGAAGAGACAGCATATTGGGCTTGCCATGCCCCTAGGCCCCAATTTTTAACCATAGTTCGGGTTGTCCCTTCACTCTTCCCCAGGGCTCTGCTTTGGAATTCCTCTTTTGTTGGGACACCTGAGGTAACAAACCTGAAAGGAGTCCTCCCATCCCACAGATTGACGAAAAACAATTTGGATCGCCCCAAATCCACAGAGAGGAAGATTCGTCCATGGCCCATGAGACCTCCCCAACATTCCACGGCCATCGCTGAAACAAAAGTCAGAGACAAAAGCCTGAGCAAGCGCCTCAGACTCGCTCATTCTTCATATCCTGAAGAGTTCTTCTCATGGTTTGTAGATCGGGCGTGCCATACCTACGTCCCCAAACTTAAGCTGAGTTTGTGTTTTCAGTCTTCTGTCCTCAAAGTCCTGGGCCACACTCCCTCCAGGCTGGGGCCCCTGGAGCCACACATTAGGACTGCCCCCACCCAATCCATGGGAATTCTGCCCATTCCATTGTCAAAAATCGTACAAATTAGGAGAACCCTCCAAAGTCCCTGGGCCATCCCAATAGTGTAGGTCGCCCGGGACAAAAAAGGGCGGTTGATACCGGCTGAGCATCTACCTCCACTCATCTACCTCCACTCATACCTAGAAGATTGAACCAGACAGGACCCGAGGCCATTATCGGATCCATTGCTTTGGTTTACAGGCATGTCTCCTCAAAAGCCTGGATTCCAATACCAGCAGAGGGGATTTCCTGAGGCACCCATCAGAACAAATCTCCTCTCCACAAGGAAACTTGTGCATGGGAGCTATGCCAAAGCTTAGGAGAATACTTCAGGGTCCCGGTGCCACCTCCCCATTCCAAGGCCCTCATGGACACAAACACACGTTAGGACCCATCCTCTGGAAAGTACATTTCAACTCAGCCACCCCGGTTGCTCCCGCAGATCCATTAGATCTAAACTGTCTTGTTGCTAGGAGACAATTGGAAGGCAAGGCGGACTTCCCAGGCATCCATCCTGGAACGGTGCTCTGGAGTCATTCCATATGGGATGTCCTGGAGCTGTCCAACAGGTCTCAATTGTCCCGCAGAAGGAATCCTTGAAGGGGGCATCCCACATCTCCCAACGTGGAAAACCTCCATGGCCTCGAGATTCCGCTCCCTTCATGAAGGGGCCGTCATGCACAGAAACTCCAACCTGAGCCAACGTGGGATCCTCGCCCTGACTTCAGATGCATGAGATATTGGTTCAGATCTGCAGGGGGTACCTGCCGTGCCCTCACCCTGAATCCGAAGTCTAGCTTGTGTTCTCAGACTTCCGTCCTCACTCTCCTGGCCCCGAAGCCCTCAAGTTTGGCAATTCCGGACCGACAATGAAGCACTCTGCCTGCCCTCTAGAAAAAATATATTGCCTAATGAGCAGCCCAGGCTGCTTAAATGAGGATAAACCTACACGGCACTCGAATGTACCCAAATTATATAGTCTAACCTGGGCACTAATGCACTGTCTGACACAACCTGAGCCCGGACCTGCTGACCAACACCCAGACAGCTGACCGCACGCTGAGCACATCAGACCCGCCATGGCCTTAGGTCATCATCTCTTCCCTACCTCAGTTTTCAGGCTTCAGAACCTAGACCTTATCTCCAATCACTGCCCACGGGTGACTGTGATGCTGAAATCAGAACTCTTCCTGACCCATGGCAAGAAACCTTGTGGTTGGCATGTTGTCCAACGTTCAGTGTAGGAGAAACCAGCATTCACCCTGAGGCCCCGCCCATTCTTGAGTGTGATGAGAGCATAAACACGCATTGTGACCTCAGCGTGAGTCCTGTCCTCTAGTAAGTCCTCTCAGTGGGTGGACCATTAGATGTCATAATGGGCTTGACATGTCCCTAGTCCCCAATTTTTAACCAGATTTCTGGTTGTCCAGTCGCCCCACCCCAGGGCTCTACTCTGGAATCCCTCATTTGGTGGGACATCTGAGGTTGAAAAACAAAATGAAACAAATCGACAACAACAACAAAAAAACGGACTTCTTCCATCCCCAGAATGACCGCAAACTCTTTGCTCGGGACCGAACCCCCAGAGAGTAAGACTCGTCCATTTCCCATGATGTCACCCGGCAATTTCACGACCATGAGTGACACGATATCCAGAGACAAAAACTTGAGCAAGAGCCTCACACTCGCCCTTTTTTCATATCCCGAAGTGTTCTCCTCATGGTCTGTAGATCAGTCCTGCCATACCTATGACCCAAAACATAAGCCGAGTTTGTGTTTTCAGACAACTGTCCAAACAGCTCTGGCCTACACACCCTACAGGCTCAGGGCCCTGGAGCCAAACCTGAGGACTGTACTTGCCCTCTCCAAGGGAATTGTATGTGCCCATTCCAATGGCCACAACCCTACTAGTAGGATAACCTCCAAAGTCCCTGAGGCCATCCCAATAGTTGTGGCTTCCCAGGACAAACAGGGGCAATCTGAGCCCATCTGAGCACCTACCTGCACTCAGACCCGTAGACTGATGTCCCCAGAGGTAAAAAGGAACGAACAGGCCCCTAGGCACTAATCGGATCCATTGCTTTGGTTTCCAGTCATCTCTCCTCAGAGGCCTGGATTTCAATACCAGCATATGGCTGTTTCTTGACTCACCCATCAGAACAAATCTCATCTACACATGGGAAACATGCACGTTGGAGCTGTGTCAAAGCCTCTGTTTAGGAGAACCCTTCAGGGCCCCAGGGCCACCGCTTCATTCCAAGGTCTCCATAGACACAAAAACATATTAGGACACATCCACAGGAGAGTCCATTACAACTCAGCCTCCTCGGTTGCCCCCCACATCCAGCAGATCTAACCTGTCTTGTTGCTTGGAGACAATTGGAATGTGAGGTGGGCTACCCAGCCATCCATCCTTAGAACACTGCTCAGAATCGTTGGCCTGGAGCCAACCAACAGGTCTCAATTGTCCTGCAGAAGAGTCTTTGCAGTTTGGAGCTTCTCACAACTCCCATCGTGGGAAAACCCCCATGTCCTCGTGATCCAACCCCCTTCAAGAAAGGGCCATCAGGGCAGAAAGTCCAACCTGAGCGATCGTCTGATCCTTGCCCTGACTTCAGATGCACGAGATCTTGATTGAGGTCTGTAGATTGTGCCTGCCATATCCTCACCCAGAAACCTAGGCCTAGCTTGGGTTCTCAGACTCCGTCCTCAGACTACTGGCCCACAAGCCCTCCAGTTTGTCAATCCAGAACTAAAATGCCGCACTCTGCCTGCCCTACAGAAGTCAAACATTGCCCTCAGGGCTACCCCGAAACCGCAAATGAGGTTCAACCTGCACGCCATTCGGCTGTACCCCAAACATATAGGCTGACCTGGGCACTATTTCCCCTTCTGACACAGCCTGAGCCTGGACCTCCTGGTCCCACCCAGACAGCTGGCCGCACACTGAGCACATCGGACCCGCCATGGCCTTAGGTCGTCATCTCTTCCCAACTGCGGTTTTCAGGCTCCAGAACCTAGACCTTATCTCCAACCACTGCCCAGGGTTGAAAATGGTGCAGAAATCAGAACTCTTTCCCCATGGCAAGAAACCTTGTGGTTGGCATGTTGTCCAACGTTCAGTGTAGTTGAAACAAGCGTGGCCCATGAGGCCCAGCCCATGCTTGCGGGCCACATTGGACACAAACACACATTGTGACCCTCAGCCTGAGCCCAGTCCTCAGGTAAGGCCTCTCAGGGCCTATATGAAGAGACAGCATATTGGGCTTGCCATGCCCCTAGGCCCCAATTTTTAACCATAGTTCGGGTTGTCCCTTCACTCTTCCCCAGGGCTCTGCTTTGGAATTCCTCTTTTGGTGGGACACCTGAGGTAACAAACCTGAAAGGAGTCCTCCCATCCCACAGATTGACGAAAAACAATTGGGATCGGGCCAAATCCACAGAGAGGAAGATTTGTCCATGGCCAATGAGATCTCCCCAACATTCCACGGCCATCGCTGAAACAAAAGTCAGAGACAAAAGCCTGAGCAAGCGCCTCAGACTCGCTCATTCTTCATATCCTGAAGAGTTCTTCTCATGGTTTGTAGATCGGGCGTGCCATACCTACGTCCCGAAACTTAAGCTGAGTTTGTGTTTTCAGTCTTCTGTCCTCAAAGTCCTGGGCCACACTCCCTCCAGGCTGGGGCCCCTGGAGCCACACATTAGGACTGCCCCCACCCAATCCATGGGAATTCTGCCCATTCCATTGTCAAAAATCGTACAAATTAGGAGAACCCTCCAAAGTCCCTGGGCCATCCCAATAGTGTAGGTCGCCCGGGACAAAAAAGGGCGGTTGATACCGGCTGAGCATCTACCTCCACTCATCTACCTCCACTCATACCAAGAAGATTGAACCAGACATGACCCGAGGCCATTATCGGATCCATTGCTTTGGTTTACAGGCATGTCTCCTCAAAAGCCTGGATTCCAATACCAGCAGAGGGGATTTCCTGAGGCACCCATCAGAACAAATCTCCTCTCCACAAGGAAACTTGTGCATGGGAGCTATGCCAAAGCTTAGGAGAATACTTCAGGGTCCCGGTGCCACCTCCCCATTCCAAGGCCCTCATGGACACAAACACACGTTAGGACCCATCCTCTGGAAAGTGCATTTCAACTCAGCCACCCCGGGTGCTCCCGCAGATCCATTAGATCTAAACTGTCTTGTTGCTAGGAGACAATTGGAAGGCAAGGCGGACTTCCCAGGCATCCATCCTGGAACGGTGCTCTGGAGTCATTCCATATGGGATGTCCTGGAGCTGTCCAACAGGTCTCAATTGTCCCGCAGAAGGAATCCTTGAAGGGGGCATCCCACATCTCCCAACGTGGAAAACCTCCATGGCCTCGAGATTCCGCTCCCTTCATGAAGGGGCCGTCATGCACAGAAACTCCAACCTGAGCCAACGTGGGATCCTCGCCCTGACTTCAGATGCATGAGATATTGGTTCAGATCTGCAGGGGGTACCTGCCGTGCCCTCACCCTGAATCCGAAGTCTAGCTTGTGTTCTCAGACTTCCGTCCTCACTCTCCTGGCCCCGAAGCCCTCAAGTTTGGCAATTCCGGACCGACAATGAAGCACTCTGCCTGCCCTCTAGAAAAAATATATTGCCTAATGAGCAGCCCAGGCTGCTTAAATGAGGATAAACCTACACGGCACTCGAATGTACCCAAATTATATAGTCTAACCTGGGCACTAATGCATTGTCTGACACAACCTGAGCCCGGACCTGCTGACCAACACCCAGACAGCTGACCGCACGCTGAGCACATCAGACCCGCCATGGCCTTAGGTCATCATCTCTTCCCTACCTCAGTTTTCAGGCTTCAGAACCTAGACCTTATCTCCAATCACTGCCCACGGGTGACTGTGATGCAGAAATCAGAACTCTTCCTGACCCATGGCAAGAAACCTTGTGGTTGGCATGTTGTCCAACGTTCAGTGTAGGAGAAACCAGCATTCACCCTGAGGCCCCGCCCATTCTTGAGTGCGACGAGAGCATAAACACGCATTGTGACCTCAGCGTGAGTCCTGTCCTCTAGTAAGTCCTCTCAGTGGCTGGACCATTAGATGTCATAATGGGCTTGACATGTCCCTAGTCCCCAATTTTTAACCAGATTTCTGGTTGTCCAGTCGCCCCACCCCAGGGCTCTACTCTGGAATCCCTCATTTGGTGGGACATCTGAGGTTGAAAAACAAAATGAAACAAATCGACAACAACAACAAAAAAACGGACTTCTTCCATCCCCAGAATGACCCCAAACTCTTTGGACGGGACCGAACCCCCAGAGAGTAAGACTCGTCCATTTCCCATGATGTCACCCGGCAATTTCACGAGCATGAGTGACACGATATCCAGAGACAAAAACTTGAGCAAGAGCCTCACACTCGCCCTTTTTTCATATCCCGAAGTGTTCTCCTCATGGTCTGTAGATCAGTCCTGCCATACCTATGACCCAAAACATAAGCCGAGTTTGTGTTTTCAGACAACTGTCCAAACAGCTCTGGCCTACACACCCTACAGGCTCAGGGCCCTGGAGCCAAACCTGAGGACTGTACTTGCCCTCTCCAAGGGAATTGTATGTGCCCATTCCAATGGCCACAACCCTACTAGTAGGATAACCTCCAAAGTCCCTGAGGCCATCCCAAGACTTGTGGCTTCCCAGGACAAACAGGGGCAATCTGAGCCCATCTGAGCACCTACCTGCACTCAGACCCGTAGACTGATGTCCCCAGAGGTAAAAAGGAACGAACAGGCCCCTAGGCACTAATCGGATCCATTGCTTTGGTTTCCAGGCATCTCTCCTCAGAGGCCTGGATTTCAATACCAGCATATGGCTGTTTCTTGACTCACCCATCAGAACAAATCTCATCTACACATGGGAAACATGCACGTTGGAGCTGTGTCAAAGCCTCTGTTTAGGAGAACCCTTCAGGGCCCCAGGGCCACCGCTTCATTCCAAGGTCTCCATAGACACAAAAACATATTAGGACACATCCACAGGAGAGTCCATTACAACTCAGCCTCCTCGGTTGCCCCCCACATCCAGCAGATCTAACCTGTCTTGTTGCTTGGAGACAATTGGAATGTGAGGTGGGCTACCCAGCCATCCATCCTTAGAACACTGCTCAGAATCGTTGGCCTGGAGCCAACCAACAGGTCTCAATTGTCCTGCAGAAGAGTCTTTGCAGTTTGGAGCTTCTCACAACTCCCATCGTGGGAAAACCCCCATGTCCTCGTGATCCAACCCCCTTCAAGAAAGGGCCATCAGGGCAGAAAGTCCAACCTGAGCGATCGTCTGATCCTTGCCCTGACTTCAGATGCACGAGATCTTGATTGAGGTCTGTAGATTGTGCCTGCCATATCCTCACCCAGAAACCTAGGCCTAGCTTGGGTTCTCAGACTCCGTCCTCAGACTACTGGCCCACAAGCCCTCCAGTTTGTCAATCCAGAACTAAAATGCCACACTCTGCCTGCCCTACAGAAGTCAAACATTGCCCTCAGGGCTACCCCGAAACCGCAAATGAGGTTCAACCTGCACGCCATTCGGCTGTACCCCAAACATATAGGCTGACCTGGGCACTATTTCCCCTTCTGACACAGCCTGAGCCTGGACCTCCTGGTCCCACCCAGACAGCTGGCCGCACACTGAGCACATCGGACCCGCCATGGCCTTAGGTCGTCATCTCTTCCCAACTGCGGTTTTCAGGCTCCAGAACCTAGACCTTATCTCCAACCACTGCCCAGGGTTGAAAATGGTGCAGAAATCAGAACTCTTTCCCCATGGCAAGAAACCTTGTGGTTGGCATGTTGTCCAACGTTCAGTGTAGTTGAAACAAGCGTGGCCCATGAGGCCCAGCCCATGCTTGCGGGCCACATTGGACACAAACACACATTGTGACCCTCAGCCTGAGCCCAGTCCTCAGGTAAGGCCTCTCAGGGCCTATATGAAGAGACAGCATATTGGGCTTGCCATGCCCCTAGGCCCCAATTTTTAACCATAGTTCGGGTTGTCCCTTCACTCTTCCCCAGGGCTCTGCTTTGGAATTCCTCTTTTGGTGGGACACCTGAGGTAACAAACCTGAAAGGAGTCCTCCCATCCCACAGATTGACGAAAAACAATTGGGATCGGGCCAAATCCACAGAGAGGAAGATTTGTCCATGGCCAATGAGATCTCCCCAACATTCCACGGCCATCGCTGAAACAAAAGTCAGAGACAAAAGCCTGAGCAAGCGCCTCAGACTCGCTCATTCTTCATATCCTGAAGAGTTCTTCTCATGGTTTGTAGATCGGGCGTGCCATACCTACGTCCCCAAACTTAAGCTGAGTTTGTGTTTTCAGTCTTCTGTCCTCAAAGTCCTGGGCCACACTCCCTCCAGGCTGGGGCCCCTGGAGCCACACATTAGGACTGCCCCCACCCAATCCATGGGAATTCTGCCCATTCCATTGTCAAAAATCGTACAAATTAGGAGAACCCTCCAAAGTCCCTGGGCCATCCCAATAGTGTAGGTCGCCCGGGACAAAAAAGGGCGGTTGATACCGGCTGAGCATCTACCTCCACTCATCTACCTCCACTCATACCAAGAAGATTGAACCAGACAGGACCCGAGGCCATTATCGGATCCATTGCTTTGGTTTACAGGCATGTCTCCTCAAAAGCCTGGATTCCAATACCAGCAGAGGGGATTTCCTGAGGCACCCATCAGAACAAATTTCCTCTCCACAAGGAAACTTGTGCATGGGAGCTATGCCAAAGCTTAGGAGAATACTTCAGGGTCCCGGTGCCACCTCCCCATTCCAAGGCCCTCATGGACACAAACACACGTTAGGACCCATCCTCTGGAAAGTGCATTTCAACTCAGCCACCCCGGGTGCTCCCGCAGATCCATTAGATCTAAACTGTCTTGTTGCTAGGAGACAATTGGAAGGCAAGGCGGACTTCCCAGGCATCCATCCTGGAACGGTGCTCTGGAGTCATTCCATATGGGATGTCCTGGAGCTGTCCAACAGGTCTCAATTGTCCCGCAGAAGGAATCCTTGAAGGGGGCATCCCACATCTCCCAACGTGGAAAACCTCCATGGCCTCGAGATTCCGCTCCCTTCATGAAGGGGCCGTCATGCACAGAAACTCCAACCTGAGCCAACGTGGGATCCTCGCCCTGACTTCAGATGCATGAGATATTGGTTCAGATCTGCAGGGGGTACCTGCCGTGCCCTCACCCTGAATCCGAAGTCTAGCTTGTGTTCTCAGACTTCCGTCCTCACTCTCCTGGCCCCGAAGCCCTCAAGTTTGGCAATTCCGGACCGACAATGAAGCACTCTGCCTGCCCTCTAGAAAAAATATATTGCCTAATGAGCAGCCCAGGCTGCTTAAATGAGGATAAACCTACACGGCACTCGAATGTACCCAAATTATATAGTCTAACCTGGGCACTAATGCATTGTCTGACACAACCTGAGCCCGGACCTGCTGACCAACACCCAGACAGCTGACCGCACGCTGAGCACATCAGACCCGCCATGGCCTTAGGTCATCATCTCTTCCCTACCTCAGTTTTCAGGCTTCAGAACCTAGACCTTATCTCCAATCACTGCCCACGGGTGACTGTGATGCAGAAATCAGAACTCTTCCTGACCCATGGCAAGAAACCTTGTGGTTGGCATGTTGTCCAACGTTCAGTGTAGGAGAAACCAGCATTCACCCTGAGGCCCCGCCCATTCTTGAGTGCGACGAGAGCATAAACACGCATTGTGACCTCAGCGTGAGTCCTGTCCTCTAGTAAGTCCTCTCAGTGGCTGGACCATTAGATGTCATAATGGGCTTGACATGTCCCTAGTCCCCAATTTTTAACCAGATTTCTGGTTGTCCAGTCGCCCCACCCCAGGGCTCTACTCTGGAATCCCTCATTTGGTGGGACATCTGAGGTTGAAAAACAAAATGAAACAAATCGACAACAACAACAAAAAAACGGACTTCTTCCATCCCCAGAATGACCCCAAACTCTTTGGACGGGACCGAACCCCCAGAGAGTAAGACTCGTCCATTTCCCATGATGTCACCCGGCAATTTCACGACCATGAGTGACACGATATCCAGAGACAAAAACTTGAGCAAGAGCCTCACACTCGCCCTTTTTTCATATCCCGAAGTGTTCTCCTCATGGTCTGTAGATCAGTCCTGCCATACCTATGACCCAAAACATAAGCCGAGTTTGTGTTTTCAGACAACTGTCCAAACAGCTCTGGCCTACACACCCTACAGGCTCAGGGCCCTGGAGCCAAACCTGAGGACTGTACTTGCCCTCTCCAAGGGAATTGTATGTGCCCATTCCAATGGCCACAACCCTACTAGTAGGATAACCTCCAAAGTCCCTGAGGCCATCCCAAGACTTGTGGCTTCCCAGGACAAACAGGGGCAATCTGAGCCCATCTGAGCACCTACCTGCACTCAGACCCGTAGACTGATGTCCCCAGAGGTAAAAAGGAACGAACAGGCCCCTAGGCACTAATCGGATCCATTGCTTTGGTTTCCAGGCATCTCTCCTCAGAGGCCTGGATTTCAATACCAGCATATGGCTGTTTCTTGACTCACCCATCAGAACAAATCTCATCTACACATGGGAAACATGCACGTTGGAGCTGTGTCAAAGCCTCTGTTTAGGAGAACCCTTCAGGGCCCCAGGGCCACCGCTTCATTCCAAGGTCTCCATAGACACAAAAACATATTAGGACACATCCACAGGAGAGTCCATTACAACTCAGCCTCCTCGGTTGCCCCCCACATCCAGCAGATCTAACCTGTCTTGTTGCTTGGAGACAATTGGAATGTGAGGTGGGCTACCCAGCCATCCATCCTTAGAACACTGCTCAGAATCGTTGGCCTGGAGCCAACCAACAGGTCTCAATTGTCCTGCAGAAGAGTCTTTGCAGTTTGGAGCTTCTCACAACTCCCATCGTGGGAAAACCCCCATGTCCTCGTGATCCAACCCCCTTCAAGAAAGGGCCATCAGGGCAGAAAGTCCAACCTGAGCGATCGTCTGATCCTTGCCCTGACTTCAGATGCACGAGATCTTGATTGAGGTCTGTAGATTGTGCCTGCCATATCCTCACCCAGAAACCTAGGCCTAGCTTGGGTTCTCAGACTCCGTCCTCAGACTACTGGCCCACAAGCCCTCCAGTTTGTCAATCCAGAACTAAAATGCCACACTCTGCCTGCCCTACAGAAGTCAAACATTGCCCTCAGGGCTACCCCGAAACCGCAAATGAGGTTCAACCTGCACGCCATTCGGCTGTACCCCAAACATATAGGCTGACCTGGGCACTATTTCCCCTTCTGACACAGCCTGAGCCTGGACCTCCTGGTCCCACCCAGACAGCTGGCCGCACACTGAGCACATCGGACCCGCCATGGCCTTAGGTCGTCATCTCTTCCCAACTGCGGTTTTCAGGCTCCAGAACCTAGACCTTATCTCCAACCACTGCCCAGGGTTGAAAATGGTGCAGAAATCAGAACTCTTTCCCCATGGCAAGAAACCTTGTGGTTGGCATGTTGTCCAACGTTCAGTGTAGTTGAAACAAGCGTGGCCCATGAGGCCCAGCCCATGCTTGCGGGCCACATTGGACACAAACACACATTGTGACCCTCAGCCTGAGCCCAGTCCTCAGGTAAGGCCTCTCAGGGCCTATATGAAGAGACAGCATATTGGGCTTGCCATGCCCCTAGGCCCCAATTTTTAACCATAGTTCGGGTTGTCCCTTCACTCTTCCCCAGGGCTCTGCTTTGGAATTCCTCTTTTGGTGGGACACCTGAGGTAACAAACCTGAAAGGAGTCCTCCCATCCCACAGATTGACGAAAAACAATTGGGATCGGGCCAAATCCACAGAGAGGAAGATTTGTCCATGGCCAATGAGATCTCCCCAACATTCCACGGCCATCGCTGAAACAAAAGTCAGAGACAAAAGCCTGAGCAAGCGCCTCAGACTCGCTCATTCTTCATATCCTGAAGAGTTCTTCTCATGGTTTGTAGATCGGGCGTGCCATACCTACGTCCCCAAACTTAAGCTGAGTTTGTGTTTTCAGTCTTCTGTCCTCAAAGTCCTGGGCCACACTCCCTCCAGGCTGGGGCCCCTGGAGCCACACATTAGGACTGCCCCCACCCAATCCATGGGAATTCTGCCCATTCCATTGTCAAAAATCGTACAAATTAGGAGAACCCTCCAAAGTCCCTGGGCCATCCCAATAGTGTAGGTCGCCCGGGACAAAAAAGGGCGGTTGATACCGGCTGAGCATCTACCTCCACTCATCTACCTCCACTCATACCAAGAAGATTGAACCAGACAGGACCCGAGGCCATTATCGGATCCATTGCTTTGGTTTACAGGCATGTCTCCTCAAAAGCCTGGATTCCAATACCAGCAGAGGGGATTTCCTGAGGCACCCATCAGAACAAATTTCCTCTCCACAAGGAAACTTGTGCATGGGAGCTATGCCAAAGCTTAGGAGAATACTTCAGGGTCCCGGTGCCACCTCCCCATTCCAAGGCCCTCATGGACACAAACACACGTTAGGACCCATCCTCTGGAAAGTGCATTTCAACTCAGCCACCCCGGGTGCTCCCGCAGATCCATTAGATCTAAACTGTCTTGTTGCTAGGAGACAATTGGAAGGCAAGGCGGACTTCCCAGGCATCCATCCTGGAACGGTGCTCTGGAGTCATTCCATATGGGATGTCCTGGAGCTGTCCAACAGGTCTCAATTGTCCCGCAGAAGGAATCCTTGAAGGGGGCATCCCACATCTCCCAACGTGGAAAACCTCCATGGCCTCGAGATTCCGCTCCCTTCATGAAGGGGCCGTCATGCACAGAAACTCCAACCTGAGCCAACGTGGGATCCTCGCCCTGACTTCAGATGCATGAGATATTGGTTCAGATCTGCAGGGGGTACCTGCCGTGCCCTCACCCTGAATCCGAAGTCTAGCTTGTGTTCTCAGACTTCCGTCCTCACTCTCCTGGCCCCGAAGCCCTCAAGTTTGGCAATTCCGGACCGACAATGAAGCACTCTGCCTGCCCTCTAGAAAAAATATATTGCCTAATGAGCAGCCCAGGCTGCTTAAATGAGGATAAACCTACACGGCACTCGAATGTACCCAAATTATATAGTCTAACCTGGGCACTAATGCATTGTCTGACACAACCTGAGCCCGGACCTGCTGACCAACACCCAGACAGCTGACCGCACGCTGAGCACATCAGACCCGCCATGGCCTTAGGTCATCATCTCTTCCCTACCTCAGTTTTCAGGCTTCAGAACCTAGACCTTATCTCCAATCACTGCCCACGGGTGACTGTGATGCAGAAATCAGAACTCTTCCTGACCCATGGCAAGAAACCTTGTGGTTGGCATGTTGTCCAACGTTCAGTGTAGGAGAAACCAGCATTCACCCTGAGGCCCCGCCCATTCTTGAGTGCGACGAGAGCATAAACACGCATTGTCACCTCAGCGTGAGTCCTGTCCTCTAGTAAGTCCTCTCAGTGGCTGGACCATTAGATGTCATAATGGGCTTGACATGTCCCTAGTCCCCAATTTTTAACCAGATTTCTGGTTGTCCAGTCGCCCCACCCCAGGGCTCTACTCTGGAATCCCTCATTTGGTGGGACATCTGAGGTTGAAAAACAAAATGAAACAAATCGACAACAACAACAAAAAAACGGACTTCTTCCATCCCCAGAATGACCCCAAACTCTTTGGACGGGACCGAACCCCCAGAGAGTAAGACTCGTCCATTTCCCATGATGTCACCCGGCAATTTCACGACCATGAGTGACACGATATCCAGAGACAAAAACTTGAGCAAGAGCCTCACACTCGCCCTTTTTTCATATCCCGAAGTGTTCTCCTCATGGTCTGTAGATCAGTCCTGCCATACCTATGACCCAAAACATAAGCCGAGTTTGTGTTTTCAGACAACTGTCCAAACAGCTCTGGCCTACACCCTACAGGCTCAGGGCCCTGGAGCCAAACCTGAGGACTGTACTTGCCCTCTCCAAGGGAATTGTATGTGCCCATTCCAATGGCCACAACCCTACTAGTAGGATAACCTCCAAAGTCCCTGAGGCCATCCCAATAGTTGTGGCTTCCCAGGACAAACAGGGGCAATCTGAGCCCATCTGAGCACCTACCTGCACTCAGACCCATAGACTGATGTCCCCAGAGGTAAAAAGGAACGAACAGGCCCCTAGGCACTAATCGGATCCATTGCTTTGGTTTCCAGGCATCTCTCCTCAGAGGCCTGGATTTCAATACCAGCATATGGCTGTTTCTTGACTCACCCATCAGAACAAATCTCATCTACACATGGGAAACATGCACGTTGGAGCTGTGTCAAAGCCTCTGTTTAGGAGAACCCTTCAGGGCCCCAGGGCCACCGCTTCATTCCAAGGTCTCCATAGACACAAAAACATATTAGGACACATCCACAGGAGAGTCCATTTCAACTCAGCCTCCTCGGTTGCCCCCCACATCCAGCAGATCTAACCTGTCTTGTTGCTTGGAGACAATTGGAATGCGAGGTGGGCTACCCAGCCATCCATCCTTAGAACCCTGCTCGGAATCGTTGGCCTGGAGCCAACCAACAGGTCTCAATTGTCCTGCAGAAGAGTCTTTGCAGTATGGAGCTTCTAACAACTCCCATCGTGGGAAAACCCCCATGTCCTCGTGATCCAACCCCCTTCAAGAAAGGGCCATCAGGGCAGAAAGTCCAACCTGAGCGATCGTCTGATCCTTGCCCTGACTTCAGATGCACGAGATCTTGATTGAGGTCTGTAGATTGTGCCTGCCATATCCTCACCCAGAAACCTAGGCCTAGCTTGGGTTCTCAGACTCCGTCCTCAGACTACTGGCCCACAAGCCCTCCAGTTTGTCAATCCAGAACTACAATGCCGCACTCTGCCTGCCCTACAGAAGTCAAACATTGCCCTCAGGGCTACCACGAAACCGCAAATGAGGTTCAACCTGCACGCCATTCGGCTGTACCCCAAACATATAGGCTGACCTGGTCACTATTTCGCCTTCTGACACAGCCTGAGCCTGGACCTCCTGGTCCCACCCAGACAGCTGGCCGCACACTGAGCACATCGGACCCGCCATGGCCTTAGGTCGTCATCTCTTCCCAACTGCGGTTTTCAGGCTCCAGAACCTAGACCTTATCTCCAACCACTGCCCAGGGTTGAAAATGGTGCAGAAATCAGAACTCTTTCCCCATGGCAAGAAACCTTGTGGTTGGCATGTTGTCCAACGTTCAGTGTAGTTGAAACAAGCGTGGCCCAAGAGGCCCAGCCCATGCTTGCGGGCAACATTGGACACAAACACACATTGTGACCCTCAGCCTGAGCCCAGTCCTCAGGTAAGGCCTCTCAGGGCCTATATGAAGAGACAGCATATTGGGCTTGCCATGCCCCTAGGCCCCAATTTTTAACCATAGTTCGGGTTGTCCCTTCACTCTTCCCCAGGGCTCTGCTTTGGAATTCCTCTTTTGTTGGGACACCTGAGGTAACAAACCTGAAAGGAGTCCTCCCATCCCACAGATTGACGAAAAACAATTTGGATCGCCCCAAATCCACAGAGAGGAAGATTCGTCCATGGCCCATGAGACCTCCCCAACATTCCACGGCCATCGCTGAAACAAAAGTCAGAGACAAAAGCCTGAGCAAGCGCCTCAGACTCGCTCATTCTTCATATCCTGAAGAGTTCTTCTCATGGTTTGTAGATCGGGCGTGCCATACCTACGTCCCCAAACTTAAGCTGAGTTTGTGTTTTCAGTCTTCTGTCCTCAAAGTCCTGGGCCACACTCCCTCCAGGCTGGGGCCCCTGGAGCCACACATTAGGACTGCCCCCACCCAATCCATGGGAATTCTGCCCATTCCATTGTCAAAAATCGTACAAATTAGGAGAACCCTCCAAAGTCCCTGGGCCATCCCAATAGTGTAGGTCGCCCGGGACAAAAAAGGGCGGTTGATACCGGCTGAGCATCTACCTCCACTCATCTACCTCCACTCATACCTAGAAGATTGAACCAGACAGGACCCGAGGCCATTATCGGATCCATTGCTTTGGTTTACAGGCATGTCTCCTCAAAAGCCTGGATTCCAATACCAGCAGAGGGGATTTCCTGAGGCACCCATCAGAACAAATCTCCTCTCCACAAGGAAACTTGTGCATGGGAGCTATGCCAAAGCTTAGGAGAATACTTCAGGGTCCCGGTGCCACCTCCCCATTCCAAGGCCCTCATGGACACAAACACACGTTAGGACCCATCCTCTGGAAAGTACATTTCAACTCAGCCACCCCGGTTGCTCCCGCAGATCCATTAGATCTAAACTGTCTTGTTGCTAGGAGACAATTGGAAGGCAAGGCGGACTTCCCAGGCATCCATCCTGGAACGGTGCTCTGGAGTCATTCCATATGGGATGTCCTGGAGCTGTCCAACAGGTCTCAATTGTCCCGCAGAAGGAATCCTTGAAGGGGGCATCCCACATCTCCCAACGTGGAAAACCTCCATGGCCTCGAGATTCCGCTCCCTTCATGAAGGGGCCGTCATGCACAGAAACTCCAACCTGAGCCAACGTGGGATCCTCGCCCTGACTTCAGATGCATGAGATATTGGTTCAGATCTGCAGGGGGTACCTGCCGTGCCCTCACCCTGAATCCGAAGTCTAGCTTGTGTTCTCAGACTTCCGTCCTCACTCTCCTGGCCCCGAAGCCCTCAAGTTTGGCAATTCCGGACCGACAATGAAGCACTCTGCCTGCCCTCTAGAAAAAATATATTGCCTAATGAGCAGCCCAGGCTGCTTAAATGAGGATAAACCTACACGGCACTCGAATGTACCCAAATTATATAGTCTAACCTGGGCACTAATGCACTGTCTGACACAACCTGAGCCCGGACCTGCTGACCAACACCCAGACAGCTGACCGCACGCTGAGCACATCAGACCCGCCATGGCCTTAGGTCATCATCTCTTCCCTACCTCAGTTTTCAGGCTTCAGAACCTAGACCTTATCTCCAATCACTGCCCACGGGTGACTGTGATGCTGAAATCAGAACTCTTCCTGACCCATGGCAAGAAACCTTGTGGTTGGCATGTTGTCCAACGTTCAGTGTAGGAGAAACCAGCATTCACCCTGAGGCCCCGCCCATTCTTGAGTGTGATGAGAGCATAAACACGCATTGTGACCTCAGCGTGAGTCCTGTCCTCTAGTAAGTCCTCTCAGTGGGTGGACCATTAGATGTCATAATGGGCTTGACATGTCCCTAGTCCCCAATTTTTAACCAGATTTCTGGTTGTCCAGTCGCCCCACCCCAGGGCTCTACTCTGGAATCCCTCATTTGGTGGGACATCTGAGGTTGAAAAACAAAATGAAACAAATCGACAACAACAACAAAAAAACGGACTTCTTCCATCCCCAGAATGACCGCAAACTCTTTGCTCGGGACCGAACCCCCAGAGAGTAAGACTCGTCCATTTCCCATGATGTCACCCGGCAATTTCACGACCATGAGTGACACGATATCCAGAGACAAAAACTTGAGCAAGAGCCTCACACTCGCCCTTTTTTCATATCCCGAAGTGTTCCCCTCATGGTCTGTAGATCAGTCCTGCCATACCTAAGACCCAAAACATAAGCCGAGTTTGTGTTTTCAGACAACTGTCCAAACAGCACTGGCCTACACCCTACAGGCTCAGGGCCCTGGAGCCAAACCTGAGGACTGTACTTGCCCTCTCCAAGGGAATTGTATGTGCCCATTCCAATGGCCACAACCCTACTAGTAGGATAACCTCCAAAGTCCCTGAGGCCATCCCAATAGTTGTGGCTTCCCAGGACAAACAGGGGCAATCTGAGCCCATCTGAGCACCTACCTGCACTCAGACCCGTAGACTGATGTCCCCAGAGGTAAAAAGGAACGAACAGGCCCCTAGGCACTAATCGGATCCATTGCTTTGGTTTCCAGGCATCTCTCCTCAGAGGCCTGGATTTCAATACCAGCATATGGCTGTTTCTTGACTCACCCATCGGAACAAATCTCATCTACACATGGGAAACATGCCCGTTGGAGCTCTGTCAAAGCCTCTGTTTAGGAGAACCCTTCAGGGCCCCAGGGCCACCGCTTCATTCCAAGGTCTCCATAGACACAAAAACATATTAGGACACATCCACAGGAGAGTCCATTTCAACTCAGCCTCCTCGGTTGCCCCCCACATCCAGCAGATCTAACCTGTCTTGTTGCTTGGAGACAATTGGAATGCGAGGTGGGCTACCCAGCCATCCATCCTTAGAACCCTGCTCGGAATCGTTGGCCTGGAGCCAACCAACAGGTCTCAATTGTCCTGCAGAAGAATCTTTGCAGTTTGGAGCTTCTCACAACTCCCATCGTGGGAAAACCCCCATGTCCTCGTGATCCAACCCCCTTCAAGAAAGGGCCATCAGGGCAGAAAGTCCAACCTGAGCGATCGTCTGATCCTTGCCCTGACTTTAGATGCACGAGATCTTGATTGAGGTCTGTAGATTGTGCCTGCCATATCCTCACCCAGAAACCTAGGCGTAGCTTGGGTTCTCAGACTCCGTCCTCAGACTACTGGCCCACAAGCCCTCCAGTTGGGTAATCCAGAACTACAATGCCGCACTCTGCCTGCCCTACAGAAGTCAAACATTGCCCTCAGGGCTACCCCGAAACCGCAAATGAGGTTCAACCTGCACGCCATTCGGCTGTACCCCAAACATATAGGCTGACCTGGGCACTATTTCCCCTTCTGACCAGCCTGAGCCTGGACCTCCTGGTCCCACCCAGACAGCTGGCCGCACACTGAGCACATCGGACCCGCCATGGCCTTAGGTCGTCATCTCTTCCCAACTGCGGTTTTCAGGCTCCAGAACCTAGACCTTATCTCCAACCACTGCCCAGGGTTGAAAATGGTGCAGAAATCAGAACTCTTTCCCCATGGCAAGAAACCTTGTGGTTGGCATGTTGTCCAACGTTCAGTGTAGTTGAAACAAGCGTGGCCCATGAGGCCCAGCCCATGCTTGCGGGCCACATTGGTCACAAACACACATTGTGACCCTCAGCCTGAGCCCAGTCCTCAGGTAAGGCCTCTCAGGGCCTATATGAAGAGACAGCATATTGGGCTTGCCATGCCCCTAGGCCCCAATTTTTAACCATAGTTCGGGTTGTCCCTTCACTCTTCCCCAGGGCTCTGCTTTGGAATTCCTCTTTTGTTGGGACACCTGAGGTAACAAACCTGAAAGGAGTCCTCCCATCCCACAGATTGACGAAAACAATTGGGATCGGGCCAAATCCACAGAGAGGGAGATTCGTCCATGTCCCATGAGATCTCCCCAACATTTCACGGCCATCGCTGAAACAAAAGTCAGAGACAAAAGCCTGAGCAAGCGCCTTAGACTCGCTCATTCGTCATATCCTGAAGAGTTCTTCTCATGGTTTGTAGATGGGGCGTGCCATACCTAAGTCCCCAAACTTAAGCTGAGTTTGTGTTTTCAGTCTTCTGTCCTCAAAGTCCTGGGCCACACTCCCTCCAGGCTGGGGCCCCTGGAGCCACACATTAGGACTGCCCCCACCCAATCCATGGGAATTCTGCCCATTCCATTGTCAATAATCGTACAAATTAGGAGAACCCTCCAAAGTCCCTGAGGCCCTCCCAATAGTGTAGATCGCCCGAGACAAAAAAGGGCGGTTGATACCGGCTGAGCATCTACCTCCACTCATCTACCTCCACTAATACCAAGAAGATTGAACCAGACAGGACCCGAGGCCTTTATCGGATCCATTGCTTTGGTTTACAGGCATGTCTCCTCAAAAGCCTGGATTCCAATACCAACAGAGGGGATTTCCTGAGGCACCCATCAGAACAAATCTCGTCTCCACAAAGAAACTTGTGCATGGGAGCTATGCCAAAGCTTTGGAGAATACTTCAGGGTCCCGGTGCCACCTCCCCATTCCAAAGCCCTCATGGACACAAACACACATTAGGACCCATCCTCTGGAAAGTGCATTTCAACTCAGCCACCCCGGTTGCTCCCGCAGATCCATTAGATCTAAACTGTCTTGTTGCTAGGAGACAATTGGAAGGCAAGGCGGACTTCCCAGGCATCCATCCTGGAACGGTGCTCTGGAGTCATTCCATATGGGATGTCCTGGAGCTGTCCAACAGTTCTCAATTGTCCCGCAGAAGGAATCCTTGAAGGGGGCATCCCACATCTCCCAACGTGGATAACCTCCATGGCCTCGAGATTCCGCTCCCTTCATGAAGGGGCCGTCATGCACAGAAACTTCAACCTGAGCCAACGTGGGATCCTCGCTCTGACTTCAGATGCATGAGATATTGGTTCAGATCTGCAGGGGGTACCTGCCGTGCCCTCACCCTGAATCCGAAGTCTAGCTTGTGTTCTCAGACTTCCGTCCTCACTCTCCTGGCCCCGAAGCCCTCAAGTTTGGCAATTCCGGACCGACAATGAAGCACTCTGCCTGCCCTCTAGAAAAAATATATTGCCTAATGAGCAGCCCAGGCAGCTTAAATGAGGATAAACCTACACGGCACTCGAATGTACCCAAATTATATAGTCTAACCTGGGCACTAATGCACTGTCTGACACAACCTGAGCCCGGACCTGCTGACCAACACCCAGACAGCTGACCGCACGCTGAGCACATCAGACCCGCCATGGCCTTAGGTCATCATCTCTTCCCTACCTCAGTTTTCAGGCTTCAGAACCTAGACCTTATCTCCAATCACTGCCCACGGGTGACTGTGATGCAGAAATCAGAACTCTTCCTGACCCATGGCAAGAAACCTTGTGGTTGGCATGTTGTCCAACGTTCAGTGTAGGAGAAACCAGCATTCACCCTGAGGCCCCGCCCATTCTTGAGTGCGACGAGAGCATAAACACGCATTGTGACCTCAGCGTGAGTCCTGTCCTCTAGTAAGTCCTCTCAGTGGCTGGACCATTAGATGTCATAATGGGCTTGACATGTCCCTAGTCCCCAATTTTTAACCAGATTTCTGGTTGTCCAGTCGCCCCACCCCAGGGCTCTACTCTGGAATCCCTCATTTGGTGGGACATCTGAGGTTGAAAAGCAAAATGAAACAAATCGACAACAACAACAAAAAAACGGACTTCTTCCATCCCCAGAATGACCCCAAACTCTTTGGACGGGACCGAACCCCCAGAGAGTAAGACTCGTCCATTTCCCATGATGTCACCCGGCAATTTCACGACCATGAGTGACACGATATCCAGAGACAAAAACTTGAGCAAGAGCCTCACACTCGCCCTTTTTTCATATCCCGAAGTGTTCTCCTCATGGTCTGTAGATCAGTCCTGCCATACCTATGACCCAAAACATAAGCCGAGTTTGTGTTTTCAGACAAATGTCCAAACAGCTCGGGCCTACATCCTACAGGCTCAGGGCCCTGGAGCCAAACCTGAGGAATGTACTTGCCCTCTCCAAGGGAATTGTATGTGCCCATTCCAATGGCCACAACCCTACTAGTAGGATAACCTCCAATGTCCCTGAGGCCATCCCAATAGTTGTGGCTTCCCAGGACAAACAGGGGCAATCTGAGCCCATCTGAGCACCTACCTGCACTCAGACCCGTAGACTGATGTCCCCAGAGGTAAAAAGGAACGAACAGGCCCCTAGGCACTAATCGGATCCATTGCTTTGGTTTCCAGGCATCTCTCCTCAGAGGCCTGGATTTCAATACCAGCATATGGCTGTTTCTTGACTCACCCATCAGAACAAATCTCATCTACACATGGGAAACATGCACGTTGGAGCTGTGTCAAAGCCTCTGTTTAGGAGAACCCTTCAGGGCCCCAGGGCCACCGCTTCATTCCAAGGTCTCCATAGACACAAAAACATATTAGGACACATCCACAGGAGAGTCCATTTCAACTCAGCCTCCTCGGTTGCCCCCCACATCCAGCAGATATAACCTGTCTTGTTGCTTGGAGACAATTGGAATGCGAGGTGGGCTACCCAGCCATCCATCCTTAGAACCCTGCTCGGAATCGTTGGCCTGGAGCCAACCAACAGGTCTCAATTGTCCTGCAGAAGAGTCTTTGCAGTTTGGAGCTTCTCACAACTCCCATCGTGGGAAAACCCCCATGTCCTCGTGATCCAACCCCCTTCAAGAAAGGGCCATCAGGGCAGAAAGTCCAACCTGAGCGATCGTCTGATCCTTGCCCTGACTTTAGATGCACGAGATCTCGATTGAGGTCTGTAGATTGTGCCTGCCATATCCTCACCCAGAAACCTAGGCCTAGCTTGGGTTCTCAGACTCCGTCCTCAGACTACTGGCCCACAAGCCCTCCAGTTGGGTAATCCAGAACTACAATGCCGCACTCTGCCTGCCCTACAGAAGTCAAACATTGCCCTCAGGGCTACCCCGAAACCGCAAATGAGGTTCAACCTGCACGCCATTCGGCTGTACCCCAAACATATAGGCTGACCTGGGCACTATTTCCCCTTCTGACCAGCCTGAGCCTGGACGTCCTGGTCCCACCCAGACAGCTGGCCGCACACTGAGCACATGGGACCCGCCATGGCCTTAGGTCGTCATCTCTTCCCAACTGCGGTTTTCAGGCTCCAGAACCTAGACCTTATCTCCAACCACTGCCCAGGGTTGAAAATGATGCAGAAATCAGAACTCTTTCCCCATGGCAAGAAACCTTGTTGTTGGCATGTTGTCCAACGTTCAGTGTAGTTGAAACAAGCGTGGCCCATGAGGCCCAGCCCATGCTTGCGGGCCACATTGGTCACAAACACACATTGTGACCCTCAGCCTGAGCCCAGTCCTCAGGTAAGGCCTCTCAGGGCCTATATGAAGAGACAGCATATTGGGCTTGCCATGCCCCTAGGCCCCAATTTTTAACCATAGTTCGGGTTGTCCCTTCACTCTTCCCCAGGGCTCTGCTTTGGAATTCCTCTTTTGTTGGGACACCTGAGGTAACAAACCTGAAAGGAGTCCTCCCATCCCACAGATTGACGAAAAACAATTGGGATCGGGCCAAATCCACAGAGAGAGTGATTCGTCCATGTCCCATGAGATCTCCCCAACATTTCACGGCCATCGCTGAAACAAAAGTCAGAGACAAAAGCCTGAGCAAGCGCCTTAGACTCGCTCATTCGTCATATCCTGAAGAGTTCTTCTCATGGTTTGTAGATCGGGCGTGCCATACATACGTCCCCAAACTTAAGCTGAGTTTGTGTTTTCAGTCTTCTGTCCTCAAAGTCCTGGGCCACACTCCCTCCAGGCTGGGGCCCCTGGAGCCACACATTAGGACTGCCCCCACCCATCCATGGGAATTCTGCCCATTCCATTGTCAATAATCGTACAAATTAGGAGAACCCTCCAAAGTCCCTGAGGCCCTCCCAATAGTGTAGGTCGCCCGAGACAAAAAAGGGCGGTTGATACCGGCTGAGCATCTACCTCCATTCATCTACCTCCACTAATACCAAGAAGATTGAACAAGACAGGACCCGAGGCCATTATCGGATCCATTGCTTTGGTTTACAGGCATGTCTCCTCAAAAGCCTGGATTTCAATACCAGCAGAGGGGATTTCCTGAGGCACCCATCAGAACAAATCTCGTCTCCACAAGGAAACTTGTGCATGGGAGCTATGCCAAAGCTTTGGAGAATACTTCAGGGTCCCGGTGCCACCTCCCCATTCCAAGGCCCTCATGGACACAAACACACATTAGGACCCATCCTCTGGAAAGTGCATTTCAACTCAGCCACCCCGGTTGCTCCCGCAGATCCATTAGATCTAAACTGTCTTGTTGCTAGGAGACAATTGGAAGGCAAGGCGGACTTCCCAGGCATCCATCCTGGAACGGTGCTCTGGAGTCATTCCATATGGGATGTCCTGTAGCTGTCCAACAGGTCTCAATTGTCCCGCAGAAGGAATCCTTGAAGGGGGCATCCCACATCTCCCAACGTGGAAAACCTCCATGGCCTCGAGATTCCGCTCCCTTCATGAAGGGGCCGTCATGCACAGAAACTCCAACCTGAGCCAACGTGGGATCCTCGCCCTGACTTCAGATGCATGAGATATTGGTTCAGATCTGCAGGGGGTACCTGCCGTGCCCTCACCCTGAATCCGAAGTCTAGCTTGTGTTCTCAGACTTCCGTCCTCACTCTCCTGGCCCCGAAGCCCTCAAGTTTGGCAATTCCGGACCGACAATGAAGCACTCTGCCTGCCCTCTAGAAAAAATATATTGCCCAATGAGCAGCCCAGGCAGCTTAAATGAGGATATACCTACACGGCACTCGAATGTACCCAAATTATATAGTCTAACCTGGGCACTAATGCATTGTCTGACACAACCTGAGCCCGGACCTGCTGACCAACACCCAGACAGCTGACCGCACGCTGAGCACATCAGACCCGCCATGGCCTTAGGTCATCATCTCTTCCCTACCTCAGTTTTCAGGCTTCAGAACCTAGACCTTATCTCCAATCACTGCCACGGGTGACTGTGATGCAGAAATCAGAACTCTTCCTGACCCATGGCAAGAAACCTTGTGGTTGGCATGTTGTCCAACGTTCAGTGTAGGAGAAACCAGCATTCACCCTGAGGCCCCGCCCATTCTTGAGTGCGACGAGAGCATAAACACGCATTGTGACCTCAGCGTGAGTCCTGTCCTCTAGTAAGTCCTCTCAGTGGCTGGACCATTAGATGTCATAATGGGCTTGACATGTCCCTAGTCCCCAATTTTTAACCAGATTTCTGGTTGTCCAGTCGCCCCACCCCAGGGCTCTACTCTGGAATCCCTCATTTGTTGGGACATCTGAGGTTGAAAAACAAAATGAAACAAATCGACAACAACAACAAAAAAACGGACTTCTTCCATCCCCAGAATGACCCCAAACTCTTTGGACGGGACCGAACCCCCAGAGAGTAAGACTCGTCCATTTCCCATGATGTCACCCGGCAATTTCACGACCATGAGTGACACGATATCCAGAGACAAAAACTTGAGCAAGAGCCTCACACTCGCCCTTTTTTCATATCCCGAAGTGTTCTCCTCATGGTCTGTAGATCAGTCCTGCCATACCTATGACCCAAAACATAAGCCGAGTTTGTGTTTTCAGACAACTTTCCAAACAGCTCGGGCCTACACCCTACAGGCTCAGGGCCCTGGAGCCAAACCTGAGGACTGTACTTGCCCTCTCCAAGGGAATTGTATGTGCCCATTCCAATGGCCACAACCCTACTAGTAGGATAACCTCCAAAGTCCCTGAGGCCATCCCAATAGTTGTGGCTTCCCAGGACAAACAGGGGCAATCTGAGCCCATCTGAGCACCTACCTGCACTCAGACCCGTAGACTGATGTCCCCAGAGGTAAAAAGGAACGAACAGGCCCCTAGGCACTAATCGGATCCATTGCTTTGGTTTCCAGGCATCTCTCCTCAGAGGCCTGGATTTCAATACCAGCATATGGCTGTTTCTTGACTCACCCATCAGAACAAATCTCATCTACACATGGGAAACATGCACGTTGGAGCTGTGTCAAAGCCTCTGTTTAGGAGAACCCTTCAGGGCCCCAGGGCCACCGCTTCATTCCAAGGTCTCCATAGACACAAAAACATATTAGGACACATCCACAGGAGAGTCCATTTCAACTCAGCCTCCTCGGTTGCCCCCCACATCCAGCAGATATAACCTGTCTTGTTGCTTGGAGACAATTGGAATGCGAGGTGGGCTACCCAGCCATCCATCCTTAGAACCCTGCTCGGAATCGTTGGCCTGGAGCCAACCAACAGGTCTCAATTGTCCTGCAGAAGAGTCTTTGCAGTTTGGAGCTTCTCACAACTCCCATCGTGGGAAAACCCCCATGTCCTCGTGATCCAACCCCCTTCAAGAAAGGGCCATCAGGGCAGAAAGTCCAACCTGAGCGATCGTCTGATCCTTGCCCTGACTTTAGATGCACGAGATCTCGATTGAGGTCTGTAGATTGTGCCTGCCATATCCTCACCCAGAAACCTAGGCCTAGCTTGGGTTCTCAGACTCCGTCCTCAGACTACTGGCCCACAAGCCCTCCAGTTGGGTAATCCAGAACTACAATGCCGCACTCTGCCTGCCCTACAGAAGTAAAACATTGCCCTCAGGGCTACCCCGAAACCGCAAATGAGGTTCAACCTGCACGCCATTCGGCTGTACCCCAAACATATAGGCTGACCTGGGCACTATTTCCCCTTCCTACCAGCCTGAGCCTGGACCTCCTGGTCCCACCCAGACAGCTGGCCGCACACTGAGCACATGGGACCCGCCATGGCCTTAGGTCGTCATCTCTTCCCAACTGCGGTTTTCAGGCTCCAGAACCTAGACCTTATCTCCAACCACTGCCCAGGGTTGAAAATGATGCAGAAATCAGAACTCTTTCCCCATGGCAAGAAACCTTGTGGTTGGCATGTTGTCCAACGTTCAGTGTAGTTGAAACAAGCGTGGCCCATGAGGCCCAGCCCATGCTTGCGGGCCACATTGGTCACAAACACACATTGTGACCCTCAGCCTGAGCCCAGTCCTCAGGTAAGGCCTCTCAGGGCCTATATGAAGAGACAGCATATTGGGCTTGCCATGCCCCTAGGCCCCAATTTTTAACCATAGTTCGGGTTGTCCCTTCACTCTTCCCCAGGGCTCTGCTTTGGAATTCCTCTTTTGTTGGGACACCTGAGGTAACAAACCTGAAAGGAGTCCTCCCATCCCACAGATTGACGAAAAACAATTGGGATCGGGCCAAATCCACAGAGAGGGAGATTCGTCCATGTCCCATGAGATCTCCCCAACATTTCACGGCCATCGCTGAAACAAAAGTCAGAGACAAAAGCCTGAGCAAGCGCCTTAGACTCGCTCATTCGTCATATCCTGAAGAGTTCTTCTCATGGTTTGTAGATCGGGCGTGCCATACCTACGTCCCCAAACTTAAGCTGAGTTTGTGTTTTCAGTCTTCTGTCCTCAAAGTCCTGGGCCACACTCCCTCCAGGCTGGGGCCCCTGGAGCCACACATTAGGACTGCCCCCACCCAATCCATGGGAATTCTGCCCATTCCATTGTCAATAATCGTACAAATTAGGAGAACCCTCCAAAGTCCCTGAGGCCCTCCCAATAGTGTAGGTCGCCCGAGACAAAAAAGGGCGGTTGATACCGGCTGAGCATCTACCTCCACTCATCTACCTCCACTAATACCAAGAAGATTGAACCAGACAGGACCCGAGGCCATTATCGGATCCATTGCTTTGGTTTACAGGCATGTCTCCTCAAAAGCCTGGATTCCAATACCAGCAGAGGGGATTTCCTTGAGGCACCCATCAGAACAAATCTCGTTTCCACAAGGAAACTTGTGCATGGGAGCTATGCCAAAGCTTTGGAGAATACTTCAGGGTCCCGGTGCCACCTCCCCATTCCAAGGCCCTCATGGACACAAACACACATTAGGACCCATCCTCTGGAAAGTGCATTTCAACTCAGCCACCCCGGTTGCTCCCGCAGATCCATTAGATCTAAACTGTCTTGTTGCTAGGAGACAAGTGGAAGGTGAGGCGGACTTCCCAGGCATCCATCCTCGAAAAGTGCTCTGGAGTCATTTCATATGGGATGTCCTGGAGCTGTCCAACAGGTCTCAATTGTCCCGCAGAAGGAATCCTTGAAGGGGCATCCCGCATCTCCCAACGTGGAAAACCTCCATGGCCTCGAGATTCCGCTCCCTTCATGAAGGGGCCGTCATGCACAGAAACTCCAACATGAGCCAACGTCGGATCCTCGCCCTGAATTCAGATGCATGAGATATTGGTTCAGATCTGCAGGGCGTACCTGCCGTGCCCTCACCCTGAATCCGAAGTCTACCTTGTGTTCTATGACTTCCGTCCTCACTCTCCTGGCCCCGAAGCCCTCAAGTTTGGCAATTCTGGACCGACAATGAAGCACTCTGCCTGCCCTCTAGAAAAAATATATTGCCTATTGAGAAGCCCAGGCAGCTTAAATGAGGATAAACCTACACGGCACTCGTATGTACCCAAATTATATAGTCTAACCTGGGCACTAATGCACTGTCTGACACAACGTGAGCCCGGACCTGCTGACCTACACCCAGACAGCTAACCACACGCTGAGCACATCAGACCCGCCATGGCCTTAGGTCATCATCTCTTCCCTACCTCAGTTTTCAGGCTTCAGAACCTAGACCTTATCTCCAATCACTGCCACGGGTGACTGTGATGCAGAAATCAGAACTCTTCCTGACCCATGGCAAGAAACCTTGTGGTTGGCATGTTGTCCAACGTTCAGTGTAGGAGAAACCAGCATTCACCCTGAGGCCCCGCCCATTCTTGAGTGCGACGAGAGCATAAACACGCATTGTGACCTCAGCGTGAGTCCTGTCCTCTAGTAAGTCCTCTCAGTGGCTGGACCATTAGATGTCATAATGGGCTTGACATGTCCCTAGTCCCCAATTTTTAACCAGATTTCTGGTTGTCCAGTCGCCCCACCCCAGGGCTCTACTCTGGAATCCCTCATTTGTTGGGACATCTGAGGTTGAAAAACAAAATGAAACAAATCGACAACAACAACAAAAAAACGGACTTCTTCCATCCCCAGAATGACCCCAAACTCTTTGGACGGGACCGAACCCCCAGAGAGTAAGACTCGTCCATTTCCCATGATGTCACCCGGCAATTTCACGACCATGAGTGACACGATATCCAGAGACAAAAACTTGAGCAAGAGCCTCACACTCGCCCTTTTTTCATATCCCGAAGTGTTCTCCTCATGGTCTGTAGATCAGTCCTGCCATACCTATGACCCAAAACATAAGCCGAGTTTGTGTTTTCAGACAACTTTCCAAACAGCTCGGGCCTACACCCTACAGGCTCAGGGCCCTGGAGCCAAACCTGAGGACTGTACTTGCCCTCTCCAAGGGAATTGTATGTGCCCATTCCAATGGCCACAACCCTACTAGTAGGATAACCTCCAAAGTCCCTGAGGCCATCCCAATAGTTGTGGCTTCCCAGGACAAACAGGGGCAATCTGAGCCCATCTGAGCACCTACCTGCACTCAGACCCGTAGACTGATGTCCCCAGAGGTAAAAAGGAACGAACAGGCCCCTAGGCACTAATCGGATCCATTGCTTTGGTTTCCAGGCATCTCTCCTCAGAGGCCTGGATTTCAATACCAGCATATGGCTGTTTCTTGACTCACCCATCAGAACAAATCTCATCTACACATGGGAAACATGCACGTTGGAGCTGTGTCAAAGCCTCTGTTTAGGAGAACCCTTCAGGGCCCCAGGGCCACCGCTTCATTCCAAGGTCTCCATAGACACAAAAACATATTAGGACACATCCACAGGAGAGTCCATTTCAACTCAGCCTCCTCGGTTGCCCCCCACATCCAGCAGATATAACCTGTCTTGTTGCTTGGAGACAATTGGAATGCGAGGTGGGCTACCCAGCCATCCATCCTTAGAACCCTGCTCGGAATCGTTGGCCTGGAGCCAACCAACAGGTCTCAATTGTCCTGCAGAAGAGTCTTTGCAGTTTGGAGCTTCTCACAACTCCCATCGTGGGAAAACCCCCATGTCCTCGTGATCCAACCCCCTTCAAGAAAGGGCCATCAGGGCAGAAAGTCCAACCTGAGCGATCGTCTGATCCTTGCCCTGACTTTAGATGCACGAGATCTCGATTGAGGTCTGTAGATTGTGCCTGCCATATCCTCACCCAGAAACCTAGGCCTAGCTTGGGTTCTCAGACTCCGTCCTCAGACTACTGGCCCACAAGCCCTCCAGTTGGGTAATCCAGAACTACAATGCCGCACTCTGCCTGCCCTACAGAAGTAAAACATTGCCCTCAGGGCTACCCCGAAACCGCAAATGAGGTTCAACCTGCACGCCATTCGGCTGTACCCCAAACATATAGGCTGACCTGGGCACTATTTCCCCTTCCTACCAGCCTGAGCCTGGACCTCCTGGTCCCACCCAGACAGCTGGCCGCACACTGAGCACATGGGACCCGCCATGGCCTTAGGTCGTCATCTCTTCCCAACTGCGGTTTTCAGGCTCCAGAACCTAGACCTTATCTCCAACCACTGCCCAGGGTTGAAAATGATGCAGAAATCAGAACTCTTTCCCCATGGCAAGAAACCTTGTGGTTGGCATGTTGTCCAACGTTCAGTGTAGTTGAAACAAGCGTGGCCCATGAGGCCCAGCCCATGCTTGCGGGCCACATTGGTCACAAACACACATTGTGACCCTCAGCCTGAGCCCAGTCCTCAGGTAAGGCCTCTCAGGGCCTATATGAAGAGACAGCATATTGGGCTTGCCATGCCCCTAGGCCCCAATTTTTAACCATAGTTCGGGTTGTCCCTTCACTCTTCCCCAGGGCTCTGCTTTGGAATTCCTCTTTTGTTGGGACACCTGAGGTAACAAACCTGAAAGGAGTCCTCCCATCCCACAGATTGACGAAAAACAATTGGGATCGGGCCAAATCCACAGAGAGGGAGATTCGTCCATGTCCCATGAGATCTCCCCAACATTTCACGGCCATCGCTGAAACAAAAGTCAGAGACAAAAGCCTGAGCAAGCGCCTTAGACTCGCTCATTCGTCATATCCTGAAGAGTTCTTCTCATGGTTTGTAGATCGGGCGTGCCATACCTACGTCCCCAAACTTAAGCTGAGTTTGTGTTTTCAGTCTTCTGTCCTCAAAGTCCTGGGCCACACTCCCTCCAGGCTGGGGCCCCTGGAGCCACACATTAGGACTGCCCCCACCCAATCCATGGGAATTCTGCCCATTCCATTGTCAATAATCGTACAAATTAGGAGAACCCTCCAAAGTCCCTGAGGCCCTCCCAATAGTGTAGGTCGCCCGAGACAAAAAAGGGCGGTTGATACCGGCTGAGCATCTACCTCCACTCATCTACCTCCACTAATACCAAGAAGATTGAACCAGACAGGACCCGAGGCCATTATCGGATCCATTGCTTTGGTTTACAGGCATGTCTCCTCAAAAGCCTGGATTCCAATACCAGCAGAGGGGATTTCCTTGAGGCACCCATCAGAACAAATCTCGTTTCCACAAGGAAACTTGTGCATGGGAGCTATGCCAAAGCTTTGGAGAATACTTCAGGGTCCCGGTGCCACCTCCCCATTCCAAGGCCCTCATGGACACAAACACACATTAGGACCCATCCTCTGGAAAGTGCATTTCAACTCAGCCACCCCGGTTGCTCCCGCAGATCCATTAGATCTAAACTGTCTTGTTGCTAGGAGACAAGTGGAAGGTGAGGCGGACTTCCCAGGCATCCATCCTCGAAAAGTGCTCTGGAGTCATTTCATATGGGATGTCCTGGAGCTGTCCAACAGGTCTCAATTGTCCCGCAGAAGGAATCCTTGAAGGGGCATCCCGCATCTCCCAACGTGGAAAACCTCCATGGCCTCGAGATTCCGCTCCCTTCATGAAGGGGCCGTCATGCACAGAAACTCCAACATGAGCCAACGTCGGATCCTCGCCCTGAATTCAGATGCATGAGATATTGGTTCAGATCTGCAGGGCGTACCTGCCGTGCCCTCACCCTGAATCCGAAGTCTACCTTGTGTTCTATGACTTCCGTCCTCACTCTCCTGGCCCCGAAGCCCTCAAGTTTGGCAATTCTGGACCGACAATGAAGCACTCTGCCTGCCCTCTAGAAAAAATATATTGCCTAATGAGAAGCCCAGGCAGCTTAAATGAGGATAAACCTACACGGCACTCGTATGTACCCAAATTATATAGTCTAACCTGGGCACTAATGCACTGTCTGACACAACGTGAGCCCGGACCTGCTGACCTACACCCAGACAGCTAACCACACGCTGAGCACATCAGACCCGCCATGGCCTTAGGTCATCATCTCTTCCCTACCTCAGTTTTCAGGCTTCAGAACCTAGACCTTATCTCCAATCACTGCCCACGGGTAACTGTGATGCAGAAATCAGAACTCTTCCTGACCATGGCAAGAAACCATGTGGTTGGCATGTTGTCCAACGGTCAGTGTAGGAGAAACCAGCATTCACCCTAAGGCCACGTCCATTCTTGCGTGCCACGAGCGCATAAACACGCATTGTGACCTCAGCATGAGTCATGTCCTCTAGTAAGTCCTCTCAGTGCCTGGACCATTAGATGTCATAATGGGCTTGACATGTCCCTAGTCCCCAATTTTTAACCAGATATCTGGTTGTCCAGTCGCCCCACCCCAGGGCTCTACTCTGGAATCCCTCATTTGGTGGGACATCTGAGGTTGAAAAACAAAATGAAACAAATCGACAACAACAAAAAAACGGACTTCTTCCATCCCCAGAATGACCCCAAACTCTTTGGACGGGACCGAACCCCCAGAGAGTAAGACTCGTCCATTTCCCAGGAAGTCACCGGGCAATTTCACGACCATGAGTGACACGATATCCAGAGACAAAAACTTGAGCAAGAGCCTCACACTCGCCCTTTTTTCATATCCCGAAGTGTTCTCCTCATGGTCTGTAGATCAGTCCTGCCATACCTATGACCCAAAACATAAGCCGAGTTTGTGTTTTCAGACAACTGTCCAAACAGCTCTGGCCTACACACCCTACAGGCTCAGGGCCCTGGAGCCAAACCTGAGGACTGTACTTGCCCTCTCCAAGGGAATTGTATGTGCCCATTCCAATGGCCACAACCCTACTAGTAGGATAACCTCCAAAGTCCCTGAGGCCATCCCAATAGTTGTGGCTTCCCAGGACAAACAGGGGCAATCTGAGCCCATCTGAGCACCTACCTGCACTCAGACCCGTAGACTGATGTCCCCAGAGGTAAAAAGGAAGGAACAGGCCCCTAGGCACTAATCGGATCCATTGCTCTGGTTTCCAGGCATCTCTCCTCAAAGGCCTGGATTTCAATACAAGCATATGGCTGTTTCTTGACTCACCCATCAGAACAAATATCATCTACACATGGGAAACATGCACGTTGGAGCTGTGTCAAAGCCTCTGTTTAGGAGAACCCTTCAGGGCCCCAGGGCCACCGCTTCATTCCAAGGTCTCCGTAGACACAAAAACATATTAGGACACATCCACAGGAGAGTCCATTTCAACTCAGCCTCCTCGGTTGCCCCCCACATCCAGCAGATCTAACCTGTCTTGTTGCTTGGAGACAATTGGAATGCGAGGTGGGCTACCCAGCCATCCATCCTTAGAACCCTGCTCGGAATCGTTGGCCTGGAGCCAACCAACAGGTCTCAATTGTCCTGCAGAAAAGTCTTTGCAGTTTGGAGCTTCTCACAACTCCCATCGTGGGAAAACCCCCATGTCCTCGTGATCCAACCCCCTTCAAGAAAGGGCCATTAGGGCAGAAAGTCCAACCTGAGCGATCGTCTGATCCTTGCCCTGACTTTAGATGCACGAGATCTCGATTGAGGTCTGTAGATTGTGCCTGCCATATCCTCACCCAGAAACCTAGGCCTAGCTTGGGTTCTCAGACTCCGTCCTCAGACTACTGGCCCACAAGCCCTCCAGTTGGGCAATCCAGAACTACAATGCCGCACTCTGCCTGCCCTACAGAAATCAAATATTGCCCTCAGGGCTACCCCGAAACCGCAAATGAGGTTCAACCTGCACGCAATTCGGCTGTACCCCAAACATATAGGCTGACCTGGGCACTATTTCCCCTTCTGACCCAGCCTGAGCATGGACCTCCTGGTCCTACCCAGATTGCTGGCCGCACACTGAGCACATCGGACCCGCCATGGCCTTAGGTCGTCATCTCTTCCCAACTGCTATTTTCAGGCTCCAGAACCTAGACCTTATTTCCAACCACTGCCCAGGGTTGAAAATGATGCAGAAATCAGAACTCTTTCCCCATGGCAAGAAACCTTGTGTTTGGCATGTTGTCCAACGTTCAGTGTAGTTGAAACAAGCGTGGCCCAAGAGGCCAAGCCCATGCTTGCGGGCAACATTGGACACAAACACACATTGTGACCCTCAGCCTGAGCCCAGTCCTCAGGTAAGGCCTCTCAGGGCCTATATGAAGAGACAGAATATTGGGCTTGCCATGCCCCTAGGCCCCAATTTTTAACCATAGTTCAGGTTGTCCCTTCACTCTTCCCCAGGGCTCTGCTTTGGAATTCCTCTTTTGTTGGGACACCTGAGGTAACAAACCTGAAAGGAGTCCTCCCATCCCACAGATTGACGAAAAACAATTGGGATCGCCCCAAATCCACAGAGAGGAAGATTCGTCCATGGCCCATGAGACCTCCCCAACATTCCACGGCCATCGCTGAAACAAAAGTCAGAGACAAAAGCCTGAGCAAGCGCCACAGACTCGCTCATTCTTCATATCCTGATGAGTTCTTCTCATGGTTTGTAGATCGGGCGTGCCATAACTACATCCCCAAACTTAAGCTGAGTTTGTGTTTTCAGTCTTCTGTCCTCAAAGTCCTGGGCCACACTCCCTCCAGGCTGGGGCCCCTGGAGCCACACATTAGGACTGCCCAAACCCAATCCATGGGAATTCTGCCAATTCCATTGTCAAAAATCGTACAAAATAGGAGAACCCTACAATGTCCTTGAGGCCATCCCAATAGTGTAGGTCGCCCGGACAAAAAATGGGCGGTTGATACCGGCTGAGCATCTACCTCCACTCATCTACCTACACCCATACCAAGAAGATTGAACCAGACAGGACCCGAGGGCATTATCGGATCCATTGCTTTGGTTTACAGGCATGTCTCCTCAAAAGCCTGGATTCCAATACCAGCAGAGGGGATTTCCTGAGGCACCCATCAGAACAAATCTCGTCTCCACAAGGAAACTTGTGCATGGGAGCTAAGCCAAAGCTTAGGAGAATACTTCAGGGTCCCGGTGCCACCTCCCCATTCCAAGGCCCTCATGGACACAAACACACGTTAGGACCCATCCTCTGGAAAGTGCATTTCAACTCAGCCACCCCGGGTGCTCCTGCAGATCCATTAGATCTAAACTGTCTTGTTGCTAGGAGACAATTGGAAGGCGAGGCGGACTTCCCAGGCATCCATCCTGGAACGGTGCTCTGGAGTCATTCCATATGGGATGTCCTGGAGCTGTCCAACAGGTCTCAATTGTCCCGCAGAAGGAATCCTTGAAGGGGGCATCCCACATTTCCCAACGTGGAAAACCTCCATGGCCTCGAGATTCCGCTTTCTTCATGAAGGGGCCGTCATGCACAGAAACTCCAACCTGAGCCAACGTCGGATCCTCGCCCTGACTTCAGATGCATGAGATATTGGTTCAGATCTGCAGGGGGTACCTGCCGTGCCCTCACCCTGAATCCGAAGTCTAGCTTGTGTTCTCAGACTTCCGTCCTCACTCTCCTGGCCCGAAGCCCTCAAGTTTGGCAATTCCGGACCGACAATGAAGCACTCTGCCTGCCCTCTAGAAAAAATATATTGCCTAATGAGCAGCCCAGGCAGCTTAAATGAGGATAAACCTACACGGCACTCGAATGTACCCAAATTATATAGTCTAACCTGGGCACTAATGCACTGTCTGACACAACCTGAGCCCGGACCTGCTGACCAACACCCAGACAGCTGACCGCACGCTGAGCACATCAGACCCGCCATGGCCTTAGGTCATCATCTCTTCCCTACCTCAGTTTTCAGGCTTCAGAACCTAGACCTTATCTCCAATCACTGCCCACGGGTGACTGTGATGCAGAAATCAGAACTCTTCCTGACCCATGGCAAGAAACCTTGTGGTTGGCATGTTGTCCAACGTTCAGTGTAGGAGAAACCAGCATTCACCCTGAGGCCCCGCCCATTCTTGAATGCGACGAGAGCATAAACACGGATTGTGACCTCAGCGTGAGTCCTGTCCTCTAGTAAGTCCTCTCAGTGGCTGGACCATTAGTTGTCATAATGGGCTTGACATGTCCCTAGTCCCCAATTTTTAACCAGATTTCTGGTTGTCCAGTCGCCCCACCCCAGGGCTCTACTCTGGAATCCCTCATTTGGTGGGACATCAGAGGTTGAAAAACAAAATGAAACAAATCGACAACAACAACAAAAAAACGGACTTCTTCCATCCCCAGAATGACCCCAAACTCTTTGGACCGGACCGAACCCCCAGAGAGTAAGACTCATCCATTTCCCATGATGTCACCCGGCAATTTCACGACCATGAGTGACACGATATCCAGAGACAAAAACTTGAGCAAGAGCCTCACACTCGCCCTTTTTTCATATCCCGAAGTGTTCTCCTCATGGTCTGTAGATCAGTCCTGCCATACCAATGACCCAAAACATAAGCCGAGTTTGTGTTTTCAGACAACTGTCCAAACAGCTCTGGCCTACACCCTACAGGCTCAGGGCCCTGGAGTCAAACCTGAGGACTGTACTTGCCCTCTCCAAGGGTATTGTATGTGCCCATTCCAATGGCCACAACCCTACTAGTAGGATAACCTCCAAAGTCCCTGAGGCCATCCCAATAGTTGTGGCTTCCCAGGACAAACAGGGGCAATCTGAGCCCATCTGAGCACCTACCTGCACTCAGACCCGTAGACTGATGTCCCCAGAGGTAAAAAGGAACGAACAGGCCCCTAGGCACTAATCGGATCCATTGCTTTGGTTTCCAGGCATCTCTCCTCAGAGGCCTGGATTTTAATACCAGCATATGGCTGTTTCTTGACTCACCCATCAGAACAAATCTCATCTACACATGGGAAACATGCACGTTGGAGCTGTGTCAAAGCCTCTGTTTAGGAGAACCCTTCAGGGCCCCAGGGCCACCGCTTCATTCCAAGGTCTCCATAGACACAAAAACATATTAGGACACATCCACAGGAGAGTCCATTTCAACTCAGCCTCCTCGGTTGCCCCAAACATCCAGGAGATCTAACCTGTCTTGTTGCTTGGAGACCATTGGAATGCAAGGTGGGCTACCCAGCCATCCATCCTTAGAACCCTGCTCTGAATCGTTGGCCTGGAGCCAACCAAAAGGTCTCAATTGTCCTGCAGAAGAGTCTTTGCAGTTTGGAGCTTCTCACAACTCCCATCGTGGGAAAACCCCCATGTCCTCGTGATCCAAACCCCTTCAAGAAAGGGCCATCAGGGCAGAAAGTCCAACCTGAGCGATCGTCTGATCCTTGCCCTGACTTCAGATGCACGAGATCTCGATTGAGGTCTGTAGATTGTGCCTGCCATATCCTCACCCAGAAACCTAGGCCTAGCTTGGGTTCTCAGACTCCGTCCTCAGACTACTGGCCCACAAGCCCTCCAGTTTGGCAATCCAGAACTACAATGCCACACTCTGCCAGCCCTACAGAAGTCAAACATTGCCCTCAGGGCTACCCCGAAACCGCAAATGGTGTTCAACCTGCACCCATTCGGCTGTTCCCCAAACATATAGGCTGACCTGGGCACTATTTCCCCTTCTGACACAGCCTGAGCCTGGACCTCCTGGTCTCACTCAGACAGCTGGACGCACACTGAGCACATCGGACCCGCCATGGCCTTAGGTCGTCATCTCTTCCCAACTGCGGTTTTCAGGCTCCAGAACCTAGACCTTATCTCCAACCACTGCCCAGGGTTGAAAATGATGCAGAAATCAGAACTCTTTCCCCATGGCAAGAAACCTTGGGGTTGGCATGTTGTCCAACGTTCAGTGTAGTTGAAACAAGCGTGGCCCAAGAGGCCCAGCCCATGCTTGCGGGCAACATTGGACACAAACACACATTGTGACCCTCAGCCTGAGCCCAGTCCTCAGGTAAGGCCTCTCAGGGCCTATATGAAGAGACAGCATATTGGGCTTGCCATGCCCCTAGGCCCCAATTTTTAACCATAGTTCGGGTTGTCCCTTCACTCTTCCCCAGGGCTCTGCTTTGGAATTCCTCTTTTGTTGGGACACCTGAGGTAACAAACCTGAAAGGAGTCCTCCCATCCCACAGATTGACGAAAAACAATTGGGATCGCGCCAAATCCACAGAGAGGAAGATTCGTCCATGGCCCATGAGACCTCCCCAACATTCCACGGCCATCGCTGAAACAAAAGTCAGAGACAAAAGCCTGAGCAAGCGCCACAGACTCGCTCATTCTTCATATCCTGAAGAGTTCTTCTCATGGTTTGTAGATCGGGTGTGCCATTCCTACGTCCCCAAACTTAAGCTGAGTTTGTGTTTTCAGTCTTCTGTCCTCAAAGTCCTGGGCCACACTCCCTCCAGGCTGGGGCCCCTGGAGCCACACATTAGGACTGCCCCCACCCAATCCATGGGAATTCTGCCCATTCCATTGTCAAAAATCGTACAAATTAGGAGAACCCACCAAAGTCCCTGAGGCCATCCCAATAGTGTAGGTCGCCCGGGACAAAAAAGGGCGGTTGATACCGGCTGAGCATCTACCTCCACTCATCTACCTCCACTCATACCAAGAAGATTGAACCAGACAGGACCCGAGGCCATTATCGGATCCATTGCTTTGGTTTACAGGCATGTCTCCTCAAAAGCCTGGATTCCAATACCAGCAGAGGGGATTTCCTGAGGCACCCATCAGAACAAATCTCGTCTCCACAAGGAAACTTGTGCATGGGAGCTATGCCAAAGCTTAGGAGAATACTTCAGGGTCCCGGTGCCACCTCCCCATTCCAATCCCTCATGGACACAAACACACGTTAGGACCCATCCTCTGGAAAGTGCATTTCAACTCAGGCACCCCGGTTGCTCCCGCAGATCCATTAGATCTAAACTGTCTTGTTGCTAGGAGACAATTGGAAGGTGAGGCGGACTTCCCAGGCATCCATACTCGAACGGTGCTCTGGAGTCATTCCATATGGGATGTCCTGGAGCTGCCCAACAGGTCTCAATTGTCCCGCAGAAGGAATCCTTGAAGGGGGCATCCCACATCTCCCAACGTGGAAAACCTCCATGGCCTCGAGATTCCGCTCCCTTCATGAAGGGGCCGTCATGCACAGAAACTCCAACCTGAGCCAACGTCGGATCCTCGCCCTGACTTCAGATGCATGAGATATTGGTTCAGATCTGCAGGGGGTACCTGCCGTGCCCTCACCCTGAATCCGAAGTCTAGCTTGTGTTCTCAGACTTCCGTCCTCACTCTCCTGGCCCCGAAGCCCTCAAGTTTGGCAATTCCGGACCGACAATGAAGCACTCTCCTGCCCTCTAGAAAAAATATATTGCCTAATGAGCAGCCCAGGCAGCTTAAATGAGGATAAACCTACACGGCACTCGAATGTACCCAAATTATATAGTCTAACCTGGGCACTAATGCACTGTCTGACACAACCTGAGCCCGGACCTGCTGACCAACACCCAGACAGCTGACCGCACGCTGAGCACATCAGACACGCCATGGCCTTAGGTCATCATCTCTTCCCTACCTCAGTTTTCAGGCTTCAGAACCTAGACCTTATCTCCAATCACTGCCCACAGGTGACTGTGATGCAGAAATCAGAACTCTTCCTGACCCATGGCAAGAAACCTTGTGGTTGGCATGTTGTCCAACGTTCAGTGTAGGAGAAACCAGCATTCACCCAGAGGCCCCGCCCATTCTTGAGTGCGACGAGAGCATAAACACGCATTGTGACCTCAGCGTGAGTCTTGTCCTCTAGTAAGTCCTCTCAGTGGCTGGACCATTAGATGTCATAATGGGCTTGACATGTCCCTAGTCCCCAATTTTTAACCAGATTTCTGGTTGTCCAGTCGCGCCACCCCAGGGCTCTACTATGGAATCCCTCATTTGGTGGGACATCTGAGGTTGAAAAACAAAATGAAACAAATCGACAACAACAACAAAAAAACGGACTTCTTCCATCCCCAGAATGACCCCAAACTCTTTGGACGGGACCGAAACCCCAGAGAGTAAGACTCGTCCATTTCCCATGATGTCACCCGGCAATTTCACGACCATGAGTGACACGATATCCAGAGACAAAAACTTGAGCAAGAGCCTCACACTCGCCCTTTTTTCATATCCCGAAGTGTTCTCCTCATGGTCTGTAGATCAGTCCTGCCATACCTATGACCCAAAACATAAGCCGAGTTTGTGTTTTCAGACAACTGTCCAAACAGCTCTGGCCTACACACCCTACAGGCTCAGGGCCCTGGAGCCAAACCTGAGGACTGTACTTGCCCTCTCCAAGGGAATTGTATGTGCCCATTCCAATGGCCACAACCCTACTAGTAGGATAACCTCCAAAGTCCCTGAGGCCATCCCAATTGTTGTGGCTTCCCAGGACAAACAGGGGCAATCTGAGCCCATCTGAGCACCTACCTGCACTCAGACCCGTAGACTGATGTCCCCAGAGGTAAAAAGGAACGAACAGGCCCCTAGGCACTAATCAGATCCATTGCTTTGGTTTCCAGGCATCTCTCCTCAGAGGCCTGGATTTCAATACCAGCATATGGCTGTTTCTTGACTCACCCATCAGAACAAATCTCATCTACACATGGGAAACATGCACGTTGGAGCTGTGTCAAAGCCTCTGTTTAGGAGAACCCTTCAGGGCCCCAGGGCCACCGCTTCATTCCAAGGTCTCCATAGACACAAAAACATATTAGGACACATCCACAGGAGAGTCCATTTCAACTCAGCCTCCTCGGTTGCCCCCCACATCCAGCAGATCTAACCTGTCTTGTTGCTTGGAGACCATTGGAATGCGAGGTGGGCTACCCAGCCATCCATCCTTAGAACCCTGCTCGGAATCGTTGGCCTGGAGCCAACCAACAGGTCTCAATTGTCCTGCAGAAGAATCTTTGCAGTTTGGAGCTTCTCACAACTCCCATCGTGGGAAAACCCCCATGTCCTCGTGATCCAACCCCCTTCAAAAAAGGGCCATCAGGGCAGAAAGTCCAACCTGAGCGATCGTCTGATCCTTGCCCTGACTTCAGATGCACGAGATCTCTATTGAGGTCTGTAGATTGTGCCTGCCATATCCTCACCCAGAAACCTAGGCCTAGCTTGGGTTCTCAGACTCCGTCCTCAGACTACTGGCCCACAAGCCCTCCAGTTTGGCAATCCAGAACTACAATGCCGCACTCTGCCTGCCCTACAGAAGTAAAATATTGCCCTCAGGGCTACCCCGAAACCGCAAATGAGGATCAACCTGCACGCCATTCGGCTGTACCCCAAACATATACTGACCTGGGCACTATTTCCCCTTCTGACCGAGCCTGAGCCTGGACCTCCTGGTCCCACACAGACAGCTGGCCGCACACTGAGCACATCGGACTCGCCATGGCTTTAGGTCGTCATCTCTTCCCAACTGCGGTTTTCAGGCTCCAGAACCTAGACCTTATTTCCATCCACTGCCCAGGGTGGAAAATGATGCAGAAATCAGAACTCTTTCCTTATGGCAAGAAACCTTGTGGTTGGCATGTTGTCCAACGTTCAGTGTAGTTGAAATAATCGTGGCCCATGAGGCCCAGCCCATGCTTGCGGGCCACATTGGTCACAAACATACATTGTGACCCTCAGCCTGAGCCCAGTCCTCAGGTAAGGCCTCTCAGGGCCTATATGAAGAGACAGCATATTGGGCTTGCCATGCCCCTAGACCCCAATTTTTAACCATAGTTCGGGTTGTTCCTTCACTCTTCCCCAGGGCTCTGCTTTGGAATTCCTCTTTTGGTGGGACACCTGAGGTAACAAACCTGAAAGGATTCCTCCCATCCCACATATTGACGAAAAACAATTGGGATCGGGCCAAATCCACAGAGAGGAAGATTAGTCCATGGCCCATGAGACCTCCCCAACATTCCACGGCCATCGCTGAAACAAAATCCAGAGACAAAAGCCTGAGCAAGCGCCTCAGACTCGCTCATTCTTCATATCCTGAAGAGTTCTTCTCAAGGTTTGTAGATCGGGCGTGCCATAACTACGTCCCCAAACTTAAGCTGAGTTTGTGTTTTCAGTCTTCTGTCCTCAAAGTCCTGGGCCACACTCCCTCCAGGCTGGGGCCCCTGGAGCCACACATTAACACTGCCCCCACCCAATCCATGGGAATTCTGCCAATTCCATTGTCAAAAATCGTACAAATTAGGAGAACCCTACAAAGTCCTTGAGGCCATCCCAATAGTGTAGGTCGCCCGGACAAAAAATGGGCGGTTGATACCGGCTGAGCATCTACCTCCACTCATCTACCTCCACCCATACCAAGAAGATTGAACCAGACAGGACCCGAGGCCATTATTGGATCCATTGCTTTGGTTTACAGGCATGTCTCCTCAAAAGCCTGGATTCCAATACCAGCAGAGGGGATTTCCTGAGGCACCCATCAGAACAAATCTCGTCTCCACAAGGAAACTTGTGCATGGGAGCTAAGCCAAAGCTTAGGAGAATACTTCAGGGTCCCGGTGCCACCTCCCCATTCCAAGGCCCTCATGGACACAAACACACGTTAGGACCCATCCTCTGGAAAGTGCATTTCAACTCAGCCACCCCGGTTGCTCCCGCAGATCCATTAGATCTAAACTGTCTTGTTGCTAGGAGACAATTGGAAGGCGAGGCGGACTTCCCAGGCATCCATCCTCGAACGGTGCTCTGGAGTCATTCCATATGGGATGTCCTGGAGCTGTCCAACAGGTCTCAATTGTCCCGCAGAAGGAATCCTTGAAGGGGGCATCCCACATCTCCCAACGTGGAAAACCTCCATGGCCTCGAGATTCCGCTCCCTTCATGAAGGGGCAGTCATGCACAGAAACTCCAACCTGAGCCAACGTGGAATCCTCGCCCTGACTTCAGATGCATGAGATATTGATTCAGATCTACAGGGTGTACCTGCCGTGCCCTCACCCTGAATCCGAAGTCTAGCTTGTGTTCTCAGACTTCCGTCCTCACTCTCCTGGCCCCGAAGCCCTCAAGTTTGGCAATTCCGGACCGACAATGAAGCACTCTGCCTGCCCTCTAGAAAAAATATATTGCCTAATGAGCAGCCCAGGCAGCTTAAATGAGGATAAACCTACACGGCACTCGAATGTACCCAAATTATATAGTCTAACCTGGGCACTAATGCACTGTCTGACACAACCTGAGCCCGGACCTGCTGACCAACACCCAGACAGCTGACCGCACGCTGAGCACATCAGACCCGCCATGGCCTTAGGTCATCATCTCTTCCCTACCTCAGTTTTCAGGCTTCAGAACCTAGACCTTATCTCCAATCACTGCCCACGGGTGACTGTGATGCAGAAATCAGAACTCTTCCTGACCCATGGCAAGAAACCTTGTGGTTGGCATGTTGTCCAACGTTCAGTGTAGGAGAAACCAGCATTCACCCTGAGGCCCCGCCCATTCTTGAGTGCGACGAGAGCATAAACACGCATTGTGACCTCAGCGTGAGTCCTGTCCTCTAGTAAGTCCTCTCAGTGGCTGGACCATTAGATGTCATAATGGGCTTGACATGTCCCTAGTCCCCAATTTTTAACCAGATTTCTGGTTGTCCAGTCGCCCCACCCAGGGCTCTACTCTGGAATCCCTCATTTGGTGGGACATCTGAGGTTGAAAAACAAAATGAAACAAATCGACAACAACAACAAAAAAACGGACTTCTTCCATCCCCAGAATGACCCCAAACTCTTTGGACGGGACCGAACCCCCAGAGAGTAGGACTCGTCCATTTCCCATGATGTCACCCGGCAATTTCACGACCATGAGTGACACGATATCCAGAGTCAAAACTTGAGCAAGAGCCTCACACTCGCCCTTTTTTCATATCCCGAAGTGTTCTCCTCATGGTCTGTAGATCAATCCTGCCATACCTATGACCCAAAACATAAGCCGAGTTTGTGTTTTCAGACAACTGTCCAAACAGCTCTGGCCTACACCCTACAGGCTCAGGGCCCTGGAGCCAAACCTGAGGACTGTACTTGCCCTCTCCAAGGGTATTGTATGTGCCCATTCCAATGGCCACAACCCTACTAGTAGGATAACCTCCAAAGTCCCTGAGGCCATCCCAATAGTTGTGGCTTCCCAGGACAAACAGGGGCAATCTGAGCCCATCTGAGCACCTACCTGCACTCAGACCCGTAGACTGATGTCCCCAGAGGTAAAAAGGAACGAACAGGCCCCTAGGCACTAATCGGATCCATTGCTTTGGTTTCCAGGCATCTCTCCTCAGAGGCCTGGATTTCAATACCAGCATATGGCTGTTTCTTGACTCACCCATCAGAACAAATCTCATCTACACATGGGAAACATGCACGTTGGAGCTGTGTCAAGGCTCTGTTTAGGAGAAACCTTCAGGGCCCCAGGGCCACCGCTTCATTCCAAGGTCTCCATAGACACAAAAACATATTAGGACACATCCACAGGAGAGTCCATTTCAACTCAGCCTCCTCGGTTGCCCCCCACATCCAGCAGATCTAACCTGTCTTGTTGCTTGGAGACTATTGGAATGCGAGGTGGGCTACCCAGCCATCCATCCTTAGAACCCTGCTCGGAATCGTTGGCCTGGAGCCAACCAACAGGTCTCAATTGTCCTGCAGAAGAGTCTTTGCAGTTTGGAGCTTCTCACAACTCCCATCGTGGGAAAACCCCCATGTCCTCGTGATCCAACCCCCTTCAAGAAAGGGCCATCAGGGCAGAAAGTCCAACCTGAGCGATCGTCTGATCCTTGCCCTGACTTTAGATGCACGAGATCTCGATTGAGGTCTGTAGATTGTGCCTGCCATATCCTCACCCAGAAACCTAGGCCTAGCTTGGGTTCTCAGACTCCGTCCTCAGACTACTGGCCCACAAGCCCTCCAGTTTGGCAATCCAGAACTACAATGCCGCACTCTGCCTGCCCTACAGAAGTCAAACATTGCCCTCAGGGCTACCCCGAAACCGCAAATGAGGTTCAACCTGCACGCCATTCGGCTGTACCCCAAACATATAGGCTGACCTGGGCACTATTTCCCCTTCTGACCCAGCCTGAGCCTGGACCTCCTGGTCCCACCCAGACAGCTGGCAGCACACTGAGCACATCGGACCCGCCATGGCCTTAGGTCGTCATCTCTTCCCAACTGCGGTTTTCAGGCTCCAGAACCTAGACCTTATCTCCAACCACTGCCCAGGGTTGAAAATGATGCAGAAATCAGAACTCTTTCCCCATGGCAAGAAAACTTGTGGTTGGCATGTTGTCCAACGTTCAGTGTAGTTGAAATAAGCGTGGCCCATGAAGACGAGCCCATGCTTGCGGGCCACATTGGTCACCAACACACATTGTGACCCTCAGCCTGAGCCCAGTCCTCAGGTAAGGCCTCTCAGGGCCTATATGAAGAGACAGCATATTGGGCTTGCCATGCCCCTAGGCCCCAATTTTTAACCATAGTTCGGTTTGTCCCTTCACTCTTCCCCAGGGCTCTGCTTTGGAATTCCTCTTTTGGTGGGACACCTGAGGTAACAAACCTGAAAGGAGTCCTCCCATCCCACAGATTGACGAAAAACAATTGGGAACGGGCCAAATCCACAGAGAGGAAGATTCGTCCATGGCCCATGAGACCTCCCCAACATTCCACGGCCATCGCTGAAACAAAATCGAGAGACAAAAGCCTGAGCAAGCTCTTCAGACTCCCACATTCTTCATATCCTGAAGAGTTCTTCTCATGGTTTGTAGATCGGGCGTGCCATAACTACGTCCCCAAACTTAAGCTGAGTTTGTGTTTTCAGTCTTCTGTCCTCAAAGTCCTGGGCCACACTCCCTCCAGGCTGGGGCCCCTGGAGCCACACATTAGGACTGCCCCCACCCAATCCATGGGAATTCTGCCCATTCCATTGTCAAAAATCGTACAAATTAGGAGAACCCTCCAAAGTCCCCGAGGCCATCCCAATAGTGTAGGTCGCCCGGGACAAAAAAAGGGCGGTTGATACCGGCTGAGCATCTACCTCCACTCTTCTACCTCCACTCATACCAAGGAGATTGAACCAGACAGGACCCGAGGCCATTATCGAATCCATTGCTTTGGTTTACAGGCATGTCTCCTCAAAAGCCTGGATTCCAATACCAGCAGAGGGGATTTCCTGAGGCACCCATCAGAACAAATCTCGTCTCCACAAGGAAACTTGTGCATGGGAGCTAAGCCAAAGCTTAGGAGAATACTTCAGGGTCCCGGTGCCACCTCCCCATTCCAAGGCCCTCATGGACACAAACACACGTTAGGACCCATGCTCTGGAAAGTGCATTTCAACTCAGCCACCCCGGTTGCTCCCGCAGATCCATTAGATCTAAACTGTCTTGTTGCTAGGAGACAATTGGAAGGCGAGGCGGACTTCCCAGGCATCCATCCTCGAACGGTGCTCTGGAGTCATTCCATATGGGATGTCCTGGAGCTGTCCAACAGGTCTCAATTGTCCCGCAGAAGGAATCCTTGAAGGGGGCATCCCACATCTCCCAACGTGGAAAACCTCCATGGCCTCGAGATTCCGCTCCCTTCATGAAGGGGCCGTCATGCACAGAAACTCCAACCTGAGCCAACGTCGGATCCTCGCCCTGACTTCAGATGCATGAGATATTGTTTCAGATCTGCAGGGGGTACCTGCCGTGCCCTCACCCTGAATCCAAAGTCTAGCTTGTGTTCTCAGACTTCCGTCCTCACTCTCCTGGCCCCGAAGCCCTCAAGTTTGGCAATTCCGGACCGACAATGAAGCACTCTGCCTGCCCTCTAGAAAAAATATATTGCCTAATGAGCAGCCCAGGCAGCTTAAATGAGGATAAACCTACACGGCACTCGAATGTACCCAAATTATATAGTCTAACCTGGGCACTAATGCACTGTCTGACACAACCTGAGCCCGGACCTGCTGACCAACACCCAGACAGCTGACCGCACGCTGAGCACATCAGACCCGCCATGGCCTTAGGTCATCATCTCTTCCCTACCTCAGTTTTCAGGCTTCAGAACCTAGACCTTATCTCCAATCACTGCCCACGGGTGACTGTGATGTAGAAATCAGAACTCTTCCTGACCCATGGCAAGAAACCTTGTGGTTGGCATGTTGTCCAACGTTCAGTGTAGGAGAAACCAGCATTCACCCTGAGGCCCCGCCCATTCTTGAGTGCGACGAGAGCATAAACACGCATTGTGACCTCAGCGTGAGTCCTGTCCTCTAGTAAGTCCTCTCAGTGGCTGGACCATTAGATGTCATAATGGGCTTGACATGTCCCTAGTCCCCAATTTTTAACCAGATTTCTGGTTGTCCAGTCGCCCCACCCCAGGGCTCTACTCTGGAATCCCTCATTTGGTGGGACATCTGAGGTTGAAAAACAAAATGAAACAAATCGACAACAACAACAAAAAAACGGACTTCTTCCATCCCCAGAATGACCCCAAACTCTTTGGACGGGACCGAACCCCCAGAGAGTAAGACTCGTCCATTTCCCATGATGTCACCCGGCAATTTCACGACCATGAGTGACACGATATCCAGAGACAAAAACTTGAGCAAGAGCCTCACACTCGCCCTTTTTTCATATCCCGAAGTGTTCTCCTCATGGTCTGTAGATCAGTCCTGCCATACCTATGACCCAAAACATAAGCCGAGTTTGTGTTTTCAGACAACTGTCCAAACAGCTCTGGCCTACACACCCTACAGGCTCAGGGCCCTGGAGCCAAACCTGAGGACTGTACTTGCCCTCTCCAAGGGAATTGTATGTGCCCATTCCAATGGCCACAACCCTACTAGTAGGATCACCTCCAAAGTCCCTGAGGCCATCCCAATAGTTGTGGCTTCCCAGGACAAACAGGGGCAATCTGAGCCCATCTGAGCACCTACCTGCACTCAGACCCGTAGACTGATGTCCCCAGAGGTAAAAAGGAACGAACAGGCCCCTAGGCACTAATCGGATCCATTGCTTTCATTTCCAGGCATCTCTCCTCAGAGGCCTGGATTTCAATACCAGCATATGGCTGTTTCTTGACTCACCCATCAGAACAAATCTCATCTACACATGGGAAACATGCACGTTGGAGCTGTGTCAAAGCCTCTGTTTAGGAGAACCCTTCAAGGCCCCAGGGCCACCGCTTCATTCCAAGGTCTCCATAGACACAAAAACATATTTGGAAACATCCCCAGGAGGGTCCATTTCAACTCAGCCTCCTCGGTTGCCCCCCACATCCAGCAGATCTAACCTGTCTTGTTGCTTGGAGACAATTGGAATGTGAGGTGGGCTACCCAGCCATCCATCCTTAGAACCCTGCTCGGAATCGTTGGCCTGGAGCCAACAAACAGGTCTCAATTGTCCTGCAGAAGAGTCTTTGCAGTTTGGAGCTTCTCACAACTCCCATCGTGGGAAAACCCCCATGTCCTCGTGATCCAACCCCCTTCAAGAAAGGGCCATCAGGGCAGAAAGTCCAACCTGAGCGATCGTCTGATCCTTGCCCTGACTTTAGATGCACGAGATCTCGATTGAGGTCTGTAGATTGTGCCTGCCATATCCTCACCCAGAAACCTAGGCCTAGCTTGGGTTCTCAGACTCCGTCCTCAGACTACTGGCCCACAAGCCCTCCAGTTTGGCAATCCAGAACTACAATGCCGCACTCTGCCTGCACTACAGAAGTAAACATTGCCCTCAGGGCTACCCTAAACCCCAAATGAGGATCAACCTGCACGCCATTCGGCTGTACCCCAAACATATAGGCTGAACTGGGCACTATTTCCCCTTCTGACCCAGCCTGAGCCTGGAACTCCTGGTCCCACCCAGACAGCTGGCCGCACACTGAGCACATCGGACCCGCCATGGCCTTCGGTCGTCATCTCTTCCCAACTGCGGTTTTCAAGCTCCAGAACCTAGACCTTATCTCCAACCACTGCCCAGGGTTGAAAACGATGCAGAAATCAGAAATCTTTCCCCATGGCAAGAAACCTTGTGGTTGGCATGTTGTCCAACGTTCAGTGTAGTTGAAACAAGCGTGGCCCATGAGGCCGAGCCCATGCTTGCGGGCCACATTGGTCACAAACACACATTGTGACCCTCAGCCTGAGCCCAGTCCTCCGGTAAGGCCTCTCAGGGCCTATATCAAGAGACAGCATATTGGGCTTGCCCTGCCCCTAGGCCCCAATTTTTAACCATAGTTCGGGTTGTCCCTTCACTGTTCCCCAGGGCTCTGCTTTGGAATTCCTCTTTTGGTGGGACACCTGAGGTAACAAACCTGAAAGGAGTCCTCCCATCCCACAGATTGACGAAAAACAGTTGGGTTCGGGCCAAATCAACAGAGGGGAAGATTCGTCCATGGCCCATGAGACCTCCCCAACATTCCACGGCCATCGCTGAATCAAAATCCAGAGACAAAAGCTTGAGCAAGCGCCTCAGACTCGCTCATTCTTCATATCCTGAAGAGTTCTTCTCATGATTTGTAGATCGGGCGTGCCATACCAACGTCCCCAAACTTAAGATGAGTTTGTGTTTTCAGTCTTCTGTCCTCAAAGTCCTGGGCCACACTCCCTCCAGGCTGGGGTCCATGGAGCCACACTTTAGGACTGCCCCCACCCAATCCATAGGAATTCTGCCCATTCCATTGTCAAAAATCGTACAAATTAGGAGAACCCTCCAAAGTCCCTGAGGCCATCCCAATAGTGTAGGTCGCCCGGGACAAAAAAGGGCGGTTGATACCGGCTGAGCATCTACCTCCACTCATCTACCTCCACTCATACCAAGAAGATTGAACCAGACAGGACCCGAGGCCATTATCGGATCCATTGCTTTGGTTTACAGGCATGTCTCCTCAAAAGCCTGGATTCCAATACCAGCAGAGGGGATTTCCTGAGGCACCCATCAGAACAAATCTCGTCTCCACAAGGAAACTTGTGCATGGGAGCTATGCCAAAGCTTAGGAGAATACTTCAGGGTCCCGGTGCCACCTCCCCATTCCAAGGCCCTCATGGACACAAACACACGTTAGGACCCATCCTCTGGAAAGTGCATTTCAACTCAGCCACCCCGGTTGCTCCCGCAGATCCATTAGATCTAAACTGTCTTGTTGCTAGGAGACAATTGGAAGGCGAGGCGGACTTCCCAGGCATCCATCCTCCAACAGTGCTCTGGAGTCATTCCATATGGGATGTCCTGGAGCTGTCAACAGGCCTCAATTGTCCCGCAGAAGGAATCCTTGAAGGGGGCATCCCACATCTCCCAACGTGGAAAACCTCCATGGCCTCGAGATTCCGCTCCCTTCATGAAGGGGCCGTCATGCACAGAAACTCCAACCTGAGCCAACGTGGAATCCTCGCCCTGACTTCAGATGCATGAGATATTGATTCAGATCTGCAGGGTGTACCTGCCGTGCCCTCACCCTGAATCCGAAGTCTAGCTTGTGTTCTCAGACTTCCGTCCTCACTCTCCTGGCCCCAAAGCCCTCAAGTTTGGCAATTCCGGACCGACAATGAAGCACTCTGCCTGCATTCTAGAAAAAATATATTACCTAATGAGCAGCCCAAGCAGCTTAAATTAGGATAAACCTACACGGCACTCGAATGTACCCAAATTATATAGTCTAACCTGGGCACTAATGCACTGTCTGACACAACCTGAGCCCGGACCTGCTTACCAACACCCAGACAGCTGACCGCACGCTGAGCACATCAGACCCGCCATGGCCTTAGGTCATCATCTCTTCCCTACCTCAGTTTTCAGGCTTCAGAACCTAGACCTTATCTCCAATCACTGCCCACGGGTGACTGTGATGCAGAAATCAGAACTCTTCCTGACCCATGGCAAGAAACCTTGTGGTTGGCATGTTGTCCAACGTTCAGTGTAGGAGAAACCAGCATTCACCCTGAGGCCCCACCCATTCTTGAGTGCGACGAGAGCATAAACACGGATTGTGACCTCAGCGTGAGTCCTGTCCTCTAGTAAGTCCTCTCAGTGGCTGGACCATTAGATGTCATATTGGGCTTGACATATCCCCAATTTTTAACCAGAATTCTGGTTGTCCAGTCGACCCACCCCAGGGCTCTACTCTGGAATCCCTCATTTGGTGGGACATCTGAGGTTGAAAAACAAAATGAAACAAATCGACAAAAACAAAAAAAACGGACTTCTTCCATCCCCAGAATGACCCCAAACACTTTGGATGGGACCGAAACCCCAGAGAGTAAGACTCGTCCATTTCCCATGAAGTAACCCGGCAATTTCACGACCATGAGTGACACGATATCCAGAGACAAAATCTTGAGCAAGAGCCTCACACTCGACCTTTTTCATATCCCGAAGTGTTCTCCTCATGGTCTGTAGATCAGTCCTGCCATACCTATGACCCAAAACATAAGCCGAGTTTGTGTTTTCAGACAACTGTCCAAACAGCTCTGGCCTACACACCCTACAGGCTCAGGGCCCTGGAGCCAAACCTGAGGACTGTACTTGCCCTCTCCAAGGGAATTGTATGTGCCCATTCCAATGGCCACAACCCTACTAGTAGGATCACCTCCAAAGTCCCTGAGGCCATCCCAATAGTTGTGGCTTCCCAGGACAAACAGGGGCAATCTGAGCCCATCTGAGCACCTACCTGCACTCAGACCCGTAGACTGATGTCCCCAGAGGTAAAAAGGAACGAACAGGCCCCTAGGCACTAATCGGATCCATTGCTTTCATTTCCAGGCATCTCTCCTCAGAGGCCTGGATTTCAATACCAGCATATGGCTGTTTCTTGACTCACCCATCAGAACAAATCTCATCTACACATGGGAAACATGCACGTTGGAGCTGTGTCAAAGCCTCTGTTTACGAGACCCCTCAGGGCCCCAGGGCCACCGCTTCATTCCAAGGTCTCCATAGACACAAAAACATATTAGGACACATCCAAAGGAGAGTCCATTTCACTCAGCCTCCTTGGTTGCCCCCCACATCCAGCAGATCTAACCTGTCTTGTTGCTTAGAGACCATTGGAATGCGAGGTGGGCTACCCAGCCATCCATCCTTAGAACCCTGCTCGGAATCGTTGGCCTGGAGCCAACCAACAGGTCTCAATTGTCCTGCAGAAGAATCTTTGCAGTTTGGAGCTTCTCACAACTCCCATCGTGGGAAAACCCCCATGTCCTCGTGATCCAACCCCCTTCAAGAAAGGGCCATCAGGGCAGAAAGTCCAACCTGAGCGATCGTCTGATCCTTGCCCTGACTTCAGATGCACGAGATCTCGATTGAGGTCTGTAGATTGTGCCTGCCATATCCTCACCCAGAAACCTAGGCCTAGCTTGGGTTCTCAGACTCCGTCCTCAGACTACTGGCCCACAAGCCCTCCAGTTTGACAATCCAGAACTACAATGCCGCACTCTGCCTGCACTACAGAAGTAAAACATTGCCCTCAGGGCTAACCCTAAACCCCAAATGAGGATCAACCTGCACGCCATTCGGCTGTACCCCAAACATATAGGCTGACCTGGGCACTATTTCCCCTTCTGACCCAGCCTGAGCCTGGAACTCCTTGTCCCACCCAGACAGCTGGCCGCACACTGAGCACATCGGACCCGCCATGGCCTTAGGTCGTCATCTCTTCCCAACTGCGGTTTACAGGCTCCAGAACCTAGACCTTATCTCCAACCACTGCCCAGGTTTGAAAATGATGCTGAAATCAGAACTCTTTCCCCATGGCAAGAAACCTTGGGGTTGGCATGTTGTCCAACGTTCAGTGTAGTTGAAACAAGCGTGGCCCATGAGGCCCAGCCCATGCTTGCGGGCCACATTGGTCACAAACACACATTGTGACCCTCAGCCTGAGCCCAGTCCTCAGGTAAGGCCTCTCAGGGCCTATATGAAGAGACAGCATATTGGGCTTGCCATGCCCCTAGGCCCCAATTTTTAACCATAGTTCGGGTTGTCCCTTCACTCTTCCCCAGAGCTCTGCTTTGGAATTCCTCTTTTGGTGGGACACCTGAGGTAACAAACCTGAAAGGAGTCCTCCCATCCCACAGATTGACGAAAACCAATTGGGATCGGGCCAAATCCAAAGAGAGGAAGATTCGTCCATGGCCCATGAGACCTCCCCAACATTCCACGGCCATCGCAGAAACAAAATCCAGAGAAAAAAGCCTGAGCAAGCGCCTCAGACTCGCTCATTCTTCATATCCTGAAGAGTTCTTCTCATGGTTTGTAGATCGGGCGTGCCATACCTAAGTCCTCAAACTTAAGCTGAGTTTGTGTTTTCAGTCTTCTGTCCTCAAAGTCCTGGGCCACACTCCCTCCAGGCTGCGGCCCCTGGAGCCACACATTAGGACTTCCCCCACCCAATCCATGGGAATTCTGCCCATTCCATTGTCAAAAATCGTACAAATTAGGAGAACCCTCCAAAGTCCCCGAGGCCATCCCAATAGTGTAGGTCGCCCGGGACAAAAAATGGGCGGTTGATACCGGATGAGCATCTACCTCCACTCTTCTACCTCCACTCATACCAAGGAGATAGAACCAGACAGGACCCGAGGCCATTATCGAATCCATTGCTTTGGTTTACAGGCATGTCTCCTCAAAAGCCTGGATTCCAATACCAGCAGAGGGGATTTCCTGAGGCACTCATCAGAACAAATCTCGTCTCCACAAGGAAACTTGTGCATGGGAGCTATGCCAAAGCTTAGGAGAATACTTCAGAGTCCCGGTGCCACCTCCCCATTCCAAGGCCCTCATGGACACAAATACACGTTAGGACCCATCCTCTGGAAAGTGCATTTCAACTCAGCCACCCCGGTTGCTCCCGCAGATCCATTAGATCTAAACTGTCTTGTTGCTAGGAGACAATTGGAAGGCAAGGCGGACTTCCCAGGCATCCATCCTCGAACGGTGCTCTGGAGTCATTCCATATGGGATGTCCTGGAGCTGTCCAACAGGTCTCAATTGTCCCGCAGAAGGAATCCTTGAAGGGGGCATCCCACATCTCCCAACGTGGAAAACCTCCATGGCCCGAGATTCCGCTCCCTTCATGAAGGGGCCGTCATGCACAGAAACTCCAACCTGAGCCAACGTGGGATCCTCGCCCTGACTTCAGATGCATGAGATATTGGTTCAGATCTGCAGGGGGTACCTGCCGTGCCCTCACCCTGAATCCGAAGTCTAGCTTGTGTTCTCAGACTTCCGTCCTCACTCTCCTGGCCCCGAAGCCCTCAAGTTTGGCAATTCCGGACCGACAATGAAGCACTCTGCCTGCCCTCTAGAAAAAATATATTGCCTAATGAGCAGCCCAGGCAGCTTAAATGAGGATAAACCTACACGGCACTCGAATGTACCCAAATTATATAGTCTAACCTGGGCACTAATGCACTGTCTGACACAACCTGAGCCCGGACCTGCTGACCAACACCCAGACAGCTGACCGCACGCTGAGCACATCAGACCCGCCATGGCCTTAGGTCATCATCTCTTCCCTACCTCAGTTTTCAGGCTTCAGAACCTAGACCTTATCTCCAATCACTGCCCACGGGTGACTGTGATGTAGAAATCAGAACTCTTCCTGACCCATGGCAAGAAACCTTGTGGTTGGCATGTTGTCCAACGTTCAGTGTAGGAGAAACCAGCATTCACCCTGAGGCCCCGCCCATTCTTGAGTGCGACGAGAGCATAAACACGCATTGTGACCTCAGCGTGAGTCCTGTCCTCTAGTAAGTCCTCTCAGTGGCTGGACCATTAGATGTCATAATGGGCTTGACATGTCCCTAGTCCCCAATTTTTAACCAGATTTCTGGTTGTCCAGTCGCCCCACCCCAGGGCTCTACTCTGGAATCCCTCATTTGGTGGGACATCTGAGGTTGAAAAACAAAATGAAACAAATCGACAACAACAACAAAAAAACGGACTTCTTCCATCCCCAGAATGACCCCAAACTCTTTGGACGGGACCGAACCCCCAGAGAGTAAGACTCGTCCATTTCCCATGATGTCACCCGGCAATTTCACGACCATGAGTGACACGATATCCAGAGACAAAAACTTGAGCAAGAGCCTCACACTCGCCCTTTTTTCATATCCCGAAGTGTTCTCCTCATGGTCTGTAGATCAGTCCTGCCATACCTATGACCCAAAACATAAGCCGAGTTTGTGTTTTCAGACAACTGTCCAAACAGCTCTGGCCTACACACCCTACAGGCTCAGGGCCCTGGAGCCAAACCTGAGGACTGTACTTGCCCTCTCCAAGGGAATTGTATGTGCCCATTCCAATGGCCACAACCCTACTAGTAGGATAACCTCCAAAGTCCCTGAGGCCATCCCAATAGTTGTGGCTTCCCAGGACAAACAGGGGCAATCTGAGCCCATCTGAGCACCTACCTGCACTCAGACCCGTAGACTGATGTCCCCAGAGGTAAAAAGGAACGAACAGGCCCCTAGGCACTAATCGGATCCATTGCTTTGGTTTCCAGGCATCTCTCCTCAGAGGCCTGGATTTCAATACCAGCATATGGCTGTTTCTTGACTCACCCATCAGAACAAATCTCATCTACACATGGGAAACATGCACGTTGGAGCTGTGTCAAAGCCTCTGTTTAGGAGAACCCTTCAGGGCCCCAGGGCCACCGCTTCATTCCAAGGTCTCCATAGACACAAAAACATATTAGGACACATCCACAGGAGAGTCCATTTCAACTCAGCCTCCTCGGTTGCCCCCCACATCCAGCATATATAACTTGTCTTGTTGCTTGGAGACAATTGGAATGCGAGGTGGGCTACCCAGCCATCCATCCTTAGAACCCTGCTCGGAATCGTTGGCCTGGAGCCAACCAAGAGGTCTCTATTGTCCTGCAGAAGAATCTTTGCAGTTTGGAGCTTCTCACAACTCCCATCGTGGGAAAACCCCCATGTCCTCGTGATCCAACCCCCTTCAAGAAAGGGCCATCAAGGCAGAAAGTCCAACCGGAGCGATCATCTGATCCTTGCCCTGACTTCAGATGCACGAGATCTCGATTGAGGTCTGTAGATTGTGCCAGCCATATCCTCACCCAGAAACCTAGGCTTAGCTTGGGTTCTGAGACTCCGTCCTCAGACTACTGGCCCACAGGCCCTCCAGTTTGGCAATCCAGAACTACAATGCCGCAATCTGCCTGCCCTACAGAAGTAAAATAATGCCCTCAGGGCAACCCCGAATCCCCAAATGAGGATCAACCTGCACGCCATTCGGCTGTACCCCAAACATATAGGCTGACCTGGGCACTATTTCCCCTTCTGACCCAGCCTGAGCCTCGACCTCCTGGTCCCACCCAGACAGCTGGCTGCACACTGAGCACATCGGACCCGCCATGGCCTTAGGTCGTCATCTCTTCCCAACTGCGGTTTTCAGGCACCAGAACCTAGACCTTATCTCCAACCACTGCCCAGGTTTGAAAATGATGCAGAAATCAGAACTCTTTCCCCATGGCAAGAAACCTTGTGCTTGGCATGTTGTCCAACGTTCAGTGTAGTTGAAACAAGCGTGGCCCATGAGGCCCAGCCCATGCTTGTGGGCCACATTGGTCACAAACACACATTGTGACCCTCAGCCTGAGCCCAGTCCTCAGGTAAGGCCTCTCAGGGCCTATATGAAGAGACAGCATATTGGGCTTGCCATGCCCCTAGGCCCCAATTTTTAACCATAGTTTGGGTTGTCCCTTCACTCTTCCCCAGGGCTCTGCTTTGGAATTCCTCTTTTGGTGGGACACCTGAGGTAACAAACCTGAAAGGAGTCCTCCCATCCCACAGATTGACGAAAACCAATTGGGATCGGGCCAAATCCACAGAGAGGAAGATTCGTCCATGGCCCATGAGACCTCCCCAACATTCCACGGCCATCGCAGAAACAAAATCCAGAGAAAAAAGCCTGAGCAAGCGCCTCAGACTCGCTCATTCTTCATATCCTGAAGAGTTCTTCTCATGGTTTGTAGATCGGGCGTTCCATACCTACGTCCCCAAACTTAAGCTGAGTTTGTGTTTTCAGTCTTCTGTCCTCAAAGTCCTGGGCCACACTCCCTCCAGGCTGGGGCCCCTGGAGCCACCCATTAGGACTGCCCCCACCCAATCCATGGGAATTCTGCCCATTCCATTGTCAAAAATCGTACAAATTAGGAGAACCCTCCAAAGTCCCCGAGGCCATTCCAATAGTGTAGGTCGCCCGGGACAAAAAAAGGGCGATTGATACCGGATGAGCATCTACCTCCACTCTTCTACCTCCACTCATACCAAGGAGATTGAACCAGACAGGACCCGAGGCCATTATCGAATCCATTGCTTTGGTTTACAGGCATGTCTCCTCAAAAGCCTGGATTCCAATACCAGCAGAGGGGATTTCCTGAGGCACCCATCAGAACAAATCTAGTCTCCACAAGGAAACTTGTGCATGGGAGCTATGCCAAAGCTTAGGAGAATACTTCAGGGTCCCGGTGCCACCTCCCCATTCCAAGGCCCTCATGGACACAAATACACGTTAGGACCCATCCTCTGGAAAGTGCATTTCAACTCAGCCACCCCGGGTGCTCCCGCAGATCCATTAGATCTAAACTGTCTTGTTGCTAGGAGACAATTGGAAGGCGAGGCGGACTTCCCAGGCATCCATCCTGGAACGGTGCTCTGGAGTCATTCCATATGGGATGTCCTGGAGCTGTCCAACAGGTCTCAATTGTCCCGCAGAAGGAATCCTTGAAGGGGGCATCCCACATCTCCCAACGTGGAAAACCTCCATGGCCTCGAGATTCCGCTCCCTTCATGAAGGGGCCGTCATGCACAGAAACTCCAACCTGAGCCAACGTGGGATCCTCGCCCTGACTTCAGATGCATGAGATATTGGTTCAGATCTGCAGGGGGTACCTGCCGTGCCCTCACCCTGAATCCGAAGTCTAGCTTGTGTTCTCAGACTTCCGTCCTCACTCTCCTGGCCCCGAAGCCCTCAAGTTTGGCAATTCCGGACCGACAATGAAGCACTCTGCCTGCCCTCTAGAAAAAATATATTGCCTAATGAGCAGCCCAGGCAGCTTAAATGAGGATAAACCTACACGGCACTCGAATGTACCCAAATTATATAGCCTAACCTGGGCACTAATGCACTGTCTGACACAACCTGAGCCCGGACCTGCTGACCAACACCCAGACAGCTGACCGCACCCTGAGCACATCAGACCCGCCATGGCCTTAGGTCATCATCTCTTCCCTACCTCAGTTTTCAGGCTTCAGAACCTAGACCTTATCTCCAATCACTGCCCACGGGTGACTGTGATGCAGAAATCAGAACTCTTCCTGACCCATGGCAAGAAACCTTGTGATTGGCATGTTGTCCAACGTTCAGTGTAGGAGAAACCAGCATTCACCCTGAGGCCCCGCCATTCTTGAGTGAGACGAGAGCATAAACACGCATTGTGACCTCAGCGTGAGTCCTGTCCTCTAGTAAGTCCTCTCAGTGGCTGGACCATTAGATGTCATAATGGGCTTGACATGTCCCTATTCCCCAATTTTTAACCAGATTTCTGGTTGTCCAGTCGCCCCACCCCAGGGCTCTACTCTGGAATCCCTCATTTGGTGGGACATCTGAGATTGAAAAACAAAATGAAACAAATCGACAACAACAACAAAAAAACGGACTTCTTCCATCCCCAGAATGACCGCAAACTCTTTGGACGGGACCAAACCCCAGAGAGTAAGACTCGTCCATTTCCCATGATGTCACCCGGCAATTTCACGACCATGAGTGACACGATATCCAGAGACAAAAACTTGAGCAAGAGCCTCACACTCGCCCTTTTTTCATATCCCGAAGTGTTCTCCTCATGGTGTGTAGATCAGTCCTGCCATACCTATGACCCAAAACATAAGCCGAGTTTGTGTTTTCAGACAACTGTCCAAACAGCTCTGGCCTACACACCCTACAGGCTCAGGGCCCTGGAGCCAAACCTGAGGACTGTACTTGCCCTCTCCAAGGGAATTGTATGTGCCCATTCCAATGGCCACAACCCTACTAGTAGGATAACCTCCAAAGTCCCTGAGGCCATCCCAAGAGTTGTGGCTTCCCAGGACAAACAGGGGCAATCTGAGCCCATCTGAGCACCTACCTGCACTCAGACCCGTAGACTGATGTCCCCAGAGGTAAAAAGGAACGAACAGGACCCTAGGCACTAATCGGATCCATTGCTTTGGTTTCCAGGCATCTCTCCTCAGAGGCCTGGATTTCAATACCAGCATATGGCTGTTTCTTGACTCACCCATCAGAACAAATCTCATCTACACATGGGAAACATGCACGTTGGAGCTGTGTCAAAGCCTCTGTTTTGGAGAACCCTTCAGGGCCCCAGGGCCACCGCTTCATTCCAAGGTCTCCATAGACACAAAAACATATTAGGACACATCCACAGGAGAGTCCATTTCAACTCAGCCTCCTCGGTTGCCCCCCACATCCAGCACATCTAACTTGTCTTGTTGCTTGGAGACAATTGGAATGCGAGGTGGGCTACCCAGCCATCCATCCTTAGAACCCTGCTCGGAATCGTTGGCCTGGAGCCAACCAACAGGTCTCAATTGTCCTGCAGAAGAATCTTTGCAGTTTGGAGCTTCTCACAACTCCCATCGTGGGAAAACCCCCATGTCCTCGTGATCCAACCCCCTTCAAGAAAGGGCCATCCGGGCAGAAAGTCCTACCGGAGCGATCGTCTGATCCTTGCCCTGACTTCAGATGCACGAGATCTCGATTGAGGTCTGTAGATTGTGCCTGCCATATCCTCACCCAGAAACCTAGGCTTAGCTTGGGTTCTGAGACTCCGTCCTCAGACTACAGGCCCACAGGCCCTCCAGTTTGGCAATCCAGAACTACAATGGCGCAATCTGCCTGCCCTACAGAAGTAAAATATTGCCCTCAGGGCTACCCCGAATCCCCAAATGAGGATCAACCTGCACGCCATTCGGCTGTACCCCAAACATATAGGCTGACCTGGGCACTATTTCCCCTTCTGACCCAGCCTGAGCCTGGACCTCCTGGTCCCACCCATACAGCGGGCCGCACACTGAGCACATCGGACCCGCCATGGCCTTAGGTCGTCATCTCTTCCAAACTGCGGTTTTCAGGCTCCAGAACCTAGACCTTATCTCCAACCACTGCCCAGGTTTGAAAATGATGCTGAAATCAGAACTCTTTCCCCATGGCAAGAAACCTTGTGGTTGGCATGTTGTCCAACGTTCAGTGTAGTTGAAACAAGCGTGGCCCATGAGGCCCAGCCCATGCTTGCGGGCCACATTGGTCACAAACACACATTGTGACCCTTAGCCTGAGCCCAGTCCTCAGGTAAGGCCTCTCAGGGCCTATATGAAGAGACAGCATATTGGGCTTGCCACGCCCCTAGGCCCCAATTTTTAACCATAGTTCGGGTTGTCCCTTCACTCTTCCCCAGGGCTCTGCTTTGGAATTCCTCTTTTGGTGGGACACCTGAGGTAACAAACCTGAAAGGTGTCCTCCCATCCCACAGATTGACGAAAACCAATTGGGATTGGGCCAAATCCACAGAGAAGAAGATTCGTCCATGGCCCATGAGACCTCCCCAACATTCCACGGCCATCGCAGAAACAAAATCCAGAGAAAAAAGCCTGAGCAAGCGCCTCAGACTCGCTCATTCTTCATATCCTGAAGAGTTCTTCTCATGGTTTGTAGATCGGGCGTGCCATACCTACGTCCCCAAACTTAAGCTGAGTTTGTGTTTTCAGTCTTCTGTCCTCAAAGTCCTGGGCCACACTCCCTCCAGGCTGGGGCCCCTGGAGCCACACATTAGGACTGCCCCCACCCAATCCATGGGAATTCTGCCCATTCCATTGTCAAAAATCGTACAAATTAGGAGAACCCTCCAAAGTCCCCGAGGCCATCCCAATAGTGTAGGTCGCCCGGGACAAAAAAAGGGCGGTTGATACCGGATGAGCATCTACCTCCACTCTTCTACCTCCACTCATACCAAGGAGATTGAACCAGACAGGACCAGAGGCCAATATCGAATCCATTGCTTTGGTTTACAGGCATGTCTCCTCAAAAGCCTGGATTCCAATACCAGCAGAGGGGATTTCCTGAGGCACTCATCAGAACAAATCTCGTCTCCACAAGGAAACTTGTGCATGGTAGCTAATCCAAAGCTTAGGAGAATACTTCAGGGTCCCGGTGCCACCTCCCCATTCCAAGGCCCTCATGGACACAAATACACGTTAGGACCCATCCTCTGGAAAGTGCATTTCAACTCAGCCACCCCGGGTGCTCCCGCAGATCCATTAGATCTAAACTGTCTTGTTGCTAGGAGACAATTGGAAGGCGAGGCGGACTTCCCAGGCATCCATCCTGGAACGGTGCTCTGGAGTCATTCCATATGGGATGTCCTGGAGCTGTCCAACAGGTCTCAATTGTCCCGCAGAAGGAATCCTTGAAGGGGGCATCCCACATCTCCCAACGTGGAAAACCTCCATGGCCTCGAGATTCCGCTCCCTTCATGAAGGGGCCGTCATGCACAGAAACTCCAACCTGAGCCAACGTCGGATCCTCGCCCTGACTTCAGATGCATGAGATATTGGTTCAGATCTGCAGGGGGTACCTGCCGTGCCCTCACCCTGAATCCGAAGTCTAGCTTGTGTTCTCAGACTTCCGTCCTCACTCTCCTGGCCCCGAAGCCCTCAAGTTTGGCAATTCCGGACCGACAATGAAGCACTCTGCCTGCCCTCTAGAAAAAATATATTGCCTAATGAGCAGCCCAGGCAGCTTAAATGAGGATAAACCTACACGGCACTCGAATGTACCCAAATTATATAGCCTAACCTGGGCACTAATGCACTGTCTGACACAACCTGAGCCCGGACCTGCTGACCAACACCCAGACAGCTGACCGAACGCTGAGCACATCAGACCCGCCATGGCCTTAGGTCATCATCTCTTCCCTACCTCAGTTTTCAGGCTTCAGAACCTAGACCTTATCTCCAATCACTGCCCACGGGTGACTGTGATGCAGAAATCAGAACTCTTCCTGACCCATGGCAAGAAACCTTGTGGTTGGCATGTTGTCCAACGTTCAGTGTAGGAGAAACCAGCATTCACCCTGAGGCCCCGCCCATTCTTGAGTGCGACGAGAGCATAAACACGCATTGTGACCTCAGCGTGAGTCCTGTCCTCTAGTAAGTCCTCTCAGTGGCTGGACCATTAGATGTCATAATGGGCTTGACATGTCCCTAGTCCCCAATTTTTAACCAGATTTCTGGTTGTCCAGTCGCCCCACCCCAGGGCTCTACTCTGGAATCCCTCATTTGGTGGGACATCTGAGGTTGAAAAACAAAATGAAACAAATCGACAACAACAACAAAAAAACGGACTTCTTCCATCCCCAGAATGACCCCAAACTCTTTGGACGGGACCGAACCCCCAGAGAGTAAGACTCGTCCATTTCCCATGATGTCACCCGGCAATTTCACGACCATGAGTGACACGATATCCAGAGACAAAAACTTGAGCAAGAGCCTCACACTCGCCCTTTTTTCATATCCCGAAGTGTTCTCCTCATGGTGTGTAGATCAGTCCTGCCATACCTATGACCCAAAACATAAGCCGAGTTTGTGTTTTCAGACAACTGTCCAAACAGCTCTGGCCTACACACCCTACAGGCTCAGGGCCCTGGAGCCAAACCTGAGGACTGTACTTGCCCTCTCCAAGGGAATTGTATGTGCCCATTCCAATGGCCACAACCCTACTAGTAGGATAACCTCCAAAGTCCCTGAGGCCATCCCAATAGTTGTGGCTTCCCAGGACAAACAGGGGCAATCTGAGCCCATCTGAGCACCTACCTGCACTCAGACCCGTAGACTGATGTCCCCAGAGGTAAAAAGGAACGAACAGGCCCCTAGGCACTAATCGGATCCATTGCTTTCGTTTCCAGGCATCTCTCCTCAGAGGCCTGGATTTCAATACCAGCATATGGCTGTTTCTTGACTCACCCATCAGAACAAATCTCATCTACACATGGGAAACATGCACGTTGGAGCTGTGTCAAAGCCTCTGTTTTGGAGAACCCTTCAGGGCCCCAGGGCCACCGCTTCATTCCAAGGTCTCCATAGACACAAAAACATATTAGGACACATCCCCAGGAGAGTCCATTTCAACTCAGCCTCCTCGGTTGCCCCCCACATCCAGCATATCTAACTTGTCTTGTTGCTTGGAGACAATTGCAATGCGAGGTGGGCTACCCAGCCATCCATCCTTAGAACCCTGCTCGGAATCGTTGGCCTGGAGCCAACCAACAGGTCTCAATTGTCCTGCAGAAGAATCTTTGCAGTTTGGAGCTTCTCACAACTCCCATCGTGGGAAAACCCCCATGTCCTCGTGATCCAACCCCCTTCAAGAAAGGGCCATCCGGGCAGAAAGTCCAACCGGATCGATCGTCTGATCCTTGCCCTGACTTCAGATGCACGAGATCTCGATTGAGGTCTGTAGATTGTGCCTGCCATATCCTCACCCAGAAACCTAGGCTTAGCTTGGGTTCTGAGACTCCGTCCTCAGACTACAGGCCCACAGGCCCTCCAGTTTGGCAATCCAGAACTACAATGCCGCAATCTGCCTGCCCTACAGAAGTAAAATATTGCCCTCAGGGCTACCCCGAATCCCCAAATGAGGATCAACCTGCACGCCATTCGGCTGTACCCCAAACATATAGGCTGACCTGGGCACTATTTCCCCTTCTGACCCAGCCTGAGCCTGGACCTCCTGGTCCCACCCAGACAGCTGGCCGCACACTGAGCACATCCGACCCGCCATGCCCTTAGGTCGTCATCTCTTCCCAAATTCGGTTTTCAGGCACCAGAACCTAGACCTTATCTCCAACCACTGCCCAGGTTTGAAAATGATGCTGAAATCAGAACTCTTTCCCCATGGCAAGAAACCTTGTGTTGGCATGTTGTCCAACGTTCAGTGTAGTTGAAACAAGCGTGGCCCATGAGGCCCAGCCCATGCTTGCGGGCCACATTGGTCACAAACACACATTGTGACCCTCAGCCTGAGCCCAGTCCTCAGGTAAGGCCTCTCAGGGCCTATAAGAAGAGACAGCATATTGGGCTTGCCATGCCCCTAGGCCCCAATTTTTAACCATAGTTCGGGTTGTCCCTTCACTCTTCACCAGGGCCCTGCTTTGGAATTCCTCTTTTGTTGGGACACCTGAGGTAACAAACCTGAAAGGAGTCCTCCCATCCCACAGATTGACGAAAACCAATTGGGATTGGGCCAAATCCACAGAGAAGAAGATTCGTCCATGGCCCATGAGACCTCCCCAACATTCCACGGCCATCGCAGAAACAAAATCCAGAGAAAAAAGACTGAGCAAGCGCCTCAGACTCGCTCATTCTTCATATCCTGAAGAGTTCTTCTCATGGTTTGTAGATCGGGCGTGCCATTCCTACGTCCCCAAACTTAAGCTGAGTTTGTGTTTTCAGTCTTCTGTCCTCAAAGTCCTGGGCCACACTCCCTCCAGGCTGGGGCCCCTGGAGCCACACATTAGGACTGCCCCCACCCAATCCATGGGAATTCTGCCCATTCCATTGTCAAAAATCGTACAAATTAGGAGAACCCTCCAAAGTCCCCGAGGCCATCCCAATAGTGTAGGTCGCCCGGGACAAAAAAAGGGCGGTTGATACCGGATGAGCATCTACCTCCACTCTTCTACCTCCACTCATACCAAGGAGATTGAACCAGACAGGACCCGAGGCCATTATCGAATCCATTGCTTTGGTTTACAGGCATGTCTCCTCAAAAGCCTGGATTCCAATACCAGCAGAGGGGATTTCCTGAGGCACTCATCAGAACAAATCTCATCTCCACAAGGAAACTTGTGCATGGTAGCTAAGCCAAAGCTTAGGAGAATACTTCAGGGTCCCGGTGCCACCTCCCCATTCCAAGGCCCTCATGGACACAAATACACGTTAGTACCCATCCTCTGGAAAGTGCATTTCAACTCAGCCACCCCGGTTGCTCCCGCAGATCCATTAGATCTAAACTGTCTTGTTGCTAGGAGACAATTGGAAGGCGAGGCGGACTTCCCAGGCATCCATCCTGGAACGGTGCTCTGGAGTCATTCCATATGGGATGTCCTGGAGCTGTCCAACAGGTCTCAATTGTCCCGCAGAAGGAATCCTTGAAGGGGGCATCCCACATCTCCCAACGTGGAAAACCTCCATGGCCTCGAGATTCCGCTCCCTTCATGAAGGGGCCGTCATGCACAGAAACTCCAACCTGAGCCAACGTCGGATCCTCGACCTGACTTCAGATGCATGAGATATTGGTTCAGATCTGCAGGGGGTACCTGCCGTGCCCTCACCCTGAATCCGAAGTCTAGCTTGTGTTCTCAGACTTCTGTCCTCACTCTCCTGGCCCCGAAGCCCTCAAGTTTGGCAATTCCGGACCGACAATGAAGCACTCTGCCTGCCCTCTAGAAAAAATATATTGCCTAATGAGCAGCCCAGGCAGCTTAATGAGGATAAACCTACACGGCACTCGAATGTACCCAAATTATATAGCCTAACCTGGGCACTAATGCACTGTCTGACACAACCTGAGCCCGGACCTGCTGACCAACACCCAGACAGCTGACCGCACGCTGAGCACATCAGACCCGCCATGGCCTTAGGTCATCATCTCTTCCCTACCTCAGTTTTCAGGCTTCAGAACCTAGACCTTATCTCCAATCACTGCCCACGGGTGACTGTGATGCAGAAATCAGAACTCTTCCTGACCCATGGCAAGAAACCTTGTGGTTGGCATGTTGTCCAACGTTCAGTGTAGGAGAAACCAGCATTCACCCTGAGGCCCCGCCCATTCTTGAGTGCGACGAGAGCATAAACACGCATTGTGACCTCAGCGTGAGTCCTGTCCTCTAGTAAGTCCTCTCAGTGGCTGGACCATTAGATGTCATAATGGGCTTGACATGTCCCTAGTCCCCAATTTTTAACCAGATTTCTGGTTGTCCAGTCGCCCCACCCCAGGGCTCTACTCTGGAATCCCTCATTTGGTGGGACATCTGAGGTTGAAAAACAAAATGAAACAAATCGACAACAACAACAAAAAAACGGACTTCTTCCATCCCCAGAATGACCGCAAACTCTTTGGACGGGACCGAACCCCCAGAGAGTAAGACTCGTCCATTTCCCATGATGTCACCCGGCAATTTCACGACCATGAGTGACACGATATCCAGAGACAAAAACTTGAGCAAGAGCCTCACACTCGCCCTTTTTTCATATCCCGAAGTGTTCTCCTCATGGTCTGTAGATCAGTCCTGCCATACCTATGACCCAAAACATGAGCCGAGTTTGTGTTTTCAGACAACTGTCCAAACAGCTCTGGCCTTCACACCCTACAGGCTCAGGGCCCTGGAGCCAAACCTGAGGACTGTACTTGCCCTCTCCAAGGGAATTGTATGTGCCCATTCCAATGGCCACAACCCTACTAGTAGGATAACCTCCAAAGTCCCTGAGGCCATCCCAATAGTTGTGGCTTCCCAGGACAAACAGGGGCAATCTGAGCCCATCTGAGCACCTACCTGCACTCAGACCCGTAGACTGATGTCCCCAGAGGTAAAAAGGAACGAACAGGCCCCTAGGCACTAATCATATCCATTGCTTTGGTTACCAGGCATCTCTCCTCAGAGGCTGGATTTCAATACCAGCATATGGCTGTTTCTTGACTCACCCATCAGAACAAATCTCATCTACACATGGGAAACATGCACGTTGGAGCTGTGTCAAAGCCTCTGTTTAGGAGAACCCTTCAGGGCCCCAGGGCCACCGCTTCATTCCAAGGTCTCCATAGACACAAAAACATATTAGGACACATCTACAGGAGAGTCCATTTCAACTCAGCCTCCTCGGTTGCCCCCCACATCCAGCAGATCTAACCTGTCTTGTTGCTTGGAGACAATTGGAATGCGAAATGGGCTACCCAGCCATCCATCCTTAGAACCCTGCTCGATATCGTTGGCCTGGAGCCAACCAACAGGTCTCAATTGTCCTGCAGAAGAATCTTTGCAGTTTGGAGCTTCTCACCACTCCCATCGTGGGAAAACCCCCATGTCCTCGTGATCCAACCCCCTTCAAGAAAGGGCCATCAGGGCAGAAATTCCAACCTGAGGGATCGTCTGATCCTTGCCCTGACTTCAGATACACGAGATCTCGATTGAGGTCTGTAGATTGTGCCTGCCATATCCTCACCCAGAAACCTAGGCCTAGCTTGGGTTCTCAGACTCCGTCCTCAGACTATTGGCCCACAAGCCCTCCAGTTGGGCAATCCAGAACTATAATGCCGCACTCTGCCTGCCCTACAGAAGTAAAACATTGCCCTCAGGGCTACCTCGAAACCGCAAATGAGGATCAACCTGCACGCCATTCGGCTGTACCCCAAACATATAGGCTGACCTGGGCACTATTTCCCCTTCTGACCCAGCCTGAGCCTGGACCTCCTGGTCCCACCCAGACAGCTGGCCGCACACTGAGCACATCCGACCCGCCATGGCCTTAGGTCGTCATCTCTTCCCAACTGCGGTTTTCAGGCTCCAGAACCTACACCTTATCTCCAACCACTGCCCAGGGTTGAAAATGATGCAGAAATCAGAACTCTTTCCCCATGGCAAGAAACCTTGTGGTTGGCATGTTGTCCAACGTTCAGTGTAGTTGAAACAAGCGTGGACCATGAGGCCCAGCCCATGCTTGCGGGCCACATTGGTCACAAACACACATTGTGACCCTCAGCCTGAGCCCAGTCCTCAGGTAAGGCCTCTCAGGGCCTATATGAAGAGACAGCATATTGGGCTTGCCATGCCCCTAGGCCCCAATTTTTAACCATAGTTCGGGTTGTCCCTTCACTCTTCCCCAGGGCTCTGCTTTGGAATTCCTCTTTTGGTGGGACACCTGAGGAAACAAACCTGAAAGGAGTTCTCCCATCCCACAGATTGACGAAAACCAATTGGGATTGGGCCAAATCCACAGAGAGGAAGATTCGTCCATGGCCCATGAGACCTCCCCAACATTCCACAGCCATCGCAGAAACAAAATCCAGAGAAAAAAGCCTGAGCAAGCGCCTCAGACTCGCTCATTCTTCATATCCTGAAGAGTTCTTCTCATGGTTTGTAGATCGGGCGTGCCATACCTACGTCCCCAAACTTAAGCTGAGTTTGTGTTTTCAGTCTTCTGTCCTCAAAGTCCTGGGCCACACTCCCTCCAGGCTGGGGCCCCTGTAGCCACACATTAGGACTTCCCCCTACCCAATCCATGGGAATTCTGCCCATTCCATTGTCAAAAATCGTACAAATTAGGAGAACCCTCCAAAGTCCCCGAGGCCATCCCAATAGTGTAGGTCGCCCGGGACAAAAAAAGGGCGGTTGATACCGGCTGAGCATCTACCTCCACTCTTCTCCCTCCACTCATACCAAGGAGATTGAACCAGACAGGACCCGAGGCCATTATCGAATCCATTGCTTTGGTTTACAGGCATGTCTCCTCAAAAGCCTGGATTCCAATAACAGCAGAGGGGATTTCCTGAGGCACTCATCAGAACAAATCTCGTCTCCACAAGGAAACTTGTGCATGGTAGCTAAGCCAAAGCTTAGGAGAATACTTCAGGGTCCCGGTGCAACCTCCCCATTCCAAGGCCCTCATGGACACAAATACACGTTAGGACCCATCCTCTGGAAAGTGCATTTCAACTCAGCCACCCCGGTTGCTCCCGCAGATCCATTAGATCTAAACTGTCTTGTTGCTAGGAGACAATTGGAAGGCGAGGCGGACTTCCCAGGCATCCATCCTGGAACGGTGCTCTGGAGTCATTCCATATGGGATGTCCTGGAGCTGTCCAACAGGTCTCAATTGTCCCGCAGAAGGAATCCTTGAAGGGGGCATACCACATCTCCCAACGTGGAAAACCTCCATGGCCTCGAGATTCCGCTCCCTTCATGAAGGGGCCGTCATGCACAGAAACTCCAACCTGAGCCAACGTCGGATCCTCGCCCTGACTTCAGATGCATGAGATATTGGTTCAGATCTGCAGGGGGTACCTGCCGTGCCCTCACCCTGAATCCGAAGTCTAGCTTGTGTTCTCAGACTTCCGTCCTCACTCTCCTGGCCCCGAAGCCCTCAAGTTTGGCAATTCCGGACCGACAATGAAGCACTCTGCCTGCCCTCTAGAAAACATATATTGCCTAATGAGCAGCCCAGGCAGCTTAAATGAGGATAAACCTACACGGCACTCGAATGTACCCAAATTATATAGTCTAACCTGGGCACTAATGCACTGTCTGACACAACCTGAGCCCGGACCTGCTGACCAACACCCAGACAGCTGACCGCACGCTGAGCACATCAGACCCGCCATGGCCTTAGGTCATCATCTCTTCCCTACCTCAGTTTTCAGGCTTCAGAACCTAGACCTTATCTCCAATCACTGCCCACGGGTGACTGTGATGCAGAAATCAGAACTCTTCCTGACCCATGTCAAGAAACTTTGTGGTTGGCATGTTGTCCAACGTTCAGTGTAGGAGAAACCAGCATTCACCCTGAGGCCCCGCCCATTCTTGAGTGCGACGAGAGCATAAACACGCATTGTGACCTCAGCGTGAGTCCTGTCCTCTAGTAAGTCCTCTCAGTGGCTGGACCATTAGATGTCATAATGGGCTTGACATGTCCCTAGTCCCCAATTTTTAACCAGATTTCTGGTTGTCCAGTCGCCCCACCCCAGGGCTCTACTCTGGAATCCCTCATTTGGTGGGACATCTGAGGTTGAAAAACAAAATGAAACAAATCGACAACAACAACAAAAAAACGGACTTCTTCCATCCCCAGAATGACCCCAAACTCTTTGGACGGGACCGAACCCCCAGAGAGTAAGACTCGTCCATTTCCCATGATGTCACCCGGCAATTTCACGACCATGAGTGACACGATATCCAGAGACAAAAACTTGAGCAAGAGCCTCACACTCGCCCTTTTTTCATATCCCGAAGTGTTCTCCTCATGGTCTGTAGATCAGTCCTGCCATACCTATGACCCAAAACATAAGCCGAGTTTGTGTTTTCAGACAACTGTCCAAACAGCTCTGGCCTACACACCCTACAGGCTCAGGGCCCTGGAGCCAAACCTGAGGACTGTACTTGCCCTCTCCAAGGGAATTGTATGTGCCCATTCCAATGGCCACAACCCTACTAGTAGGATAACCTCCAAAGTCCCTGAGGCCATCCCAATAGTTGTGGCTTCCCAGGACAAACAGGGGCAATCTGAGCCCATCTGAGCACCTACCTGCACTCAGACCCGTAGACTGATGTCCCCAGAGGTAAAAAGGAACTAACAGGCCCCTAGGCACTAATCGGATCCATTGCTTTTTTTTCCAGGCATCTCTCCTCAGAGGCCTGGATTTCAATACCAGCATATGGCTGTTTCTTGACTCACCCATCAGAACAAATCTCATCTACACATGGGAAACATGCACGTTGGAGCTGTGTCAAAGCCTCTGTTTTGGAGAACCCTTCAGGGCCCCAGGGCCACCGCTTCATTCCAAGGTCTCCATAGACACAAAAACATATTAGGACACATCCCCAGGAGAGTCCATTTCAACTCAGCCTCCTCGGTTGCCCCCCACATCCAGCATATCTAACTTGTCTTGTTGCTTGGAGACAATTGGAATGCGAGGTGGGCTACCCAGCCATCCATCCTTAGAACCCTGCTCGGAATCGTTGGCCTGGAGCCAACCAACAGCTCTCAATTGTCCTGCAGAAGAATCTTTGCAGTTTGGAGCTTCTCACAACTCCCATCGTGGGAAAACCCCCATGTCCTCGTGATCCAACCCCCTTCAAGAAAGGGCCATCAGGGCAGAAAGTCCAACCTGAGCGATCGTCTGATCCTTGCCCTGACTTCAGATGCACGATATCTCGATTGAGGTCTGTAGATTGTGCCTGCCATATCCTCACCCAGAAACCTAGGCTTAGCTTGGGTTCTCAGACTCCGTCCTCAGACTACTGGCCCACAGGCCCTCCAGTTTGGCAATCCAGAACTACAATGCCGCAATCTGCCTGCCCTACAGAAGTAAAATATTGCCCTCAGGGCTACCCCGAATCCCCAAATGAGGATCAACCTGCACGCCATTCGGCTGTACCCCAAACATATAGGCTGACCTGGGCACTATTTCCCCTTCTGACCCAGCCTGAGCCTGGACCTCCTGGTCCCACCCAGACAGCTGGCCGCACACTGAGCACATCCGACCCGCCATGGCCTTAGGTCGTCATCTCTTCCCAACTGCGGTTTTCAGGCTCCAGAACCTAGACCTTATCTCCAACCACTGCCCAGGGTTGAAAATGATGCAGAAATCAGAACTCTTTCCCCATGGCAAGAAACCTTGTGGTTGGCATGTTGTCCAACGTTCAGTGTAGTTGAAACAAGCGTGGCCCATGAGGCCCAGCCCATGCTTGCGGGCCACATTGGTCACAAACACACATTGTGACCCTCAGCCTGAGCCCAGTCCTCAGGTAAGGCCTCTCAGGGCCTATATGAAGAGACAGCATATTGGGCTTGCCATGCCCCTAGGCCCCAATTTTTAACCATAGTTCGGGTTGTCCCTTCACTCTTCCCCAGGGCTCTGCTTTGGAATTCCTCTTTTGGTGGGACACCTGAGGAAACAAACCTGAAAGGAGTTCTCCCATCCCACAGATTGACGAAAACCAATTGGGATTGGGCCAAATCCACAGAGAGGAAGATTCGTCCATGGCCCATGAGACCTCCCCAACATTCCACGGCCATCGCAGAAACAAAATCCAGAGAAAAAAGCCTGAGCAAGCGCCTCAGACTCGCTCATTCTTCATATCCTGAAGAGTTCTTCTCATGGTTTGTAGATCGGGCGTGCCATACATACGTCCCCAAACTTAAGCTGAGTTTGTGTTTTCAGTCTTCTGTCCTCAAAGTCCAGGGCCACACTCCCTCCAGGCTGGGGCCCCTGTAGCCACACATTAGGACTTCCCCCTACCCAATCCATGGAAATTCTGCCCATTCCATTGTCAAAAATCGTACAAATTAGGAGAACCCTCCAAAGTCCCCGAGGCCATCCCAATAGTGTAGGTCGCCCGGGACAAAAAAAGGGCGGTTGATACCGGCTGAGCAACTACCTCCACTCTTCTACCTCCACTCATACCAAGGAGATTGAACCAGACAGGACCCGAGGCCATTATCGAATCCATTGCTTTGGTTTACAGGCATGTCTCCTCAAAAGCCTGGATTCCAATACCAGCAGAGGGGATTTCCTGAGGCACTCATCAGAACAAATCTCGTCTCCACAAGGAAACTTGTGCATGGTAGCTAAGCCAAAGCTTAGGAGAATACTTCAGGGTCCCGGTGCAACCTCCCCATTCCAAGGCCCTCATGGACACAAATACACGTTAGGACCCATCCTCTGGAAAGTGCATTTCAACTCAGCCACCCCGGTTGCTCCCGCAGTTCCATTAGATCTAAACTGTCTTGTTGCTAGGAGACAATTGGAAGGCGAGGCGGACTTCCCAGGCATCCATCCTGGAACGGTGCTCTGGAGTCATTCCATATGGGATGTCCTGGAGCTGTCCAACAGGTCTCAATTGTCCCGCAGAAGGAATCCTTGAAGGGGGCATCCCACATCTCCCAACGTGGAAAACCTCCATGGCCTCGAGATTCCGCTCCCTTCATGAAGGGGCCGTCATGCACAGAAACTCCAACCTGAGCCAACGTCGGATCCTCGCCCTGACTTCAGATGCATGAGATATTGGTTCAGATCTGCAGGGGGTACCTGCCGTGCCCTCACCCTGAATCCGAAGTCTAGCTTGTGTTCTCAGACTTCCGTCCTCACTCTCCTGGCCCCGAAGCCCTCAAGTTTGGCAATTCCGGACCGACAATGAAGCACTCTGCCTGCCCTCTAGAAAAAATATATTGCCTAATGAGCAGCCCAGGCAGCTTAAATGAGGATAAACCTACACGGCACTCGAATGTACCCAAATTATATAGCCTAACCTGGGCACTAATGCACTGTCTGACACAACCTGAGCCCGGACCTGCTGACCAACACCCAGACAGCTGACCGCACGCTGAGCACATCAGACCCGCCCTGGCCTTAGGTCATCATCTCTTCCCTACCTCAGTTTTCAGGCTTCAGAACCTAGACCTTATCTCCAATCACTGCCCACGGGTGACTGTGATGCAGAAATCAGAACTCTTCCTGACCCATGTCAAGAAACTTTGTGGTTGGCATGTTGTCCAACGTTCAGTGTAGGAGAAACCAGCATTCACCCTGAGGCCCCGCCCATTCTTGAGTGCGACGAGAGCATAAACACGCATTGTGACCTCAGCGTGAGTCCTGTCCTCTAGTAAGTCCTCTCAGTGGCTGGACCATTAGATGTCATAATGGGCTTGACATGTCCCTAGTCCCCAATTTTTAACCAGATTTCTGGTTGTCCAGTCGCCCCACCCCAGGGCTCTACTCTGGAATCCCTCATTTGGTGGGACATCTGAGGTTGAAAAACAAAATGAAACAAATCGACAACAACAACAAAAAAACGGACTTCTTCCATCCCCAGAATGACCCCAAACTCTTTGGACGGGACCGAACCCCCAGAGAGTAAGACTCGTCCATTTCCCATGAAGTCACCCGGCAATTTCACGACCATGAGTGACACGATATCCAGAGACAAAAACTTGAGCAAGAGCCTCACACTCGCCCTTTTTTCATATCCCGAAGTGTTCTCCTCAAGGTCTGTAGATCAGTCCTGCCATACCTATGACCCAAAACATAAGCCGAGTTTGTGTTTTCAGAAAACTGTCCAAACAGCTCTGGCCTACATACCCTACAGGCTCAGGGCCCTGGAGCCAAACCTGAGGACTGTACTTGCCCTCTCCAAGGGAATTGTATGTGCCCATTCCAATGGCCACGACCCTACTAATAGGATAACCTCCAAAGTCCCTGAGGCCATCCCAAGAGTTGTGGCTTCCCAGGACAAACAGGGGCAATCTGAGCCCATCTGAGCACCTACCTGCACTCAGACCCGTAGACTGATGTCCCCAGAGGTAAAAAGTTACGAACAGGCCCCTAGGCACTAATCGGATCCATTGCTTTGGTTTCCAGGCATCTCTCCTCAGAGGCCTGGATTTCAATACCAGCATATGGCTGTTTCTTGACTCACCCATCGGAACAAATCTTATCTACACATGGGAAACATGCACGTTGGAGCTGTGTCAAAGCCTCTGTTTAGGAGAACCCTTCAGGGCCCCAGGGCCACCGCTTCATTCCAAGGTCTCCATAGACACAAAAACATATTAGGACACATCCACAGGAGAGTCCATTTCAACTCAGCCTCCTCGGTTGCCCCCCACATCCAGCAGATCTAACCTGTCTTGTTGCTTGGAGACAATTGGAATGCGAGGTGGGCTACCCAGCCATCCATCCTTAGAACCCTGCTCGGAATCGTTGGCCTGGAGCCAACCAACAGGTCTCAATTGTCCTGCAGAAGAATCTTTGCAGTTTGGAGCTTCTCACAACTCCCATCGTGGGAAAACCCCCATGTCCTCGTGATCCAACCCCCTTCAAGAAAGGGCCATCAGGGCAGAAAGTCCAACCTGAGCGATCGTCTGATCCTTGCCCTGACTTCAGATGCAGGAGATCTCGATTGAGGTCTGTAGATTGTGCCTGCCATATCCTCACCCAGAAACCTAGGCCTAGCTTGGGTTCTCAGACTCCGTCCTCAGACTAGTGGCCCACAAGCCCTCCAGTTGGGCAATCCAGAACTACAATGCCGCACTATGCCTGCCCTACAGAAGTAAAACATTGCCCTCAGGGCTACCCCGAAACCCCAAATGAGGATCAACCTGCACGCCATTCGGCTGTACCCCAAACATATAGGCTGACCTGGGCACTCTTTCCCCTTCTGACCCAGCCTGAGCCTGGACCTCCTGGTCCCACCCAGACAGCTGGCCGCACACTGAGCACATCGGACCCGCCATGGCCTTAGGTCGTCATCTCTTCCCAACTGCGGTTTTCAGGCTCCAGAACCTAGACCTTATCTCCAACCACGGCCCAGGGTTGAAAATGATGCAGAAATCAGAACTCTTTCCCCATGTCAAGGAACCTTAGGTTGGCATGTTGTCCAACGTTCAGTGTAGTTGAAACAAGCGTGGCCCATGAGGCCCAGCCCATGCTTGCGGGCCACATTGGTCACAAACACACATTGTGACCCTCAGCCTGAGCCCAGTCCTCAGGTAAGGCCTCTCAGGGCCTATATGAAGAGACAGCATATTGGGCTTGCCATGCCCCTAGGCCCCAATTTTTAAACATAGTTCGGGTTGTCCCTTCACTCTTCCCCAGGGCTCTGCTTTGGAATTCCTCTTTTGGTGGGACACCTAGGGTAACAAACCTGAAAGGAGTCCTCCCATCCCACAGATTGACGAAAAACAATTGGGATCGGGCCAAATCCACAGAGAGGAAGATTCGTCCATGGCCCATGAGACCTCCCCAACATTCCACCGCCATCCCTGAAACAAAATCCAGAGACAAAAGCCTGAGCAAGCGCCTCAGACTCGCTCATTCTTCATATCCTGAAGAGTTCTTCTCATGGTTTGTAGATCGGGCGTGCCATACCTACGTCCCCAAACTTAAGCTGAGTTTGTGTTTTCAGTCACCTGTCCTCAAAGTCCTGGGCCACACTCCCTCCAGGCTGGGGACCCTGGAGCCACACATTAGGACTGCCCCCACCCAATCCATGGGAATTCTGCTCATTCCATTGTCAAAAATCGTACAAATTAGGAGAATTCTCCAAAGTCCCTGAGGCCATCCCAATAGTGTAGGTCGCCCGGGACAAAAAAGGGCGGGTGATACCGGCTGAGCATCTACCTCAACTCATACCAAGAAGATTGAACCAGACAGGACCCGAGGCCATTATCGGATCCATTGCTTTGGTTTACAGGCAAGTCTCCTCAAAAGCATGGATTCCAATACCAGCAGAGCGGATTTCCTGAGGCACCCATCAGAACAAATCTAGTCTCCACAAGGAAACTTGTGCATGGGAGCTATGCCAAAGCTTAGGAGAATACTTCAGGGTCCCGGTGCCACCTCCCCATTCCAAGGCCCTCATGGACACAAACACACGTTAGGACCCATCCTCTGGAAAGTGCATTTCAACTCAGCCACCCTGGTTGCTCCCGCAGATCCATTAGATCTAAACTGTCTTGTTGCTAGGAGACAATTGGAAGGCGAGGCGGACTTCCCAGGCATCCATCCTGGAACGGTGCTCTGGAGTCATTCCATATGGGATGTCCTGGAGCTGTCCAACAGTTCTAAATTGTCCCGCAGAAGGAATCCTTGAAGGGGGCATCCCACATCTCCTAACGTGGAAAACCTCCATGGCCTCGAGATTCCGCTCCCTTCATGAAGGGGCCGTCATGCACAGAAACTCCAACCTGAGCCAACGTCGGATCCTCGCCCTGACTTCAGATGCATGAGATATTGGTTCAGATCTGCAGGGAGTACCTGCCGTACCCTCACCCTGAATCCGAAGTCTAGCTTGTGTTCTCAGACTTCCGTCCTCACTCTCCTGGCCCCGAAGCCCTCAAGTTTGGCAATTCCGGACCGACAATGAAGCACTCTGCCTGCCCTCTAGAAAACATATATTGCCTAATGAGCAGCCCAGGCAGCTTAAATGAGGATAAACCTACACGGCACTCGAATGTACCCAAATTATATAGTCTAACCTGGGCACTAATGCACTGTCTGACACAACCTGAGCCTGGACCTGCTGACCAACACCCAGACAGCTGACCGCACGCTGAGCACATCAGACCCGCCATGGCCTTAGGTCATCATCTCTTCCCTACCTCAGTTTTCAGGCTTCAGAACCTAGACCTTATCTCCAATCACTGCCCACGGGTGACTGTGATGCAGAAATCAGAACTCTTCCTGACCCATGGCAAGAAACCTTGTGGTTGGCATGTTGTCCAACCTTCAGTATAGGAGAAACCAGCATTCACCCTGAGGCCCCGCCCATTCTTGAGTGCGACGAGAGCATAAACACGCATTGTGACCTCAGCGTGAGTCCTGTCCTCTAGTAAGTCCTCTCAGTGGCTGGACCATTAGATGTCATAATGGGCTTGACATGTCCCTAGTCCCCAATTTTTAACCAGATTTCTGGTTGTCCAGTCGCCCCACCCCAGGGCTCTACTCTGGAATCCCTCATTTGGTGGGACATCTGAGGTTGAAACACAAAACGAAACAAATCAACAACAACAACAAAAAAACGGACTTCTTCCATCCCCAGAATGACCCCAAACTCTTTGGACGGGACCGAACCCCCAGAGAGTAAGACTCGTCCATTTCCCATGAAGTCACCCGGCAATTTCACGACCATGAGTGACACGATATCCAGAGACAAAAACTAGAGCAAGAGCCTCACACTCGCCCTTTTTTCATATCCCGAAGTGTTCTCCTCATGGTCTGTAGATCAGTCCTGCCATACCTATGACCCAAAACATAAGCCGAGTTTGTGTGTTCAGACAACTGTCCAAACAGCTCTGGCCAACACACCCTACAGGCTCAGGGCCCTGGAGCCAAACCTGAGGACTGTACTTGCCCTCTCCAAGGGAATTATATGTGCCCATTCCAATGGCCACAACCCTACTAGTAGGATAACCTCCAAAGTCCCTGAGGCCATCCCAAGAGTTGTGGCTTCCCAGGACAAACAGGGGCAATCTGAGCCCATCTGAGCACCTACCTGCACTCAGACCCGTAGACTGATGTCCCCAGAGGTAAAAAGGAACGAACAGGCCCCTAGGCACTAATCGGATCCATTGCTTTGGTTTCCAGGCATCTCTCCTCAGAGGCCTGGATTTCAATACCAGCATATGGCTGTTTCTTGACTCACCCATCGGAACAAATCTCATCTACACATGGGAAACATGCCCGTTGGAGCTCTGTCAAAGCCTCTGTTTAGGAGAACCCTTCAGGGCCCCAGGGCCACCGCTTCATTCCAAGGTCTCCATAGACACAAAAACATATTAGGGCACATCCACAGGAGAGTCCATTTCAACTCAGCCTCCTCGGTTGCCCCCCACCTCCAGCAGATCTAACCTGTCTTGTTGCTTGGAGACAATTGGAATGCGAGGTGGGCTACCCAGCCATCCATCCTTAGAACCCTGCTCGGAATCGTTGGCCTGGAGCCAACCAACAGGTCTCAATTGTCCTGCAGAAGAATCTTTGCAGTTTGGAGCTTCTCACAACTCCCATCGTGGGAAAACCCCCATGTCCTCGTGATCCAACCCCCTTCAAGAAAGGGCCATCAGGGCAGAAAGTCCAACCTGAGCGATCGTCTGATCCTTGCCCTGACTTCAGATGCACGAGATCTCGATTGAGGTCTGTAGATTGTGCCTGCCATATCCTCACCCAGAAACCTAGGCCTAGCTTGGGTTCTCAGACTCCGTCCTCAGACTACTGGCCCACAAGCCCTCCAGTTGGGCAATCCAGAACTACAATGCCGCACTATGCCTGCCCTACAGAAGTAAAACATTGCCCTCAGGGCTACCCCGAAACCCCAAATGAGGATCAACCTGCACGCCATTCGGCTGTACCCCAAACATATAGGCTGACCTGGGCACTATTTCCCCTTCTGACCCAGCCTGAGCCTGGACCTCCTGGTCCCACCCAGACAGCTGGCCGCACACTGAGCACATCGGACCCGCCATGGCCTTAGGTCGTCATCTCTTCCCAACTGCGGTTTTCAGGATCCAGAACCTAGACCTTATCTCCAACCACTGCCCAGGGTTGAAAATGATGCAGAAATCAGAACTCTTTCCCCATGGCAAGAAACCTTGTGGTTGGCATGTTGTCCAACGTTCAGTGTAGTTGAAACAAGCGTGGCCCATGAGGCCCAGCCCATGCTTGCGGGCCACATTGGTCACAAACACACATTGTGACCCTCAGCCTGAGCCCAGTCCTCAGGTAAGGCCTCTCAGGGCCTATATGAAGAGACAGCATATTGGGCTTGCCATGCCCCTAGGCCCCAATTTTTAACCATAGTTCGGGTTGTCCCTTCACTCTTCCCCAGGGCTCTGCTTTGGAATTCCTCTTTTGGTGGGACACCTGAGGTAACAAACCTGAAAGGAGTCCTCCCATCCCACAGATTGACGAAAAACAATTGGTATCGCGCCAAATCCACAGAGAGGAAGATTCGTCCATGGCCCATGAGACCTCCCCAACATTCCACGGCCATCGCTGAAACAAAATCCAGAGACAAAACCCTGAGCAAGCGCCTCAGACTCGCTCATTCTTCATATCCTGAAGAGTTCTTCTCATGGTTTGTAGATCGGTCGTGCCATACCTACGTCCCCAAACTTAAGCTGAGTTTGTGTTTTCAGTCTTAGTCCTCAAAGTCCTGGGCCACACTCCCTCCAGGCTGGGCCCCCTGGAGCCACACATTAGGACTGCCCCCACCCAATCCATGGGAATTCTGCCCGTTCCATTGTCAAAAATCGTACAAATTAGGAGAACCCTCCAAAGACCCTGAGGCCATCCCAATAGTGTAGGTCGCCCGGGACAAAAAAGGGCGGGTGATACCGGCTGAGCATCTACCTCCACTCATACCAAGAAGATTGAACCAGACAGGACCCGAGGCCATTATCGGATCCATTGCTTTGGTTTACAGGCAAGTCTCCTCAAAAGCATGGATTCCAATACCAGCAGAGCGGATTTCCTGAGGCACCCATCAGAACAAATCTAGTCTCCACAAGGAAACTTGTGCATGGGAGCTATGCCAAAGCTTAGGAGAATACTTCAGGGTCCCGGTGCCACCTCCCCATTCCAAGGCCCTCATGGACACAAACACACGTTAGGACCCATCCTCTGGAAAGTGCATTTCAACTCAGCCACCCCGGTTGCTCCCGCAGATCCATTAGATCTAAACTGTCTTGTTGCTAGGAGACAATTGGAAGGCGAGGCGGACTTCCCAGGCATCCATCCTGGAACGGTGCATTGGAGTCATTCCATATGGGATGTCCTGGAGCTGTCCAACAGGTCTCAATTGTCCCGCAGAAGGAATCCTTGAAGGGGGCATCCCACATCTCCTAACGTGGAAAACCTCCATGGCCTCGAGATTCCGCTCCCTTCATGAAGGGGCCGTCATGCACAGAAACTCCAACCTGAGCCAACGTCGGATCCTCGCCCTGACTTCAGATGCATGAGATATTGGTTCAGATCTGCAGGGAGTACCTGCCGTGCCCTCACCCTGAATCCGAAGTCTAGCTTGTGTTCTCAGACTTCCGTCCTCACTCTCCTGGCCCCGAAGCCCTCAAGTTTGGCAATTCCGGACCGACAATGAAGCACTCTGCCTGCCCTCTAGAAAACATATATTGCCTAATGAGCAGCCCAGGCAGCTTAAATGAGGATAAACCTACACGGCACTCGAATGTACCCAAATTATATAGTCTAACCTGGGCACTAATGCACTGTCTGACACAACCTGAGCCCGGACCTGCTGACCAACACCCAGACAGCTGACCGCACGCTGAGCACATCAGACCCGCCATGGCCTTAGGTCATCATCTCTTCCCTACCTCAGTTTTCAGGCTTCAGAACCTAGACCTTATCTCCAATCACTGCCCACGGGTGACTGTGATGCAGAAATCAGAACTCTTCCTGACCCATGGCAAGAAACCTTGTGGTTGGCATGTTGTCCAACCTTCAGTATAGGAGAAACCAGCATTCACCCTGAGGCCCCGCCCATTCTTGAGTGCGACGAGAGCATAAACACGCATTGTGACCTCAGCGTGAGTCCTGTCCTCTAGTAAGTCCTCTCAGTGGCTGGACCATTAGATGTCATAATGGGCTTGACATGTCCCTAGTCCCCAATTTTTAACCAGATTTCTGGTTGTCCAGTCGCCCCACCCCAGGGCTCTACTCTGGAATCCCTCATTTGGTGGGACATCTGAGGTTGAAACACAAAACGAAACAAATCAACAACAACAACAAAAAAACGGACTTCTTCCATCCCCAGAATGACCCCAAACTCTTTGGACGGGACCGAACCCCCAGAGAGTAAGACTCGTCCATTTCCCATGAAGTCACCCGGCAATTTCACGACCATGAGTGACACGATATCCAGAGACAAAAACTAGAGCAAGAGCCTCACACTCGCCCTTTTTTCATATCCCGAAGTGTTCTCCTCATGGTCTGTAGATCAGTCCTGCCATACCTATGACCCAAAACATAAGCCGAGTTTGTGTTTTCAGACAACTGTCCAAACAGCTCTGGCCAACACACCCTACAGGCTCAGGGCCCTGGAGCCAAACCTGAGGACTGTACTTGCCCTCTCCAAGGGAATTGTATGTGCCCATTCCAATGGCCACAACCCTACTAGTAGGATAACCTCCAAAGTCCCTGAGGCCATCCCAAGAGTTGTGGCTTCCCAGGACAAACAGGGGCAATCTGAGCCCATCTGAGCACCTACCTGCACTCAGACCCGTAGACTGATGTCCCCAGAGGTAAAAAGGAACGAACAGGCCCCTAGGCACAAATCGGATCCATTGCTTTGGTTTCCAGGCATCTCTCCTCAGAGGCCTGGATTTCAATACCAGCATATGGCTGTTTCTTGACTCACCCATCGGAACAAATCTCATCTACACATGGGAAACATGCCCGTTGGAGCTCTGTCAAAGCCTCTGTTTAGGAGAACCCTTCAGGGCCCCAGGGCCACCGCTTCATTCCAAGGTCTCCATAGACACAAAAACATATTAGGACACATCCACAGGAGAGTCCATTTCAACTCAGCCTCCTCGGTTGCCCCCCACCTCCAGCAGATCTAACCTGTCTTGTTGCTTGGAGACAATTGGAATGCGAGGTGGGCTACCCAGCCATCCATCCTTAGAACCCTGCTCGGAATCGTTGGCCTGGAGCCAACCAACAGGTCTCAATTGACCTGCAGAAGAATCTTTGCAGTTTGGAGCTTCTCACAACTCCCATCGTGGGAAAACCCCCATGTCCTCGTGATCCAACCCCCTTCAAGAAAGGGCCATCAGGGCAGAAAGTCCAACCTGAGCGATCGTCTGATCCTTGCCCTGACTTCAGATGCACGAGATCTCTATTGAGGTCTGTAGATTGTGCCTGCCATATCCTCACCCAGAAACCTAGGCCTAGCTTGGGTTCTCAGACTCCGTCCTCAGACTACTGGCCCACAAGCCCTCCAGTTGGGCAATCCAGAACTACAATGCCGCACTATGCCTGCCCTACAGAAGTAAAACATTGCCCTCAGGGCTACCCCGAAACCCCAAATGAGGATCAACCTGCACGCCATTCGGCTGTACCCCAAACATATAGGCTGACCTGGGCACTCTTTCCCCTTCTGACCCAGCCTGAGCCTGGACCTCCTGGTCCCACCCAGACAGCTGGCCGCACACTGAGCACATCGGACCCGCCATGGCCTTAGGTCGTCATCTCTTCCCAACTGCGGTTTTCAGGCTCCAGAACCTAGACCTTATCTCCAACCACTGCCCAGGGTTGAAAATGATGCAGAAATCAGAACTCTTTCCCCATGGCAAGAAACCTTGTGGTTGGCATGTTGTCCAACGTTCAGTGTAGTTGAAACAAGCGTGGCCCATGAGGCCCAGCCCATGCTTGCGGGCCACATTGGTCACAAACACACATTGTGACCATCAGCCTGAGCCCAGTCCTCAGGTAAGGCCTCTCAGGGCCTATATGAAGAGACAGCATATTGGGCTTGCCATGCCCCTAGGCCCCAATTTTTAACCATAGTTCGGGTTGTCCCTTCACTCTTCCCCAGGGCTCTGCTTTGGAATTCCTCTTTTGGTGGGACACCTGAGGTAACAAACCTGAAAGGAGTCCTCCCATCCCACAGATTGACGAAAAACAATTGGGATCGCGCCAAATCCACAGAGAGGAAGATTCGTCCATGGCCCATGAGACCTCCCCAACATTCCACGGCCATCGCTGAAACAAAATCCAGAGACAAAAGCCTGAGCAAGCGCCTCAGACTCGCTCATTCTTCATATCCTGAAGAGTTCTTCTCATGGTTTGTAGATCGGTCGTGCCATACCTACGTCCCCAAACTTAAGCTGAGTTTGTGTTTTCAGTCTTCTGTCCTCAAAGTCCTGGGCCACACTCCCTCCAGGCTGGGCCCCCTGGAGCCACACATTAGGACTGCCCCCACCCAATCCATGTGAATTCTGCCCGTTCCATTGTCAAAAATCGTACAAATTAGGAGAACCCTCCAAAGACCCTGAGGCCATCCCAATAGTGTAGGTCGCCCGGGACAAAAAAGGGCGGGTGATACCGGCTGAGCATCTACCTCCACTCATACCAAGAAGATTGAACCAGACAGGACCCGAGGCCATTATCGGATCCATTGCTTTGGTTTACAGGCAAGTCTCCTCAAAAGCATGGATTCCAATACCAGCAGAGCGGATTTCCTGAGGCACCCATCAGAACAAATCTAGTCTCCACAAGGAAACTTGTGCATGGGAGCTATGCCAAAGCTTAGGAGAATACTTCAGGGTCCCGGTGCCACCTCCCCATTCCAAGGCCCTCATGGACACAAACACACGTTAGGACCCATCCTCTGGAAAGTGCATTTCAACTCAGCCACCCCGGTTGCTCCCGCAGATCCATTAGATCTAAACTGTCTTGTTGCTAGGAGACAATTGGAAGGCGAGGCGGACTTCCCAGGCATCCATCCTGGAACGGTGCATTGGAGTCATTCCATATGGGATGTCCTGGAGCTGTCCAACAGGTCTCAATTGTCCCGCAGAAGGAATCCTTGAAGGGGGCATCCCACATCTCCTAACGTGGAAAACCTCCATGGCCTCGAGATTCCGCTCCCTTCATGAAGGGGCCGTCATGCACAGAAACTCCAACCTGAGCCAACGTCGGATCCTCGCCCTGACTTCAGATGCATGAGATATTGGTTCAGATCTGCAGGGAGTACCTGCCGTGCCCTCACCCTGAATCCGAAGTCTAGCTTGTGTTCTCAGACTTCCGTCCTCACTCTCCTGGCCCCGAAGCCCTCAAGTTTGGCAATTCCGGACCGACAATGAAGCACTCTGCCTGCCCTCTAGAAAACATATATTGCCTAATGAGCAGCCCAGGCAGCTTAAATGAGGATAAACCTACACGGCACTCGAATGTACCCAAATTATATAGTCTAACCTGGGCACTAATGCACTGTCTGACACAACCTGAGCCCGGACCTGCTGACCAACACCCAGACAGCTGACCGCACGCTGAGCACATCAGACCCGCCATGGCCTTAGGTCATCATCTCTTCCCTACCTCAGTTTTCAGGCTTCAGAACCTAGACCTTATCTCCAATCACTGCCCACGGGTGACTGTGATGCAGAAATCAGAACTCTTCCTGACCCATGGCAAGAAACCTTGTGGTTGGCATGTTGTCCAACCTTCAGTATAGGAGAAACCAGCATTCACCCTGAGGCCCCGCCCATTCTTGAGTGCGACGAGAGCATAAACACGCATTGTGACCTCAGCGTGAGTCCTGTCCTCTAGTAAGTCCTCTCAGTGGCTGGACCATTAGATGTCATAATGGGCTTGACATGTCCCTAGTCCCCAATTTTTAACCAGATTTCTGGTTGTCCAGTCGCCCCACCCCAGGGCTCTACTCTGGAATCCCTCATTTGGTGGGACATCTGAGGTTGAAACACAAAACGAAACAAATCAACAACAACAACAAAAAAACGGACTTCTTCCATCCCCAGAATGACCCCAAACTCTTTGGACGGGACCGAACCCCCAGAGAGTAAGACTCGTCCATTTCCCATGAAGTCACCCGGCAATTTCACGACCATGAGTGACACGATATCCAGAGACAAAAACTAGAGCAAGAGCCTCACACTCGCCCTTTTTTCATATCCCGAAGTGTTCTCCTCATGGTCTGTAGATCAGTCCTGCCATACCTATGACCCAAAACATAAGCCGAGTTTGTGTTTTCAGACAACTGTCCAAACAGCTCTGGCCAACACACCCTACAGGCTCAGGGCCCTGGAGCCAAACCTGAGGACTGTACTTGCCCTCTCCAAGGGAATTGTATGTGCCCATTCCAATGGCCACAACCCTACTAGTAGGATAACCTCCAAAGTCCCTGAGGCCATCCCAAGAGTTGTGGCTTCCCAGGACAAACAGGGGCAATCTGAGCCCATCTGAGCACCTACCTGCACTCAGACCCGTAGACTGATGTCCCCAGAGGTAAAAAGGAACGAACAGGCCCCTAGGCACTAATCGGATCCATTGCTTTGGTTTCCAGGCATCTCTCCTCAGAGGCCTGGATTTCAATACCAGCATATGGCTGTTTCTTGACTCACCCATCGGAACAAATCTCATCTACACATGGGAAACATGCCCGTTGGAGCTCTGTCAAAGCCTCTGTTTAGGAGAACCCTTCAGGGCCCCAGGGCCACCGCTTCATTCCAAGGTCTCCATAGACACAAAAACATATTAGGACACATCCACAGGAGAGTCCATTTCAACTCAGCCTCCTCGGTTGCCCCCCACCTCCAGCAGATCTAACCTGTCTTGTTGCTTGGAGACAATTGGAATGCGAGGTGGGCTACCCAGCCATCCATCCTTAGAACCCTGCTCGGAATCGTTGGCCTGGAGCCAACCAACAGGTCTCAATTGACCTGCAGAAGAATCTTTGCAGTTTGGAGCTTCTCACAACTCCCATCGTGGGAAAACCCCCATGTCCTCGTGATCCAACCCCCTTCAAGAAAGGGCCATCAGGGCAGAAAGTCCAACCTGAGCGATCGTCTGATCCTTGCCCTGACTTCAGATGCACGAGATCTCTATTGAGGTCTGTAGATTGTGCCTGCCATATCCTCACCCAGAAACCTAGGCCTAGCTTGGGTTCTCAGACTCCGTCCTCAGACTACTGGCCCACAAGCCCTCCAGTTGGGCAATCCAGAACTACAATGCCGCACTATGCCTGCCCTACAGAAGTAAAACATTACCCTCAGGGCTACCCCGAAACCCCAAATGAGGATCAACCTGCACGCCATTCGGCTGTACCCCAAACATATAGGCTGACCTGGGCACTATTTCCCCTTCTGACCCAGCCTGAGCCTGGACCTCCTGGTCCCACCCAGACAGCTGGCCGCACACTGAGCACATCGGACCCGCCATGGCCTTAGGTCGTCATCTCTTCCCAACTGCGGTTTTCAGGCTCCAGAACCTAGACCTTATCTCCAACCACTGCCCAGGGTTGAAAATGATGCAGAAATCAGAACTCTTTCCCCATGGCAAGAAACCTTGTGGTTGGCATGTTGTCCAACGTTCAGTGTAGTTGAAACAAGCGTGGCCCATGAGGCCCAGCCCATGCTTGCGGGCCACATTGGTCACAAACACACATTGTGACCCTCAGCCTGAGCCCAGTCCTCAGGTAAGGCCTCTCAGGGCCTATATGAAGAGAGAGCATATTGGGCTTGCCATGCCCCTAGGCCCCAATTTTTAACCATAGTTCGGGTTGTCCCTTCACTCTTCCCCAGGGCTCTGCTTTGGAATTCCTCTTTTGGTGGGACACCTGAGGTAACAAACCTGAAAGGAGTCCTCCCATCCCACAGATTGACGAAAAACAATTGGGATCGCGCCAAATCCACAGAGAGGAAGATTCGTCCATGGCCCATGAGACCTCCCCAACATTCCACGGCCATCGCTGAAACAAAATCCAGAGACAAAAGCCTGAGCAAGCGCCTCAGACTCGCTCATTCTTCATATCCTGAAGAGTTCTTCTCATGGTTTGTAGATCGGTCGTGCCATACCTACGTCCCCAAACTTAAGCTGAGTTTGTGTTTTCAGTCTTCTGTCCTCAAAGTCCTGGGCCACACTCCCTCCAGGCTGGGCCCCCTGGAGCCACACATTAGGACTGCCCCCACCCAATCCATGGGAATTCTGCCCATTCCATTGTCAAAAATCGTACAAATTAGGAGAACCCTCCAAAGACCCTGAGGCCATCCCAATAGTGTAGGTCGCCCGGGACAAAAAAGGGCGGGTGATACCGGCTGAGCATCTACCTCCACTCATACCAAGAAGATTGAACCAGACAGGACCCGAGGCCATTATCGGATCCATTGCTTTGGTTTACAGGCAAGTCTCCTCAAAACCATGGATTCCAATACCAGCAGAGCGGATTTCCTGAGGCACCCATCAGAACAAATCTAGTCTCCACAAGGAAACTTGTGCATGGGAGCTATGCCAAAGCTTAGGAGAATACTTCAGGGTCCCGGTGCCACCTCCCCATTCCAAGGCCCTCATGGACACAAACACACGTTAGGACCCATCCTCTGGAAAGTGCATTTCAACTCAGCCACCCCGGTTGCTCCCGCAGATCCATTAGATCTAAACTGTCTTGTTGCTAGGAGACAATTGGAAGGCGAGGCGGACTTCCCAGGCATCCATCCTGGAACGGTGCATTGGAGTCATTCCATATGGGATGTCCTGGAGCTGTCCAACAGGTCTCAATTGTCCCGCAGAAGGAATCCTTGAAGGGGGCATCCCACATCTCCTAACGTGGAAAACCTCCATGGCCTCGAGATTCCGCTCCCTTCATGAAGGGGCCGTCATGCACAGAAACTCCAACCTGAGCCAACGTCGGATCCTCGCCCTGACTTCAGATGCATGAGATATTGGTTCAGATCTGCAGGGGGTACCTGCCGTGCCCTCACCCTGAATCCGAAGTCTAGCTTGTGTTCTCAGACTTCCGTCCTCACTCTCCTGGCCCCGAAGCCCTCAAGTTTGGCAATTCCGGACCGACAATGAAGCACTCTGCCTGCCCTCTAGAAAACATATATTGCCTAATGAGCAGCCCAGGCAGCTTAAATGAGGATAAACCTACACGGCACTCGAATGTACCCAAATTATATAGTCTAACCTGGGCACTAATGCACTGTCTGACACAACCTGAGCCCGGACCTGCTGACCAACACCCAGACAGCTGACCGCACGCTGAGCACATCAGACCCGCCATGGCCTTAGGTCATCATCTCTTCCCTACCTCAGTTTTCAGGCTTCAGAACCTAGACCTTATCTCCAATCACTGCCCACGGGTGACTGTGATGCAGAAATCAGAACTCTTCCTGACCCATGGCAAGAAACCTTGTGGTTGGCATGTTGTCCAACCTTCAGTATAGGAGAAACCAGCATTCACCCTGAGGCCCCGCCCATTCTTGAGTGCGACGAGAGCATAAACACGCATTGTGACCTCAGCGTGAGTCCTGTCCTCTAGTAAGTCCTCTCAGTGGCTGGACCATTAGATGTCATAATGGGCTTGACATGTCCCTAGTCCCCAATTTTTAACCAGATTTCTGGTTGTCCAGTCGCCCCACCCCAGGGCTCTACTCTGGAATCCCTCATTTGGTGGGACATCTGAGGTTGAAACACAAAACGAAACAAATCAACAACAACAACAAAAAAACGGACTTCTTCCATCCCCAGAATGACCCCAAACTCTTTGGACGGGACCGAACCCCCAGAGAGTAAGACTCGTCCATTTCCCATGAAGTCACCCGGCAATTTCACGACCATGAGTGACACGATATCCAGAGACAAAAACTAGAGCAAGAGCCTCACACTCGCCCTTTTTTCATATCCCGAAGTGTTCTCCTCATGGTCTGTAGATCAGTCCTGCCATACCTATGACCCAAAACATAAGCCGAGTTTGTGTTTTCAGACAACTGTCCAAACAGCTCTGGCCAACACACCCTACAGGCTCAGGGCCCTGGAGCCAAACCTGAGGACTGTACTTGCCCTCTCCAAGGGAATTGTATGTGCCCATTCCAATGGCCACAACCCTACTAGTAGGATAACCTCCAAAGTCCCTGAGGCCATCCCAAGAGTTGTGGCTTCCCAGGACAAACAGGGGCAATCTGAGCCCATCTGAGCACCTACCTGCACTCAGACCCGTAGACTGATGTCCCCAGAGGTAAAAAGGAACGAACAGGCCCCTAGGCACTAATCGGATCCATTGCTTTGGTTTCCAGGCATCTCTCCTCAGAGGCCTGGATTTCAATACCAGCATATGGCTGTTTCTTGACTCACCCATCGGAACAAATCTCATCTACACATGGGAAACATGCCCGTTGGAGCTCTGTCAAAGCCTCTGTTTAGGAGAACCCTTCAGGGCCCCAGGGCCACCGCTTCATTCCAAGGTCTCCATAGACACAAAAACATATTAGGACACATCCACAGGAGAGTCCATTTCAACTCAGCCTCCTCGGTTGCCCCCCACCTCCAGCAGATCTAACCTGTCTTGTTGCTTGGAGACAATTGGAATGCGAGGTGGGCTACCCAGCCATCCATCCTTAGAACCCTGCTCGGAATCGTTGGCCTGGAGCCAACCAACAGGTCTCAATTGACCTGCAGAAGAATCTTTGCAGTTTGGAGCTTCTCACAACTCCCATCGTGGGAAAACCCCCATGTCCTCGTGATCCAACCCCCTTCAAGAAAGGGCCATCAGGGCAGAAAGTCCAACCTGAGCGATCGTCTGATCCTTGCCCTGACTTCAGATGCACGAGATCTCTATTGAGGTCTGTAGATTGTGCCTGCCATATCCTCACCCAGAAACCTAGGCCTAGCTTGGGTTCTCAGACTCCGTCCTCAGACTACTGGCCCACAAGCCCTCCAGTTGGGCAATCCAGAACTACAATGCCGCACTATGCCTGCCCTACAGAAGTAAAACATTGCCCTCAGGGCTACCCCGAAACCCCAAATGAGGATCAACCTGCACGCCATTCGGCTGTACCCCAAACATATAGGCTGACATGGGCACTATTTCCCCTTCTGACCCAGCCTGAGCCTGGACCTCCTGGTCCCACCCAGACAGCTGGCCGCACACTGAGCACATCGGACCCGCCATGGCCTTAGGTCGTCATCTCTTCCCAACTGCGGTTTTCAGGCTCCAGAACCTAGACCTTATCTCCAACCACTGCCCAGGGTTGAAAATGATGCAGAAATCAGAACTCTTTCCCCATGGCAAGAAACCTTGTGGTTGGCATGTTGTCCAACGTTCAGTGTAGTTGAAACAAGCGTGGCCCATGAGGCCCAGCCCATGCTTGCGGGCCACATTGGTCACAAACACACATTGTGACCCTCAGCCTGAGCCCAGTCCTCATAAGGCCTCTCAGGGCCTATATGAAGAGACAGCATATTGGGCTTGCCATGCCCCTAGGCCCCAATTTTTAACCATAGTTCGGGTTGTCCCTTCACTCTTCCCCAGGGCTCTGCTTTGGAATTCCTCTTTTGGTGGGACACCTGAGGTAACAAACCTGAAAGGAGTCCTCCCATCCCACAGATTGACGAAAAACAATTGGGATCGGGCCAAATCCACAGAGAGGAAGATTCGTCCATGGCCCATGAGACCTCCCCAACATTCCACGGACATCGCTGAAACAAAATCCTGAGACAAAAGCCTGAGCAAGCGCCTCAGACTCGCTCATTCTTCATATCCTGAAGAGTTCTTCTCATGGTTTGTAGATCGGGCGTGCCATACCTACGTCCCCAAACATAAGCTGAGTTTGTGTTTTCAGTCTTCTGTCCTCAAAGTCCTGGGCCACACTCCCTCCAGGCTGGGCCCCCTGGAGCCACACATTAGGACTGCCCCCACCCAATCCATGGGAATTCTGCCCATTCCATTGTCAAAAATCGTACAAATTAGGAGAACCCTCCAAAGTCCCTGAGGCCATCCCAATAGTGTAGGTCGCCCGGGACAAAAAAGGGCGGGTGATACCGGCTGAGCATCTACCTCCACTCATACCAAGAAGATTGAACCAGACAGGACCCGAGGCCATTATCGGATCCATTGCTTTGGTTTACAGGCATGTCTCCTCAAAAGCCTGGATTCCAATACCAGCAGAGGGGATTTCCTGAGGCACCCATCAGAACAAATCTCGTCTCCACAAGGAAACTTGTGCATGGGAGCTATGCCAATGCTTAGGAGAATACTTCAGTGTCCCGGTGCCACCTCTCCATTCCAAGGCCCTCATGGACACAAACACACGTTAGGACCCATCCTCTGGAAAGTGCATTTCAACTCAGCCACCCCGGTTGCTCCCGCAGATCCATTAGATCTAAACTGTCTTGTTGCTAGGAGATAATTGGAAAGGGAGGCAGACTTCCCAGGCATCCATCCTCGAACGGTGCTCTGGAGTCATTCCATATGGGATGTCCTGGAGCTGTCCAACAGGTCTCAATTGTTCCGCAGAAGGAATCCTTGAAGGGGGCATCCCACATCTCCCAACGTGGAAAACCTCCATGGCCTCGAGATTCCGCTCCCTTCATGAAGGGGCCGTCATGCACAGAAACTCCAACCTGAGCCAACGTCGAATCCTCGCCTGACTTCAGATGCATGAGATATTCGTTCAGATCTGCAGGGGGTACCTGCCGTGCCCTCACCCTGAATCCGAAGTCTAGCTTGTGTTCTCAGACTTCCGTCCTCACTCTCCTGGCCCCGAAGCCCTCAAGTTTGGCAATTCCGGACCGACAATGAAGCACTCTGCCTGCCCTCTAGAAAACATATATTGCCTAATGAGCAGCCCAGGCAGCTTAAATGAGGATAAACCTACACGGCACTCGAATGTACCCAAATTATATAGTCTAACCTGGGCACTAATGCACTGTCTGACACAACCTGAGACCGGACCTGCTGACCAACACCCAGACAGCTGACCGCACGATGAGCACATCAGACCCGCCATGGCCTTAGGTCATCATCTCTTCCCTACCTAAGTTTTCAGGCTTCAGAACCTAGACCTTATCTCCAATCACTGCCCACGGGTGACTGTGATGCAGAAATCAGAACTCTTCCTGACCCATGGCAAGAAACCTTGTGGTTGGCATTAGGTCCAACCTACAGTGTAGGAGAAATCAGCATTCACCCTGAGGCCCCGCCCATTCTTGAGTGCAACGAGAGCATAAACACGCATTGTGACCTCAGCGTGAGTCCTGTCCTCTAGTAAGTCCTCTCAGTGGCTGGACCATTAGATGTCATAATGGGCTTGACATGTCCCTAGTCCCCAATTTTTAACCAGATTTCTGTTTGTCCAGTCGCCCCACCCCAGGGCTCTACTCTGGAATCCCTCATTTGGTGGGACATCTGAGGTTGAAAAACAAAATGAAACAAATCGACAACAACAAAAAAACGGACTTCTTCCATCCCCAGAATGACCCCAAACTCTTTGGACGGGACCGAACCCCCAGAGAGTAAGACTCGTCCATTTCCCATGAAGTCACCCGGCAATTTCACGGCCATGAGTGACACGATATCCAGAGACAAAAACTTGAGCAAGAGCCTCACACTCGCCCTTTTTTCATATCCCGAAGTGTTCTCCTCATGGTCTGTAGATCAGTCCTGCCATACCTATGACCCAAAACATAAGCCGAGTTTGTGTTTTCAGACAACTGTCCAAAGAGCTCTGGCCTGCACACCCTACAGGCTCAGGGCCCTGGAGCCAAACCTGAGGACTGTACTTGCCCTCTCCAAGGGAATTGTATGTGCCCATTCCAATGGCCACAACCCTACTAGTAGGATAACCTCCAAAGTCCTTGAGGCCATCCCAAGAGTTGTGGCTTCCCAGGACAAACAGGGGCAATCTGAGCCCATCTGAGCACCTACCTGCACTCAGACCCGTAGACTGATGTCCCCAGAGGTAAAAAGGAACGAACAGGCCCCTAGGCACTAATCGGATCCATTGCTTTGTTTTCCAGGCATCTCTCCTCAGAGGCCTGGATTTCAATACCAGCATATGGCTGTTTCTTCACTCACCCATCGGAACAAATCTCATCTACACATGGGAAACATGCCCGTTGGAGCTGTGTCAAAGCCTCTGTTTAGGAGAACCCTTCAGGGCCCCAGGGCCACCGCTTCATTCCAATGTCTCCATAGACACAAAAACATATTAGGACACATCCACAGGAGAGTCCATTTCAACTCAGCCTCCTCGGTTGCCCCCCACATCCAGCAGATCTAACCTGTCTTATTGCTTGGAGACAATTGGAATGCGAGGTGGGCTACCCAGCCATCCATCCTTAGAACCCTGCTCGGAATCGTTGGCCTGGAGCCAACCAACAGGTCTCAATTGTCCTGCAGAAGAATCTTTGCAGTTTGGAGCTTCTCACAACTCCCATCGTGGGAAAACCCCCATGTCCTCGTGATCCAACCCCCTTCAAGAAAGGGCCATCAGGGCAGAAAGTCCAACCTGAGCGATCGTCTGATCCTTGCCCTGACTTCAGATGCACGAGATCTCGATTGAGGTCTGTAGATTGTGCCTGCCATATCCTCACCCAGAAACCTAGGCCTAGCTTGGGTTCACAGACTCCGTCCTCAGACAACTGGCCCACAAGCCCTCCAGTTGGGCAATCCAGAACTACAATGCCGCACTCTGCCTGCCCTACAGAAGTAAAACATTGCCCTCAAGGCTACCCCGAAACCCCAAATGAGGATCAACCTGCACGCCATTCGGCTGTACCCCAAACATATAGGCTGACCTGGTCACTATTTCCCCTTCTGACCCAGCCTGAGCCTGGACCTCCTGGTCCCACCCAGACAGCTGGCCGCACACTGAGCACATTGGACCCGTCATGGCCTTAGGTCGTCATCACTTCCCAACTGCGGTTTTCAGGCTCCAGAACCTAGACCTTATCTCCAACCACTGCCCAGGGTTGAAAATGATGCAGAAATCAGAACTCTTTCCCCATGGCAAGAAACCTTGTGGTTGGGATGTTGTCCAACGTTCAGTGTAGTTGAAACAAGCGTGGCCCATGAGGCCCAGCTTATGCTTGCGGGCCACATTGGTCACAAACACACATTGTGACCCTCAGCCTGAGCCCAGTCCTCAGGTAAGGCCTCTCAGGGCCTATATGAAGAGACAGCATATTGGGCTTGCCATGCCCCTAGGCCCCAATTTTTAACCATAGTTCGGGTTGTCCCTTCACTCTTCCCCAGGGCTCTGCTTTGGAATTCCTCTTTTGGTGGGACACCTGAGGTAACAAACCTGAAAGGAGTCCTCCCATCCCACAGATTGACGAAAAACAATTGGGATCGGGCCAAATCCACAGAGAGGAAGATTCGTCCATGGCCCATGAGACCTCCCCAACATTCCACGGCCATCGCTGAAACCAAATCCTGAGACAAAAGCCTGAGCAAGCGCCTCAGACTCGCTCATTCTTCATATCCTGAAGAGTTCTTCTCATGGTTTGTAGATCGGGCGTGCCATACCTACGTCCCCAAACTTAAGCTGAGTTTGTGTTTTCAGTCACCTGTCCTCAAAGTCCTGGGCCACACTCCCTCCAGGCTGGGGACCCTGGAGCCACACATTAGGACTGCCCCCACCCAATCCATGGGAATTCTGCCCAATCCATTGTCAAAAATCGTACAAATTAGGAGAACCCTCCAAAGTCCCTGAGGCCATCCCAATAGTGTAGGTCGCCCGGGACAAAAAAGGGCGGGTGATACCGGCTGAGCATCTACCTCCACTCATCTACCTCCACTCATACCAAGAAGATTGAACCAGACAGGAACCGAGGCCATTATCGGATCCATTGCTTTGGTTTACAGGCATGTCTCCTCAAAAGCCTGGATTCCAATACCAGCAGAGGGGATTTCCTGAGGCACCCATCAGAACAAATCTCGTCTCCACAAGGAAACTTGTGCATGGGAGCTATGCCAAAGCTTAGGAGAATACTTCAGTGTCCCGGTGCCACCTCCCCATTCCAAGGCCCTCATGGACACAAACACACGTTAGGACCCATCCTCTGGAAAGTGCATTTCAACTCAGCCACCCCGGTTGCTCCCGCAGATCCATTAGATCTAAACTCTCTTGTTGCTAGGAGATAATTGGAAAGCGAGGCAGACTTCCCAGGCATCCATCCTCGAACGGTGCTCTGGAGTCATTCCATATGGGATGTCCTGGAGCTGTCCAACAGGTCTCAATTGTTCCGCAGAAGGAATCCTTGAAGGGGGCATCCAACATCTCCCAACGTGGAAAACCTCCATGGCCTCGAGATTCCGCTCCCTTCATGAAGGGGCCGTCATGCACAGAAACTCCAACCTGAGCCAACGTCGGATCCTCGCCTGACTTCAGATGCATGAGATATTGGTTCAGATCTGCAGGGGGTACCTGCCGTGCCCTCACCCTGAATCCGAAGTCTAGCTTGTGTTCTCAGACTTCCGTCCTCACTCTCCTGGCCCCGAAGTTCTCAAGTTTGGCAATTCCGGACCGACAATGAAGCACTCTGCCTGCCCTCTAGAAAAAATATATTGCCTAATGAGCAGCCCAGGCAGCTTAAATGAGGATAAACCTACACGGCACTCGAATGTACCCAAATTATATAGTCTAACCTGGGCACTAATGCACTGTCTGACACAACCTGAGACCGGACCTGCTGACCAACACCCAGACAGCTGACCGCACGCTGAGCACATCAGACACGCCATGGCCTTAGGTCATCATCTCTTCCCTACCTCAGTTTTCAGGCTTCAGAACCTAGACCTTATCTCCAATCACTGCCCACGGGTGACTGTGATGCAGAAATCAGAACTCTTCCTGACCCATGGCAAGAAACCTTGTGGTTGGCATGTTGTCCAACGTTCAGTGTAGTTGAAACAAGCGTGGCCCATGAGGCCCAGCCCATGCTTGCGGGCCACATTGGTCACAAACACACATTGTGACCCTCAGCCTGAGCCCAGTCCTCAGGTAAGGCCTCTCAGGGCCTATATGAAGAGACAGCATATTGGGCTTGCCATGCCCCTAGGCCCCAATTTTTAACCATAGTTCGGGTTGTCCCTTCACTCTTCCCCAGGGCTCTGCTTTGGAATTCCTCTTTTGGTGGGACACCTGAGGTAACAAACCTGAAAGGAGTCCTCCCATCCCACAGATTGACGAAAAACAATTGGGATCGGGCCAAATCCACAGAGAGGAAGATTCGTCCATGGCCCATGAGACCTCCCCAACATTCCACGGACATCGCTGAAACAAAATCCTGAGACAAAAGCCTGAGCAAGCGACTCAGACTCGCTCATTCTTCATATCCTGAAGAGTTCTTCTCATGGTTTGTAGATCGGGCGTGCCATACCTACGTCCCCAAACATAAGCTGAGTTTGTGTTTTCAGTCTTCTGTCCTCAAAGTCCTGGGCCACACTCCCTCCAGGCTGGGCCCCCTGGAGCCACACATTAGGACTGCCCCCACCCAATCCATGGGAATTCTGCCCATTCCATTGTCAAAAATCGTACAAATTAGGAGAACCCTCCAAAGACCCTGAGGCCATCCCAATAGTGTAGGTCGCCCGGGACAAAAAAGGGCGGGTGATACCGGCTGAGCATCTACCTCCACTCATACCAAGAAGATTGAACCAGACAGGACCCGAGGCCATTATCGGATCCATTGCTTTGGTTTACAGGCAAGTCTCCTCAAAAGCATGGATTCCAATACCAGCAGAGCGGATTTCCTGAGGCACCCATCAGAACAAATCTAGTCTCCACAAGGAAACTTGTGCATGGGAGCTATGCCAAAGCTTAGGAGAATACTTCAGGGTCCCGGTGCCACCTCCCCATTCCAAGGCCCTCATGGACACAAACACACGTTAGGACCCATCCTCTGGAAAGTGCATTTCAACTCAGCCACCCCGGTTGCTCCCGCAGATCCATTAGATCTAAACTGTCTTGTTGCTAGGAGACAATTGGAAGGCGAGGCGGACTTCCCAGGCATCCATCCTGGAACGGTGCATTGGAGTCATTCCATATGGGATGTCCTGGAGCTGTCCAACAGGTCTCAATTGTCCCGCAGAAGGAATCCTTGAAGGGGGCATCCCACATCTCCTAACGTGGAAAACCTCCATGGCCTCGAGATTCCGCTCCCTTCATGAAGGGGCCGTCATGCACAGAAACTCCAACCTGAGCCAACGTCGGATCCTCGCCCTGACTTCAGATGCATGAGATATTGGTTCAGATCTGCAGGGAGTACCTGCCGTGCCCTCACCCTGAATCCGAAGTCTAGCTTGTGTTCTCAGACTTCCGTCCTCACTCTCCTGGCCCCGAAGCCCTCAAGTTTGGCAATTCCGGACCGACAATGAAGCACTCTGCCTGCCCTCTAGAAAACATATATTGCCTAATGAGCAGCCCAGGCAGCTTAAATGAGGATAAACCTACACGGCACTCGAATGTACCCAAATTATATAGTCTAACCTGGGCACTAATGCACTGTCTGACACAACCTGAGCCCGGACCTGCTGACCAACACCCAGACAGCTGACCGCACGCTGAGCACATCAGACCCGCCATGGCCTTAGGTCATCATCTCTTCCCTACCTCAGTTTTCAGGCTTCAGAACCTAGACCTTATCTCCAATCACTGCCCACGGGTGACTGTGATGCAGAAATCAGAACTCTTCCTGACCCATGGCAAGAAACCTTGTGGTTGGCATGTTGTCCAACCTTCAGTATAGGAGAAACCAGCATTCACCCTGAGGCCCCGCCCATTCTTGAGTGCGACGAGAGCATAAACACGCATTGTGACCTCAGCGTGAGTCCTGTCCTCTAGTAAGTCCTCTCAGTGGCTGGACCATTAGATGTCATAATGGGCTTGACATGTCCCTAGTCCCCAATTTTTAACCAGATTTCTGGTTGTCCAGTCGCCCCACCCCAGGGCTCTACTCTGGAATCCCTCATTTGGTGGGACATCTGAGGTTGAAACACAAAACGAAACAAATCAACAACAACAACAAAAAAACGGACTTCTTCCATCCCCAGAATGACCCCAAACTCTTTGGACGGGACCGAACCCCCAGAGAGTAAGACTCGTCCATTTCCCATGAAGTCACCCGGCAATTTCACGACCATGAGTGACACGATATCCAGAGACAAAAACTAGAGCAAGAGCCTCACACTCGCCCTTTTTTCATATCCCGAAGTGTTCTCCTCATGGTCTGTAGATCAGTCCTGCCATACCTATGACCCAAAACATAAGCCGAGTTTGTGTTTTCAGACAACTGTCCAAACAGCTCTGGCCAACACACCCTACAGGCTCAGGGCCCTGGAGCCAAACCTGAGGACTGTACTTGCCCTCTCCAAGGGAATTGTATGTGCCCATTCCAATGGCCACAACCCTACTAGTAGGATAACCTCCAAAGTCCCTGAGGCCATCCCAAGAGTTGTGGCTTCCCAGGACAAACAGGGGCAATCTGAGCCCATCTGAGCACCTACCTGCACTCAGACCCGTAGACTGATGTCCCCAGAGGTAAAAAGGAACGAACAGGCCCCTAGGCACTAATCGGATCCATTGCTTTGGTTTCCAGGCATCTCTCCTCAGAGGCCTGGATTTCAAAACCAGCATATGGCTGTTTCTTGACTCACCCATCGGAACAAATCTCATCTACACATGGGAAACATGCCCGTTGGAGCTCTGTCAAAACCTCTGTTTAGGAGAACCCTTCAGGGCCCCAGGGCCACCGCTTCATTCCAAGGTCTCCATAGACACAAAAACATATTAGGACACATCCACAGGAGAGTCCATTTCAACTCAGCCTCCTCGGTTGCCCCCCACCTCCAGCAGATCTAACCTGTCTTGTTGCTTGGAGACAATTGGAATGCGAGGTGGGCTACCCAGCCATCCATCCTTAGAACCCTGCTCGGAATCGTTGGCCTGGAGCCAACCAACAGGTCTCAATTGTCCTGCAGAAGAATCTTTGCAGTTTGGAGCTTCTCACAACTCCCATCGTGGGAAAACCCCCATGTCCTCGTGATCCAACCCCCTTCAAGAAAGGGCCATCAGGGCAGAAAGTCCAACCTGAGCGATCGTCTGACCCTTGCCCTGACTTCAGATGCACGAGATCTCTATTGAGGTCTGTAGATTGTGCCTGCCATATCCTCACCCAGAAACCTAGGCCTAGCTTGGGTTCTCAGACTCCGTCCTCAGACTACTGGCCCACAAGCCCTCCAGTTGGGCAATCCAGAACTACAATGCCGCACTATGCCTGCCCTACAGAAGTAAAACATTGCCCTCAGGGCTACCCCGAAACCCCAAATGAGGATCAACCTGCACGCCATTCGGCTGTACCCCAAACATATAGGCTGACCTGGGCACTATTTCCCCTTCTGACCCAGCCTGAGCCTGGACCTCCTGGTCCCACCCAGACAGCTGGCCGCACACTGAGCACATCGGACCCGCCATGGCCTTAGGTCGTCATCTCTTCCCAACTGCGGTTTTCAGGCTCCAGAACCTAGACCTTATCTCCAACCACTGCCCAGGGTTGAAAATGATGCAGAAATCAGAACTCTTTCCCCATGGCAAGAAACCTTGTGGTTGGCATGTTGTCCAACGTTCAGTGTAGTTGAAACAAGCGTGGCCCATGAGGCCCAGCCCATGCTTGCGGGCCACATTGGTCACAAACACACATTGTGACCCTCAGCCTGAGCCCAGTCCTCAGGTAAGGCCTCTCAGGGCCTATATGAAGAGACAGCATATTGGGCTTGCCATGCCCCTAGGCCCCAATTTTTAACCATAGTTCGGGTTGTCCCTTCACTCTTCCCCAGGGCTCTGCTTTGGAATTCCTCTTTTGGTGGGACACCTGAGGTAACAAACCTGAAAGGAGTCCTCCCATCCCACAGATTGACGAAAAACAATTGGGATCGGGCCAAATCCACAGAGAGGAAGATTCGTCCATGGCCCATGAGACCTCCCCAACATTCCACGGACATCGCTGAAACAAAATCCTGAGACAAAAGCCTGAGCAAGCGCCTCAGACTCGCTCATTCTTCATATCCTGAAGAGTTCTTCTCATGGTTTTTAGATCGGGCGTGCCATACCTACGTCCCCAAACATAAGCTGAGTTTGTGTTTTCAGTCTTCTGTCCTCAAAGTCCTGGGCCACACTCCCTCCAGGCTGGGCCCCCTGGAGCCACACATTAGGACTGCCCCCACCCAATCCATGGGAATTCTGCCCATTCCATTGTCAAAAATCGTACAAATTAGGAGAACCCTCCAAAGACCCTGAGGCCATCCCAATAGTGTAGGTCGCCCGGGACAAAAAAGGGCGGGTGATACCGGCTGAGCATCTACCTCCACTCATACCAAGAAGATTGAACCAGACAGGACCCGAGGCCATTATCGGATCCATTGCTTTGGTTTACAGGCATGTCTCCTCAAAAGCCTGGATTCCAATACCAGCAGAGGGGATTTCCTGAGGCACCCATCAGAACAAATCTCGTCTCCACAAGGAAACTTGTGCATGGGAGCTATGCCAAAGCTTAGGAGAATACTTCAGTGTCCCGGTGCCACCTCTCCATTCCAAGGCCCTCATGGACACAAACACACGTTAGGACCCATCCTCTGGAAAGTGCATTTCAACTCAGCCACCCCGGTTGCTCCCGCAGATCCATTAGATCTAAACTCTCTTGTTGCTAGGAGATAATTGGAAAGGGAGGCAGACTTCCCAGGCATCCATCCTCGAACGGTGCTCTGGAGTCATTCCATATGGGATGTCCTGGAGCTGTCCAACAGGTCTCAATTGTTCCGCAGAAGGAATCCTTGAAGGGGGCATCCCACATCTCCCAACGTGGAAAACCTCCATGGCCTCGAGATTCCGCTCCCTTCATGAAGGGGCCGTCATGCACAGAAACTCCAACCTGAGCCAACGTCGGATCCTCGCCTGACTTCAGATGCATGAGATATTGGTTCAGATCTGCAGGGGGTACCTGCCGTGCCCTCACCCTGAATCCGAAGTCTAGCTTGTGTTCTCAGACTTCCGTCCTCACTCTCCTGGCCCCGAAGCCCTCAAGTTTGGCAATTCCGGACCGACAATGAAGCACTCTGCCTGCCCTCTAGAAAAAATATATTGCCTAATGAGCAGCCCAGGCAGCTTAAATGAGGATAAACCTACACGGCACTCGAATGTACCCAAATTATATAGTCTAACCTGGGCACTAATGCACTGTCTGACACAACCTGAGACCGGACCTGCTGACCAACACCCAGACAGCTGACCGCACGCTGAGCACATCAGACACGCCATGGCCTTAGGTCATCATCTCTTCCCTACCTCAGTTTTCAGGCTTCAGAACCTAGACCTTATCTCCAATCACTGCCCACGGGTGACTGTGATGCAGAAATCAGAACTCTTCCTGACCCATGGCAAGAAACCTTGTGGTTGGCATTAGGTCCAACCTACAGTGTAGGAGAAATCAGCATTCACCCTGAGGCCCCGCCCATTCTTGAGTGCAACGAGAGCATAAACACGCATTGTGACCTCAGCGTGAGTCCTGTCCTCTAGTAAGTCCTCTCAGTGGCTGGACCATTAGATGTCATAATGGGCTTGACATGTCCCTAGTCCCCAATTTTTAACCAGATTTCTGTTTGTCCAGTCGCCCCACCCCAGGGCTCTACTCTGGAATCCCTCATTTGGTGGGACATCTGAGGTTGAAACACAAAATGAAACAAATCGACAACAACAAAAAAACGGACTTCTTCCATCCCCAGAATGACCCCAAACTCTTTGGACGGGACCGAACCCCCAGAGAGTAAGACTCGTCCATTTCCCATGAAGTCACCCGGCAATTTCACGGCCATGAGTGACACGATATCCAGAGACAAAAACTTGAGCAAGAGCCTCACACTCGCCCTTTTTTCATATCCCGAAGTGTTCTCCTCATGGTCTGTAGATCAGTCCTGCCATACCTATGACCCAAAACATAAGCCGAGTTTGTGTTTTCAGACAACTGTCCAAAGAGCTCTGGCCTGCACACCCTACAGGCTCAGGGCCCTGGAGCCAAACCTGAGGACTGTACTTGCCCTCTCCAAGGGAATTGTATGTGCCCATTCCAATGGCCACAACCCTACTAGTAGGATAACCTCCAAAGTCCTTGAGGCCATCCCAAGAGTTGTGGCTTCCCAGGACAAACAGGGGCAATCTGAGCCCATCTGAGCACCTACCTGCACTCAGACCCGTAGACTGATGTCCCCAGAGGTAAAAAGGTACGAACAGGCCCCTAGGCACTAATCGGATCCATTGCTTTGGTTTCCAGGCATCTCTCCTCAGAGGCCTGGATTTCAATACCAGCATATGGCTGTTTCTTCACTCACCCATCGGAACAAATCTCATCTACACATGGGAAACATGCCCGTTGGAGCTGTGTCAAAGCCTCTGTTTAGGAGAACCCTTCAGGGCCCCAGGGCCACCGCTTCATTCCAATGTCTCCATAGACACAAAAACATATTAGGACACATCCACAGGAGAGTCCATTTCAACTCAGCCTCCTCGGTTGCCCCCCACATCCAGCAGATCTAACCTGTCTTATTGCTTGGAGACAATTGGAATGCGAGGTGGGCTACCCAGCCATCCATCCTTAGAACCCTGCTCGGAATCGTTGGCCTGGAGCCAACCAACAGGTCTCAATTGTCCTGCAGAAGAATCTTTGCAGTTTGGAGCTTCTCACAACTCCCATCGTGGGAAAACCCCCATGTCCTCGTGATCCAACCCCCTTCAAGAAAGGGCCATCAGGGCAGAAAGTCCAACCTGAGCGATCGTCTGATCCTTGCCCTGACTTCAGATGCACGAGATCTCGATTGAGGTCTGTAGATTGTGCCTGCCATATCCTCACCCAGAAACCTAGGCCTAGCTTGGGTTCACAGACTCCGTCCTCAGACAACTGGCCCACAAGCCCTCCAGTTGGGCAATCCAGAACTACAATGCCGCACTCTGCCTGCCCTACAGAAGTAAAACATTGCCCTCAAGGCTACCCCGAAACCTCAAATGAGGATCAACCTGCACGCCATTCGGCTGTACCCCAAACATATAGGCTGACCTGGTCACTATTTCCCCTTCTGACCCAGCCTGAGCCTGGACCTCCTGGTCCCACCCAGACAGCTGGCCGCACACTGAGCACATTGGACCCGTCATGGCCTTAGGTCGTCATCACTTCCCAACTGCGGTTTTCAGGCTCCAGAACCTAGACCTTATCTCCAACCACTGCCCAGGGTTGAAAATGATGCAGAAATCAGAACTCTTTCCCCATGGCAAGAAACCTTGTGGTTGGCATGTTGTCCAACGTTCAGTGTAGTTGAAACAAGCGTGGCCCATGAGGCCCAGCTTATGCTTGCGGGCCACATTGGTCACAAACACACATTGTGACCCTCAGCCTGAGCCCAGTCCTCAGGTAAGGCCTCTCAGGGCCTATATGAAGAGACAGCATATTGGGCTTGCCATGCCCCTAGGCCCCAATTTTTAACCATAGTTCGGGTTGTCCCTTCACTCTTCCCCAGGGCTCTGCTTTGGAATTCCTCTTTTGGTGGGACACCTGAGGTAACAAACCTGAAAGGAGTCCTCCCATCCCACAGATTGACGAAAAACAATTGGGATCGGGCCAAATCCACAGAGAGGAAGATTCGTCCATGGCCCATGAGACCTCCCCAACATTCCACGGCCATCGCTGAAACCAAATCCTGAGACAAAAGCCTGAGCAAGCGCCTCAGACTCGCTCATTCTTCATATCCTGAAGAGTTCTTCTCATGGTTTGTAGATCGGGCGTGCCATACCTACGTCCCCAAACTTAAGCTGAGTTTGTGTTTTCAGTCACCTGTCCTCAAAGTCCTGGGCCACACTCCCTCCAGGCTGGGGACCCTGGAGCCACACATTAGGACTGCCCCCACCCAATCCATGGGAATTCTGCCCATTCCATTGTCAAAAATCGTACAAATTAGGAGAACCCTCCAAAGTCCCTGAGGCCATCCCAATAGTGTAGGTCGCCCGGGACAAAAAAGGGCGGGTGATACCGGCTGAGCATCTACCTCCACTCATCTACCTCCACTCATACCAAGAAGATTGAACCAGACAGGACCCGAGGCCATTATCGGATCCATTGCTTTGGTTTACAGGCATGTCTCCTCAAAAGCCTGGATTCCAATACCAGCAGAGGGGATTTCCTGAGGCACCCATCAGAACAAATCTCGTCTCCACAAGGAAACTTGTGCATGGGAGCTATGCCAAAGCTTAGGAGAATACTTCAGTGTCCCGGTGCCACCTCCCCATTCCAAGGCCCTCATGGACACAAACACACGTTAGGACCCATCCTCTGGAAAGTGCATTTCAACTCAGCCACCCCGGTTGCTCCCGCAGATCCATTAGATCTAAACTCTCTTGTTGCTAGGAGATAATTGGAAAGCGAGGCAGACTTCCCAGGCATCCATCCTCGAACGGTGCTCTGGAGTCATTCCATATGGGATGTCCTGGAGCTGTCCAACAGGTCTCAATTGTTCCGCAGAAGGAATCCTTGAAGGGGGCATCCAACATCTCCCAACGTGGAAAACCTCCATGGCCTCGAGATTCCGCTCCCTTCATGAAGGGGCCGTCATGCACAGAAACTCCAACCTGAGCCAACGTCGGATCCTCGCCTGACTTCAGATGCATGAGATATTGGTTCAGATCTGCAGGGGGTACCTGCCGTGCCCTCACCCTGAATCCGAAGTCTAGCTTGTGTTCTCAGACTTCCGTCCTCACTCTCCTGGCCCCGAAGTTCTCAAGTTTGGCAATTCCGGACCGACAATGAAGCACTCTGCCTGCCCTCTAGAAAAAATATATTGCCTAATGAGCAGCCCAGGCAGCTTAAATGAGGATAAACCTACACGGCACTCGAATGTACCCAAATTATATAGTCTAACCTGGGCACTAATGCACTGTCTGACACAACCTGAGACCGGACCTGCTGACCAACACCCAGACAGCTGACCGCACGCTGAGCACATCAGACACGCCATGGCCTTAGGTCATCATCTCTTCCCTACCTCAGTTTTCAGGCTTCAGAACCTAGACCTTATCTCCAATCACTGCCCACGGGTGACTGTGATGCAGAAATCAGAACTCTTCCTGACCCATGGCAAGAAACCTTGTGGTTGGCATTAGGTCCAACCTACAGTGTAGGAGAAATCAGCATTCACCCTGAGGCCCCGCCCATTCTTGAGTGCGACGAGAGCATAAACACGCATTGTGACCTCAGCGTGAGTCCTGTCCTCTAGTAAGTCCTCTCAGTGGCTGGACCATTAGATGTCATAATGGGCTTGACATGTCCCTAGTCCCCAATTTTTAACCAGATTTCTGTTTGTCCAGTCGCCCCACCCCAGGGCTCTACTCTGGAATCCCTCATTTGGTGGGACATCTGAGGTTGAAAAACAAAATGAAACAAATCGACAACAACAAAAAAACGGACTTCTTCCATCCCCAGAATGACCCCAAACTCTTTGGACGGGACAGAACCCCCAGAGAGTAAGACTCGTCCATTTCCCATGAAGTCACCCGGCAATTTCACGACCATGAGTGACACGATATCCAGACAAAAACTTGAGCAAGAGCCTCACACTCGCCCTTTTTTCATATCCCGAAGTGTTCTCCTCATGGTCTGTAGATCAGTCCTGCCATACCTATGACCGAAAACATAAGCCGAGTTTGTGTTTTCAGACAACTGTCCAAACAGCTCTGGCCTACACACGCTACAGGCTCAGGGCCCTGGAGCCAAACCTGACGACTGTACTTGCCCTCTCCAAGGGAATTGTATGTGCCCATTCCAATGGCCACAACCCTACTAGTAGGATAACCTCCAAAGTCCCTGAGGCCATCCCAAGAGTTGTGGCTTCCCAGGACAAACAGGGGCAATCTGAGCCCATCTGAGCACCTACCTGCTCTCAGACCCGTAGACTGATGTCCCCAGAGGTAAAAAGGAACGAACAGGCCCCTAGGCACTAATCGGATCCTTTGCTTTTGTTTCCAGGCATCTCTCCTCAGAGGCCTGGATTTCAATACCAGCATATGGCTGTTTCTTGACTCACCCATCAGAACAAATCTCATCTACACATGGGAAACATGCACGTTGGAGCTGTGTCAAAGCCTCTGTTTAGGAGAACCCTTCAGGGCCCCAGGGCCACCGCTTCATTCCAAGGTCTCCATAGACACAAAAACATATTAGGACACATCCACAGGAGAGTCCATTTCAACTCAGCCTCCTCGGTTGCCCCCCACATCCAGCAGATCTAACCTGTCTTGTTGCTTGGAGACAATTGGAATGCGAGGTGGGCTACCCAGCCATCCATCCTTAGAACCCTGCTCGGAATCGTTGGCCTGGAGCCAACCAACAGGTCTCAATTTTCCTGCAGAAGAATCTTTGCAGTTTGGAGCTTCTCACAACTCCCATCGTGGGAAAACCCCCATGTCCTCGTGATCCAACCCCCTTCAAGAAAGGGCCATCAGGGCAGAAAGTCCAACCTGAGCGATCGTCTGATCCTTGCCCTGACTTCAGATGCACGAGATCTCGATTGAGGTCTGTAGATTGTGCCTGCCATATCCTCACCCAGAAACCTAGGCCTAGCTTGGGTTCTCAGACTCCGTCCTCAGACTACTGGCCCACAAGCCCTCCAGTTTGGCAATCCAAAACTACAATGCCGCACTCTGCCTTCCCTACAGAAGTAAAATATTGCCCTCAGGGCTACCCCAAAACCCCAAATGAGGATCCACCTGCACGCTATTCGGCTGTACCCCAAACATATAGGCTGACCTGGGCACTATTTCCCCTTCTAACCCAGCCTGAGCCTGGACCTCCTGGTCCCACCCAGACAGCTGGCCGCACACTGAGCACATCGGACCCGCCATGGCCTGAGGTCGTCATCTCTTCCCAACTGCGGTTTTCAGGCTCCAGAACCTAGACCTTATCTCCAACCACTGCCCAGGTTTGAAAATGATGCTGAAATCAGAACTCTTTCCCCATGGCAAGAAACCTTGTGGTTGGCATGTTGTCCAACGTTCAGTGTAGTTGAAACAAGCGTGGCCCATGAGGCCCAGCCCATGCTTGCGGGGCACATTGGTCACAAACACACATTGTGACCCTCAGCCTGAGCCCAGTCCTCAGGTAAGGCCTCTCAGGTCCTATATGAAGAGACAGCATATTGGGCTTGCCATGCCCCTAGGCCCCAAATTTTAACCATAGTTCGGGGTGTCCCTTCACTCTTCCCCCAGGCTCTGCTTTGGAATTCCTCTTTTGGTGGGACACCTGAGGTAACAAACCTGAAAGGAGTCCTCCCATCCCACAGATTGACGAAAAAAAATTGGGATCGGACCAAATCCACAGAGAGGAAGATTCGTCCATGGCCCATGAGACCTCCCCAACATTCCACGGCCATCGCTGAAACAAAATCCAGAGACAAAAGCCTGAGCAATCGCCTTAGACTCGCTCATTCTTCATATCCTGAAGAGTTCTTCTCATGGTTTGTAGATCGGTCGTGCCATACCTACGTCCCCAAACTTTTTTTTTTTTTTTAACTTTTTATTTTTTATAAACATATATTTTTAACCCCAGGGGTACAGGTCTGTGAATCACCAGGTTTACACACTTCACAGCACTCACCAAAGCACATACCCTCCCCAATGTCCATAATCCCACCCCCTTCTCCCAAACCCCCTCCCCCCAGCAACCCTCAGTTTGTTTTGTGAGATTAAGAGTCACTTATGGTTTGTCTCCCTCCCAATCCCATCTTGTTTCATTTATTCTTCTCCTAACCACTTAAGCCTCCATGTTGCATCACCACTTCCTCATATCAGGGAGATCATATGATAGTTGTCTTTCTCTGCTTGACTTATTTCGCTAAGCATGATACGCTCTAGTTCCATCCATGTTGTTGCAAATGGCAAGATTTCATTTCTTTTGATGGCTGCATAGTATTCCATTGTGTATATATACCACATCTTCTTGATCCATTCATCTGTGGATGGACATCTAGGTTCTTTCCATAGTTTGGCTATTGTGGACATTGCTGCTATAAACATTCGGGTGCATGTGCCCCTTTGGATCACTACATTTGTATCTTTAGGGTAAATACCCAATAGTGCAATTGCTGGGTCATAGGGCAGTTCTATTTTCAACATTCTGAGGAACCTCCATGCTGTTTTCCAGAGTGGCTGCACCAGCTTGCATTCCCACCAACAGTGTAGGAGGGTTCCCCTTTCTCCACATCCTCGCCAGCATCTGTCATTTCCTGACTTGTTGATTTTAGCCATTCTGACTGGTGTGAGGTGATATCTCATTGTGGTTTTGATTTGTATTTCCCTGATGCCGAGTGATATGGAGCACTTTTTCATGTGTCTGTTGGCCATCTGGATGTCTTCTTTGCAGAAATGTCTGTTCATGTCCTCTGCCCATTTCTTGATTGGATTATTTGTTCTTTGGGTGTTGAGTTTGCTAAGTTCTTTATAGATTCTGGACACTAGTCCTTTATCTGATATGTCGTTTGCAAATATCTTCTCCCATTCTGTCAGTTGTCTTTTGATTTTGTTAACTGTTTCCTTTGCTGTGCAAAAGCTTTTGATCTTGATGAAATCCCAATAGTTCATTTTTTCCCTTTCTTCCCTTGCCTTTTGCGTTGTTCCTAGAAAGATGTTGCTGCGGCAGAGGTCGAAGAGGTTGCTGCCTGTGTTCTCCTGAAGGATTTTGAAGGATTCCTTTCGCACATTGAGGTCCTTCATCCATCCCTGAGGCCATCCCAAGATTTGTGGCTTCCCAGGACAAACAGGGGGCAATCTGAGCCCATCTGAGCACCTTCCTGCACTCACACCCGTAGACTGATGTCCCCAGAGGTAAAAAGGAATGAACAGGCCCCTAGGCACTAATCAGATCCATTGCTTTGGTTTCCAGGAAACTCTCCTCAGAGGCCTGGATTTCAATACCAGCATATGGCTGTTTCTTGACTCACCCATCAGAACAAATCTTATCTACACATGGGAAACATGCACGTTGGAGCTGTGTCAAAGCCTCTGTTTAGGAGAACCCTTCAGGGCCCCAGGGCCACCGCTTCATTCCAAGGTCTCCATAGACACAAAAACATATTAGGACACATCCACAGGAGAGTCCATTTCAACTCAGCCTCCTCGGTTGCCCCCCACATCCAGCAGATCTAACCTGTCTTGTTGCTTGGAGACAATTGGAATGCGAGGTGGGCTACCCAGCCATCCATCCTTAGAACCCTGCTCGGAATCGTTGGCCTGGAGCCAACCAACAGGTCTCAATTGTCCTGCAGAAGAATCTTTGCAGTTTGGAGCTTCTCACAACTCCCATCGTGGGAAAACCCCCATGTCCTCGTGATCCAACCCCCTTCAAGAAAGGGCCATCAGGGCAGAAAGTCCAACCTGAGCGATCGTCTGATCCTTGCCCTGACTTCAGATGCACAAGATCTCGATTGAGGTCTGTAGATTGTGCCTGCCATATCCTCACCCAGAAACCTAGGCCTAGCTTGGGTTCTCAGACTCCGTCCTCAGACTACTGGCCCACAAGCCCTCCAGTTTGGCAATCCAAAACTACAATGCCGCACTCTGCCTTCCCTACAGAAGTAAAATATTGCCCTCAGGGCTACCCCAAAACCACAAATGAGGATCCACCTGCACGCCATTCGGCTGTACCCCAAACATATAGGCTGACCTGGGCACTATTTCCCCTTCTGACCCAGCCTGAGCCTGGACCTCCTGGTCCCACCCAGACAGCTGGCCGCACACTGAGCACATCGGACCCGCCATGGCCTGAGGTCGTCATCTCTTCCCAACTGCGGTTTTCAGGCTCCAGAACCTAGACCTTATCTCCAACCACTGCCCAGGTTTGAAAATGATGCTGAAATCAGAACTCTTTCCCCATGGCAAGAAACCTTGTGGTTGGCATGTTGTCCAACGTTCAGTGTAGTTGAAACAAGCGTGGCCCATGAGGCCCAGCCCATGCTTGCGGGGCACATTGGTCACAAACACACATTGTGACCCTCAGCCTGAGCCCAGTCCTCAGGTAAGGCCTCTCAGGTCCTATATGAAGAGACAGCATATTGGGCTTGCCATGCCCCTAGGCCCCAAATTTTAACCATAGTTCGGGGTGTCCCTTCACTCTTCCCCCGGGCTCTGCTTTGGAATTCCTCTTTTGGTGGGACACCTGAGGTAACAAACCTGAAAGGAGTCCTCCCATCCCACAGATTGACGAAAAAAAATTGGGATCGGGCCAAATCCACAGAGAGGAAGATTCGTCCATGGCCCATGAGACCTCCCCAACATTCCACGGCCATCGCTGAAACAAAATCCAGAGACAAAAGCCTGAGCAAGCGCCTTAGACTCGCTCATTCTTCATATCCTGAAGAGTTCTTCTCATGGTTTGTAGATCGGTCGTGCCATACCTACGTCCCCAAACTTTTTTTTTTTTTTTTTATAAACATATATTTTTATCCCCAGGGGTACAGGTCTGTGAATCACCAGGTTTACACACTTCACAGCACTCACCAAAGCACATACCCTCCCCAATGTCCATAATCCCACCCCCTTCTCCCAAACCCCCTCCCCCCAGCAACCCTCAGTTTGTTTTGTGAGATTAAGAGTCACTTATGGTTTGTCTCCCTCCCAATCCCATCTTGTTTCATTTATTCTTCTCCTAACCACTTAAGCCTCCATGTTGCATCACCACTTCCTCATATCAGGGAGATCATATGATAGTTGTCTTTCTCTGCTTGACTTATTTCGCTAAGCATGATACGCTCTAGTTCCATCCATGTTGTTGCAAATGGCAAGATTTCATTTCTTTTGATGGCTGCATAGTATTCCATTGTGTATATATACCACATCTTCTTGATCCATTCATCTGTGGATGGACATCTAGGTTCTTTCCATAGTTTGGCTATTGTGGACATTGCTGCTATAAACATTCGGGTGCATGTGCCCCTTTGGATCACTACATTTGTATCTTTAGGGTAAATACCCAATAGTGCAATTGCTGGGTCATAGGGCAGTTCTATTTTCAACATTCTGAGGAACCTCCATGCTGTTTTCCAGAGTGGCTGCACCAGCTTGCATTCCCACCAACAGTGTAGGAGGGTTCCCCTTTCTCCACATCCTCGCCAGCATCTGTCATTTCCTGACTTGTTGATTTTAGCCATTCTGACTGGTGTGAGGTGATATCTCATTGTGGTTTTGATTTGTATTTCCCTGATGCCGAGTGATATGGAGCACTTTTTCATGTGTCTGTTGGCCATCTGGATGTCTTCTTTGCAGAAATGTCTGTTCATGTCCTCTGCCCATTTCTTGATTGGATTATTTGTTCTTTGGGTGTTGAGTTTGCTAAGTTCTTTATAGATTCTGGACACTAGTCCTTTATCTGATATGTCGTTTGCAAATATCTTCTCCCATTCTGTCAGTTGTCTTTTGATTTTGTTAACTGTTTCCTTTGCTGTGCAAAAGCTTTTGATCTTGATGAAATCCCAATAGTTCATTTTTTCCCTTTCTTCCCTTGCCTTTTGCGTTGTTCCTAGAAAGATGTTGCTGCGGCAGAGGTCGAAGAGGTTGCTGCCTGTGTTCTCCTGAAGGATTTTGAAGGATTCCTTTCGCACATTGAGGTCCTTCATCCATTTTGAGTCTATTTTTGTGTGTGGTGCAAGTAAATGGTCCAATTTCATTTTTCTACATGTGGCTGTCCAATTTTCCCAGCACCATTTATTGAAGAGGTTGTCTTTTTTCCATTGGACATTCTTTCCTGCTTTGTCGAAGATGAGTTGACCAGAGATTTGAGGGTCTATTTCTGGGCTCTCTATTCTGTTCCATTGATCTATGTGTCTGTTTTTGTGCCAGTACCATGCTGTCTTGATGATGACAGCTTTGTAATAGAGCTTGAAGTCCGGAATTGTGATGCCACCAACGTTGGCTTTCTTTTTCAATATCCCTTTGGCTATTCGAGGTCTTTTCTGGTTCCATATAAATTTTAGCATTATTTGTTCCATTTCTTTGAAAAAGATGGATGGTACTTTGATAGGAATTGCATTAAATGTGTAGATTGCTTTAGGTAGCATAGACATTTTCACAATATTTATTCTTCCAATCCAGGAGCATGGAACATTTTTCCATTTCTTTGTGTCTTCCTCAATTTCTTTCATGAGTACTTTATAGTTTTCTGAGTATAGATTCTGTGTCTCTTTGGTTAGGTTTATTCCTAGGTATCTTATGGTTTTGGATGCAATTGTAAATGGGATTGACTCCTTAATATCTCTTTCTTCTGTCTTGCTGTTGGTGTAGAGAAATGCAACTGATTTCTGTGCATTGATTTTATATCCTGACACTTTACTGAATTCCTGTATAAGTTCTAGCAGTTTTGGAGTGGAGTCTTTTGGGTTTTCCACATATAGTATCATATCATCTGCGAAGAGTGATAATTTGACTTCTTCTTTGCCGATTTGGATGCCTTTAATTTCCTTTTGTTGTCTGATTGCTGAGGCTAGGACCTCTAGTACTATGTTGAATAGCAGTGGTGATAATGGACATCCCTGCCGTGTTCCTGACCTTAGTGGAAAAGCTTTCAGTTTTTCTCCATTGAGAATGGTATTTGCGGTGGGTTTTTCATAGATGGCTTTGATGATATTGAGGTATGTGCCCTCTATCCCTACACTTTGAAGAGTTTTGATCAGGAAGGGATGCTGTACTTTGTCAAATGCTTTTTCAGCGTCTATTGAAAGTATCATATGGTTCTTGTTCTTTCTTTTATTGATGTGTTGTATCACATTGACTGATTTGCGGATGTTGAACCAACCTTGCAGCCCTGGAATAAATCCCACTTGGTCTTGGTGAATAATCTTTTTAATGTACTGTTGAATCCTATTGGCTAGTATTTTGTTGAGTATTTTCGCATCTGTGTTCATCAAGGATATCGGTCTATAGCTCTCTTTTTTGGTGGGATCCTTGTCTGGTTTTGGGATCAACGTGATGCTGGCCTCATAAAATGAGTTTGGAAGTTTTCCTTCCATTTCTATTTTTTGGAACAGTTTCAGGAGAATAGGAATTAGTTCTTCTTTAAATGTTTGGTAGAATTCCCCCGGGAAGCCATCTGGCCCTGGGCTTTTGTTTGTTTGGAGATTTTTAATGACTGTTTCAATCTCCTTACTGGTTATGGGTCTGTTCAGGCTTTCTATTTCTTCCTGGTTCAGTTGTGGTAGTTTATATGTTTCTAGGAATGCATCCATTTCTTCCAGATTGTCAAATTTATTGCCGTAGAGTTGCTCATAGTATGTTCTTATAATAGTTTGTATTTCTTTGGTGTTAGTTGTGATCTCTCCTCTTTCATTCATGATTTTATTTATTTGGGTCCTTTCTCTTTTCTTTTTGATAAGTCGGGCCAGGGGTTTATCAATTTTATTAATTCTTTCAAAGAACCAGCTCCTACTTTCGTTGATTTTTTCTATTGTTTTTTTGGTTTCAATTTCATTGATTTCTGCTCTGATCTTTATGATTTCTCTTCTCCTGCTGGGCTTAGGGTTTCTTTCTTGTTCTTTCTCCAGCTCCTTTAGGTGTAGGGTTAGGTTGTGTACCTGAGACTTTTCTTGTTTCTTGAGAAAGGCTTGTACCGCTATATATTTTCCTCTCAGGACTGCCTTTATTGTGTCCCACAGATTTTGAACTGTTGTATTTTCATTATCGTTTGTTTCCATGATTTTTTTCAATTCTTCTTTAATTTCCCGGTTGACCCATTCATTCTTTAGAAGGATACTGTTTAGTCTCCATGTATTTGGGTTCTTTCCAAACTTCCTTTTGTGGTTGAGTTCTAGCTTTAGAGCATTGTGGTCTGAATATATGCAGGGAATGATCCCAATCTTTTGATACCGGTTGAGTCCTGATTTAGGACCGAGGATGTGATCTATTCTGGAGAATGTTCCATGTGCACTAGAGAAGAATGTGTATTCTGTTGCTTTGGGATGAAATGTTCTGAATATATCTGTGATGTCCATCTGGTCCAGTGTGTCGTTTAAGGCCTTTATTTCCTTGCTGATCTTTTGCTTGGATGACCTGTCCATTTCAGTGAGGGGAGTGTTAAAGTCCCCTACTATTATTGTATTGTTGTTGATGTGTTTCTTTGATTTTGTTATTAATTGGTTTATATAGTTGGCTGCTCCCACGTTGGGGGCATAGATATTTAAAATTGTTAAATCTTCTTTTTGGACAGACCCTTTGAGTATGATCCTACGTCCCCAAACTTAAGCTGAGTTTGTGTTTTCAGTCTTCTGTCCTCAAAGTCCTGGGCCACACTCCCTCAAGGCTGGGGCCCGTGGAGCCACACATTAGGACTGCCCCCACCAATCCATGGGAATTCTGCCCAATCCATTGTCAAAAATCGTACAAATTAGGAGAACCCTCCAAAGTCCCTGAGGCCATCCCAATAGTGTAGTTCGCCCGGGACAAAAAAGGGTGGTTGATACCGGATGAGCATCTCCCTCCACTCATCTACCTCCACTCATACCAAGAAGATTGAACCAGACAGGACCCGAGGCCATTATCGGATCCATTGCTTTGCTTTACAGGCATGTCTCCTCAAAAGCCTGGATTCCAATACCAGCAGAGGGGATTTCCTGAGGCACCCATCAGAACAAATCTCGTCTCCACAAGGAAACTTGTGCATGGGAGCTATGCCAAAGCTTAGGAGAATACTTCAGGGTCCCGGTGCCACCTCCCCATTCCAAGGCCCTCATGGACACAAACACACGTTAGGACCCATCCTCTGGAAAGTGCATTTCAACTCAGCCACCCCGGTTGATCCCGCAGATCCATTAGATCTAAACTGTCTTGTTGCTAGGAGACAATTGGAAGGTGAGGCGGACTTCCCAGGCATCCATCCTCGAACGGTGCTCTGGAGTCATTCCATATGGGATGTCCTGGAGCTGTCCAACAGGTCTCAATTGTCCCGCAGAAGGAATCCTTGAAGGGGGCATCCCACATCTCCCAACGTGGAAAACCTCCATGGCCTCGAGATTCCGCTCCCTTCATGAAGGGGCCGTCATGCACAGAAACTCCAACCTGAGCCAACGTCGGATCCTTGCCCTGACTTCAGATGCATGAGATATTGGTTCAGATCTGCAGGGGGTACCTGCCGTGCCCTCACCCTGAATCCGAAGTCTAGCTTGTGTTCTCAGACTTCCGTCCTCACTCTCCTGGCCCCGAAGCCCTCAAGTTTGGCAATTCCGGACCGACAATGAAGCACTCTGCCTGCCCTCTAGAAAAAATATATTGCCTAATGAGCAGCCCAGGCAGCTTAAATGAAGATAAACCTATACGGCACTCGAATGTACCAAAATTATATAGTCTAACCTGGGCACTAATGCACTGTCTGACACAACCTGAGCCCGGACCTGCTGACCAACACCCAGACAGCTGACCGCACGCTGAGCACATCAGACCGGCCATGGCCTTATGTCATCATCTCTTCCCTACCTCAGTTTTCAGGCTTCAGAACCTAGACCTTATCTCCAATCACTGCCCACGGGTGACTGTGATGCAGAAATCAGAACTCTTCCTGACCCATGGCAAGAAACCTTGTGGTTGGCATGTTGTCCAACGTTCAGTGTAGGAGAAACCAGCATTCACCCTGAGGCCCCGCCCATTCTTGAGTGCGAGGAGAGCATAAACACGCATTGTGTCCTCAGCGTGAGTCCTGTCCTCTAGTAAGTACTCTCAGTGGCTGGACCATTAGATGTCATAATGGGCTTGACATGTCCCTATTCCCCAATTTTTAACCAGATTTCTGGTTGTCCAGTCGCCCCACCCCAGGGCTCTACTCTGGAATCCCTCATTTGGTGGGACATCTGAGGTTGAAAAACAAAATGAAAAAAATCGACAACAACAACAACAAAAAAACGGACTTCTTCCATCCCCAGAATGACCCCAAACTCTTTGGACTGGACCGAACCCTCAGAGAGTAAGACTCGTCCATTTCCCATGAAGTCACCCGGCAATTTCACGACCATGAGTGACACGATATCCAGAGACAAAAACTTGAGCAAGAGACTCACACTCGCCATTTTTTCATATCCCGAAGTGTTCTCCTCATGGTTTGTAGATCAGTCCTGCCATACCTATGACCCAAAACATAAGCCGAGTTTGTGTTTTCAGACAACTGTCCATACAGCTCTGGCCTACACACCCTACAGGCTCAGGGCCCTGGAGCCAAACCTGAGGACTGTACTTGCCCTCTCCAAGGGAATTGTATGTGCCCAATCCAATGGCCACAACCCTACTAGTAGGATAACCTCCAAAGTCCCTGAGGCCATCCCAAGAGTTGTGGCTTCCCAGGACAAACAGGGGCAACCTGAGCCCATCTGAGCACCTACCTGCACTCAGACCCTTAGACTGATGTCCCCAGAGGTAAAAAGGAACGAACAGGCCCCTAGGCACTAATCGGATCCTTTGCTTTGTTTTCCAGGCATCTCTCCTCAGAGGCCTGGATTTCAATACCAGCATATGACTGTTTCTTGACTCACCCATCAGAACAAATCTCATCTAAGCATGGGAAACAAGCACGTTGGAGCTGTGTCAAAGCCTCTGTTTAGAAGATCCCTTCAGGGCCCCAGGGCCACCGCTTCATTCCAAGGTCTCCATAGACACAAAAACATATTACGACACATCCACAGGAGAGTCCATTTCAACTCAGCCTCCTCGGTTGCCCCCAAATCCAGCAGATCTAACCTGTCTTGTTGCTTGGAGACAATTGGAATGCGAGGTGGGCTACCCAGCCATCCATCCTTAGAACCCTGCTCGGAATCGTTGGCCTGGAGCCAACCAACAGGTCTCAATTGTCCTGCAGAAGAATCTTTGCAGTTTGGAGCTTCTCACAACTCCCATCGTGGGAAAACCCCCATGTCCTCGTGATCCAACCCCCTTCAAGAAAGGGCCATCAGGGCAGAAAGTCCAACCTGAGCGATCGTCTGATCCTTGCCTTGACTTCAGATGCACGAGATCTCGATTGAGGTCTGTTGACTGTGCCTGCCATATCCTCACCCAGTAACCTAGGCCTAGCTTGGGTTCTCAGACTCCGTCCTCAGACTACTGGCCCACAAGCCCTCCAGTTTGGCAATTCAGAACTACAATGCCGCACTCTGCCTGCCCTACAGAAGTAAAATATTGCCCTCAGGGCTACCCCGAAACCCCAAATGAGGATCAACCTGCAGGCCATTCGGCTGTACCCCAAACATATAGGCTGACCTGGGCACTATTTCCCCTTCTGACCCAGCCTGAGCCTGGACCTCCTGGTCCCACCGAGACAGCTGGCCACACACTGAGCACAACGGACCCGCCATGGCCTTAGGTCGTCATCTCTTCCCAACTGCGGTTTTCAGGCTCCAGAACCTAGACCTTATCTCCAACCACTGCCCAGGGTTTAAAATTATGCAGAAATCAGAACTCTTTCCCCATGGCAAGAAACCTTGTGGTTGGCATGTTGTCCAACGTTCAGTGTAGTTGAAACAAGCGTGGCCCATGAGGCCCAGCACATGCTTGCGGGCCACATTGGTCACAAACACACATTGTGACCCTCAGCCTGAGCCCAGTTCTCAGGTAAGGCCTCTCAGGGCCTATATGAAGAGACAGCATATTGGGCTTGCCATGCACTAGGCCCCAATTTTTAACCATAGTTCGGGGTGTCCCTTCACTCTTCCCCAGGGCTCTGCTTTGGAATTCCTCTTTTGGTGGGACACCAGAGGTAACAAACCTGAAAGGAGTCCTCCCATCCCACAGATTGACGAAAAACAATTGGGATCGGGCCAAATCCACAGAGAGGAAGATTCGTCCATGGCCCATGAGACCTCCCCAACATTCCACGGCCATCGCAGAAACAAAATCCAGAGACAAAAGCCTGAGCAAGCGCCTCAGACTCGCTCATTCTTCATATCCTGAAGAGTTCTTCTCATGGTTTGTAGATCGGGCGTGCCATACCTACGTCCCCAAACTTAAGCTGAGTTTGTGTTTTCAGTCTTCTGTCGTCAAAGTCCTGGGCCACACTCCCTCCAGGCTGGGGCCCCTCTAGCCACACATTAGGACTGCCCCCACCCAATCCATGGGAATTCTGCCCATTCCAATGTCAAAAATCGTACAAATTAGGAGAACCCTCCAAAGTCCCTGAGGCCATCCCAATAGTGTAGTTCGCCAGGGACAAAAAAGGGCGGTTGATACCGGCTGAGCATCTACCTCCACTCATCTACCTCCACTCATACCAAGAAGATTGAAGCAGACAGGACCCGAGGCCATTATCGGATCCATTGCTTTGGTTTACAGGCATGTCTCCTCAAAAGCCTGGATTCCAATACCAGCAGAGGGGATTTCCTGAGGCACCCATCAGAACAAATCTCGTCTCCACAAGGAAACTTGTGCATGGGAGCTATGCCAAACCTTAGGAGAATACTTCAGGGTCCCGGTGCCACCTCCCCATTCCAAGGCCCTAATGGACACAAACACACGTTAGGACCCATCCTCTGGAAAGTGCATTTCAACTCAGCCACCCCGGTTGCTCCCGCAGATCCATTAGATCTAAACTGTCTTGTTGCTAGGAGACAATTGGAAGGCGAGGCAGACTTCCCAGGCATCCATCCTCGAACGGTGCTCTGGAGTCATTCCATATGGGATGTCCTGGAGCTGTCCAACAGGTCTCAATTGTCCCGCAGAAGGAATCCTTGAAGGGGGCTTCCCACATCTCCCAACGTGGAAAATCTCCATGGCCTCGAGATTCCACTCCCTTCATGAAGGGGCCGTCATGCACAGAAACGCCAACCTGAGCCAACGTCGGATCCTCGCCCTGACTTCAGATGCATGAGATATTGGTTCAGATCTGCAGGGGGTACCTGCCTGCCCTCACCCTGAATCCGAAGTCTAGCTTGTGTTCTCAGAATTCCGTCCTCACTCTCCTGGCCCCGAAGCCCTCAAGTTTGGCAATTCCGGACCGACAATGAAGCACTCTTCCTGCCCTCTAGAAAAAATATATTGCCTAATGAGCAGCCCAGGCAGCTTAAATGAAGATAAACCTACACGGCACTCGAATGTACCAAAATTATATAGTCTAACCTGGGCACTAATGCACTGTCTGACACAACCTGAGCCCGGACCTGCTGACCAACACCCAGACAGCTGACCGCACCCTGAGCACATCAGACCCGCCATGGCCTTAGGTCATCATCTCTTCCCTACCTCAGTTTTCAGGCTTCAGAACCTAGACCTTATCTCCAATCACTGCCCACGGGTGACTGTGATGCAGAAATCAGAACTCTTCCTGACCCATGGCAAGAAACCTTGTGGTTGGCATGTTGTCCAACGTTCAGTGTAGGAGAAAACAGCATTCCCCCTGAGGCCCCGCCCATTCTTGAGTGCGAGGAGAGCATAAACACGCATTGTGACCTCAGCGTGAGTCCTGTCCTCTAGTAAGTCCTCTCAGTGGCTGGACCATTAGATGTCATAATGGGCTTGACATGTCCCTATTCCCCAATTTTTAACCAGATTTCTGGTTGTCCAGTCGCCCACCCCAGGGCTCTACTCTGGAATCCCTCATTTGGTGGGACATCTGAGGTTGAAAAACAAAATGAAACAAATCGACAACAACAACAACAAAAAAACGGACTTCTTCCATCCCCAGAATGACCCCAAACTCTTTGGACTGGACCTAACCCTCAGAGAGTAAGACTCGTCCATTTCCCATGAAGTCACCCGGCAATTTCAGGACCATGAGTGACACGATATCCAGAGACAAAAACTTGAGCAAGAGACTCACACTCGCCCTTTTTTCATATCCCGAAGTGTTCTCCTCATGGTTTGTAGATCAGTCCTGCCATACCTATGACCCAAAACATAAGCCGAGTTTGTGTTTTCAGTCAACTGTCCATACAGCTCTGGCCTCCACACCCTACAGGCTCAGGGCCCTGGAGCCAAACCTGAGGACTGTACTTGCCCTCTCCAAGGGAATTGTATGTGCCCAATCCAATGGCCACAACCCTACTAGTAGGATAACCTCCAAAGTCCCTGAGGCCATCCCAAGAGTTGTGGCTTCCCAGGACAAACAGGGGCAACCTGAGCCCATCTGAGCACCTACCTGCACTCAGACCCGTAGACTGATGTCCCCAGAGGTAAAAAGGAACGAACAGGCCCCTAGGCACTAATCGGATCCTTTGCTTTGTTTTCCAGGCATCTCTCCTCAGAGGCCTGGATTTCAATACCAGCATATGACTGTTTCTTGACTCACCCATCAGAACAAATCTCATCTACACATGGGAAACATGCACGTTGGAGCTGTGTCAAAGCCTCTGTTTAGGAGAACCCTTCAGGGCCCCAGGGCCACCGCTTCATTCCAAGGTCTCCATAGACACAAAAACATATTAGGACACATCCACAGGAGAGTCCATTTCAACTCAGCCTCCTCGGGTGCCCCCAAATCCAGCAGATCTAACCTGTCTTGTTGCTTGGAGACAATTGGAATGCGAGGTGGGCTACCCAGCCATCCATCCTTAGAACCCTGCTCGGAATCGTTGGCCTGGAGCCAACCAACAGGCCTCAATTGTCCTGCAGAAGAATCTTTGCAGTTTGGAGCTTCTCACAACTCCCATCGTGCGAAAACCCCCATGTCCTCGTGATCCAACCCCCTTCAAGAAAGGGCCATCAGGGCAGAAAGTCCAACCTGAGCGATCGTCTGATCCTTGCCCTGACTTCAGATGCACGAGATCTCGATTGAGGTCTGTAGATTGTGCCTGCCATATCCTCACCCAGAAACCTAGGCCTAGCTTGGGTTCTCAGACTCCGTCCTCAGACTACTGGCCCACAAGCCCTCCAGTGGGGCAATCCAGAACTACAATGCCGCACTCTGCCTACCCTACAGAAGTAAAACATTGCCTTCAGGGCTACCCCGAAACCCCAAATGAGGATCAACCTGCACGCCATTCAGCTGTACCCCAAACATATAGGCTGACCTGGGCACTATTTCCCCTTCTGACCCAGCCTGAGCCTGGACCTCCTGGTCCCACCCAGACAGCTGGCCGCACACTGAGCACATCGGACCCGCCATGGCCTTAGGACGTCATCTCTTCCCAACTGCGGTTTTCAGGCTCCAGAACCTAGACCTTATCTCCAACCACTGCCCAGGGTTGAAAATGATGCAGAAATCAGAACTCTTTCCCCATGGCAAGAAACCTTGTGCTTGGCATGTTGTCCAACGTTCAGTGTAGTTGAAACAAGCGTGGCCCATGAGGCCCAGCCCATGCTTGCGGGCCACACTGTTCACAAACACACATTGTGACCCTCAGCCTGAGCCCAGTCCTCAGGTAAGGCCTCTCAGGGCCTATATGAAGAGACAGCATATTGGGCTTGCCATGCCCCTAGGCCCAAATTTTTAACCATCGTTCGGGGTGTCCCTTCACTCTTCCCCAGGGCTCTGATTTGGAATTCCTCTTTTGGTGGGACACCAGAGGTCACAAACCTGAAAGGAGTCCTCCCATCCCACAGATTGACGAAAAACAATTGGGATCGGGCCAAATCCACAGAGAAGATTCGTCCATGGCCCATGAGACCTCCCCAACATTCCACGGCCATCGCTGAAACAAAATCCAGAGACAAAAGCCTGAGCAAGCGACTCAGACTCGCTCAATCTTCATATCCTGAAGAGTTCTTCTCATGGTTTGTAGATCGGGCGTGCCATACCTACGTCCCCAAACTTAAGCTGAGTTTGTGTTTTCAGTCTTCTGTCTTCAAAGTCCTGGGCCACACTCCCTCCAGGCTGGGGCCCCTGGAGCCACACATTAGGACTGCCCCCACCAATCCATGGGAATTCTGCCCATTCCATTGTCAAAAATCGTACAAATTAGGAGAACCCTCCAAGGTCCCTGAGGCCATCCCAATAGTGTAGGTCGCCCGGGACAAAAAAGGGCGGTTGATACCGGCTGAGCGTCTACCTCCACTCATCTACCTCCACTCATACCAAGAAGATTGAACCAGACAGGACCCGAGGCCATTATTGGATCCATGGCTTTGGTTTACAGGCATGTCTCCACAAAAGCCTGGATTCCAATACCAGCAGAGTGGATTTCCTGAGGCACCCATCAGAACAAATCTCGTCTCCACAAGGAAACTTGTGCATGGGAGCTCTGCCAAAGCTTAGGAGAATACTTCAGGGTCCCCGTGCCACCTCCCCATTCCAAGGCCCTCATGGACACAAACACACATTAGGACCCATCCTCTGGAAAGTGCATTTCAACTCAGCCACCCCGGTTGCTCCCGCAGATCCATTAGATCTAAACTCTCTTGTTGCTAGGAGACAATTGGAAGGCGATGCGAACTTCCCAGGCATCCATCCTCGAACGGTGCTCTGGAGTCATTCCATATGGGATATCCTGGAGCTGTCCAACAGGTCTCAATTGTCCCGCAGAAGGAATCCTTGAAGGGGGCATCCCACATCTCCCAACGTGGAAAACCTCCAAGGCCTCGAGATTCCGCTCCCTTCATGAAGGGGCCATCAGGCACAGAAACTCCAACCTGAGCCAACGTCAGATCTTCGCCCTGACTTCAGATGCATGAGATATTGGTTCAGATCTGCAGGGGGTACCTGCCGTGCTCTCACCCTGAATCCGAAGTCTAGCTTGTGTTCTCAGACTTCCGTCCTCACTCTTCTGGCCCCGAAGCCCTCATGTTTGGCAATTCCGGACCGACAATGAAGCACTCTTCCTGCCCTCTAGAAAAAATATATTGCCTAATGAGCTGACCAGGCAGCTTAAATGAAGATAAACCTACACGGCACTCGAAAGTACCCAAATTTTATAGTCTAACCTGGGCACTAATGCACTGTCTGACACAACCTGAGCCCGGACCTGCTGACCAACACCCAGACAGCTGACCGCACCCTAGCACATCAGACCCGCCCTGGCCTTAGGTCATCATCTCTTCCCTACCTCAGTTTTCAGGCTTCAGAACCTAGACCTTATCTCCAATCACTGCCTACGGGTGACTGTGATGCAGAAATCAGAACTCTTCCTGACCCATGGCAAGAAACCTTGTGGTTGGCATGTTGTCCAACGTTCAGTATAGGAGAAAACAGCATTCCCCCTGAGGCCCCGCCCATTCTTGAGTGCGATGAGAGCATAAACACTCATTGTGACCTCAGCGTGAGTCCTGTCCTCTTGTAAGTTCTCTCAGTGGCTGGACCATTAGATGTCATAATGGGCTTGACATGTCCCTAGTCCCCAATTTTTAACCAGATTTCTGGTTGTCCAGTCGCCCCACCCCAGGGCTCTACTCTGGTATCCCTCATTTGGTGGGACATCAGAGGTTGAAAAACAAAATGAAACAAATCGACAACAACAACAAAAAAATGGACTTCTTCCATCCCCAGAATGACCGCAAACTCTTTGATCGGGACCGAACCCCCAGAGAGTAAGACTCGTCCATTTCCCATGAAGTCACCCGGCAATTTCACGACCATGAGTGACACGATATCCAGAGACAAAAACTTGAGCAAGAGACTCACACTCGCCCTTTTTTCATATCCCGAAGTGTTCTCCTCATGGTCTGTATATCAGTCCTGCCGTACCTATGACCCAAAACATAAGCCGAGTTTGTGTTTTCAGACAACTGTCCAAACAGCTCTGGCCTACACACCCTACAGGCTCAGGTCCCTGGAGCCAAACCTGAGGACTGTACTTGCCCTCTCCAAGGGAATTGTATGTGCCCATTCCAATGGCCACGACCCTACTAATAGGATAACCTCCAAAGTCCCTGAGGCCATCCCAAGACTTGTGGCTTCCCAGGACAAACAGGGGCAATCTGAGCCCATCTGAGCACCTACCTGCACTCAGACCCGTAGACTGATGTCCCCAGAGGTAAAAAGGAACGAACAGGCCCCTAGGCACTAATCGGATCCTTTGCTTTGGTTTCCAGGAAACTCTCCTCAGAGGCCTGGATTTCAATACCAGCATATGGCTGTTTCTTGACTCACCCATCAGAACAAATCTCATCTACACATGGGAAACATGCACGTTGGAGCTGTGTCAAAGCCTCTGTTTAGGAGAACCCTTCAGGGCCCCAGGGCCAACGCTTCATTCCAAGGTCTCCATAGACACAAAAACATATTAGGACACATCCACAGGAGAGTCCATTTCAACTCAGCCTCCTCGGTTGCCCCCCACATCCAGCAGATCTAACCTGTCTTGTTGCTTGGAGACAATTGGAATGCGAGGTGGGCTACCCAGCCATCCATCCTTAGAACCCTGCTCGGAATCGTTGGCCTGGAGCCAACCAACAGGTCTCAATTGTCCTGCAGAAGAATCTTTGCAGTTTGGAGCTTCTCACAACTCCCATCGTGGGAAAACCCCCATGTCCTCGTGATCCAACCCCCTTCAAGAAAGGGCCATCAGGGCAGAAAGTCCAACCTGAGCGATCGTCTGATCCTTGCCCTGACTTCAGATGCACAAGATCTCGATTGAGGTCTGTAGATTGTGCCTGCCATATCCTCACCCAGAAACCTAGGCCTAGCTTGGGTTCTCAGACTCCGTCCTCAGACTACTGGCCCACAAGCCCTCCAGTTTGGCAATCCAAAACTACAATGCCGCACTCTGCCTTCCCTACAGAAGTAAAATATTGCCCTCAGGGCTACCCCAAAACCCCAAATGAGGATCCACCTGCACGCCATTCGGCTGTACCCCAAACATATAGGCTGACCTGGGCACTATTTCCCCTTCTGACCCAGCCTGAGCCTGGACCTCCTGGTCCCACCCAGACAGCTGGCCGCACACTGAGCACATCGGACCCGCCATGGCCTGAGGTCGTCATCTCTTCCCAACTGCGGTTTTCAGGCACCAGAACCTAGACCTTATCTCCAACCACTGCCCAGGTTTGAAAATGATGCTGAAATCAGAACTCTTTCCCCATGGCAAGAAACCTTGTGGTTGGCATGTTGTCCAACGTTCAGTGTAGTTGAAACAAGCGTGGCCCATGAGGCCCAGCCCATGCTTGCGGGGCACATTGGTCACAAACACACATTGTGACCCTCAGCCTGAGCCCAGTCCTCAGGTAAGGCCTCTCAGGGCCTATATGAAGAGACAGCATATTGGGCTTGCCATGCCCCTAGGCCCCAAATTTTAACCATAGTTCGGGGTGTCCCTTCACTCTTCCCCCGGGCTCTGCTTTGGAATTCCTCTTTTGGTGGGACACCTGAGGTAACAAACCTGAAAGGAGTCCTCCCATCCCACAGATTGACGAAAAAAAATTGGGATCGGGCCAAATCCACAGAGAGGAAGATTCGTCCATGGCCCATGAGACCTCCCCAACATTCCACGGCCATCGCTGAAACAAAATCCAGAGACAAAAGCCTGAGCAAGCGCCTTAGACTCGCTCATTCTTCATATCCTGAAGAGTTCTTCTCATGGTTTGTAGATCGGTCGTGCCATACCTACGTCCCCAAACTTTTTTTTTTTTTTTTTTATAAACATATATTTTTATCCCCAGGGGTACAGGTCTGTGAATCACCAGGTTTACACACTTCACAGCACTCACCAAAGCACATACCCTCCCCAATGTCCATAATCCCACCCCCTTCTCCCAAACCCCCTCCCCCCAGCAACCCTCAGTTTGTTTTGTGAGATTAAGAGTCACTTATGGTTTGTCTCCCTCCCAATCCCATCTTGTTTCATTTATTCTTCTCCTAACCACTTAAGCCTCCATGTTGCATCACCACTTCCTCATATCAGGGAGATCATATGATAGTTGTCTTTCTCTGCTTGACTTATTTCGCTAAGCATGATACGCTCTAGTTCCATCCATGTTGTTGCAAATGGCAAGATTTCATTTCTTTTGATGGCTGCATAGTATTCCATTGTGTATATATACCACATCTTCTTGATCCATTCATCTGTGGATGGACATCTAGGTTCTTTCCATAGTTTGGCTATTGTGGACATTGCTGCTATAAACATTCGGGTGCATGTGCCCCTTTGGATCACTACATTTGTATCTTTAGGGTAAATACCCAATAGTGCAATTGCTGGGTCATAGGGCAGTTCTATTTTCAACATTCTGAGGAACCTCCATGCTGTTTTCCAGAGTGGCTGCACCAGCTTGCATTCCCACCAACAGTGTAGGAGGGTTCCCCTTTCTCCACATCCTCGCCAGCATCTGTCATTTCCTGACTTGTTGATTTTAGCCATTCTGACTGGTGTGAGGTGATATCTCATTGTGGTTTTGATTTGTATTTCCCTGATGCCGAGTGATATGGAGCACTTTTTCATGTGTCTGTTGGCCATCTGGATGTCTTCTTTGCAGAAATGTCTGTTCATGTCCTCTGCCCATTTCTTGATTGGATTATTTGTTCTTTGGGTGTTGAGTTTGCTAAGTTCTTTATAGATTCTGGACACTAGTCCTTTATCTGATATGTCGTTTGCAAATATCTTCTCCCATTCTGTCAGTTGTCTTTTGATTTTGTTAACTGTTTCCTTTGCTGTGCAAAAGCTTTTGATCTTGATGAAATCCCAATAGTTCATTTTTTCCCTTTCTTCCCTTGCCTTTTGCGTTGTTCCTAGAAAGATGTTGCTGCGGCAGAGGTCGAAGAGGTTGCTGCCTGTGTTCTCCTGAAGGATTTTGAAGGATTCCTTTCGCACATTGAGGTCCTTCATCCATTTTGAGTCTATTTTTGTGTGTGGTGCAAGTAAATGGTCCAATTTCATTTTTCTACATGTGGCTGTCCAATTTTCCCAGCACCATTTATTGAAGAGGTTGTCTTTTTTCCATTGGACATTCTTTCCTGCTTTGTCGAAGATGAGTTGACCAGAGATTTGAGGGTCTATTTCTGGGCTCTCTATTCTGTTCCATTGATCTATGTGTCTGTTTTTGTGCCAGTACCATGCTGTCTTGATGATGACAGCTTTGTAATAGAGCTTGAAGTCCGGAATTGTGATGCCACCAACGTTGGCTTTCTTTTTCAATATCCCTTTGGCTATTCGAGGTCTTTTCTGGTTCCATATAAATTTTAGCATTATTTGTTCCATTTCTTTGAAAAAGATGGATGGTACTTTGATAGGAATTGCATTAAATGTGTAGATTGCTTTAGGTAGCATAGACATTTTCACAATATTTATTCTTCCAATCCAGGAGCATGGAACATTTTTCCATTTCTTTGTGTCTTCCTCAATTTCTTTCATGAGTACTTTATAGTTTTCTGAGTATAGATTCTGTGTCTCTTTGGTTAGGTTTATTCCTAGGTATCTTATGGTTTTGGATGCAATTGTAAATGGGATTGACTCCTTAATATCTCTTTCTTCTGTCTTGCTGTTGGTGTAGAGAAATGCAACTGATTTCTGTGCATTGATTTTATATCCTGACACTTTACTGAATTCCTGTATAAGTTCTAGCAGTTTTGGAGTGGAGTCTTTTGGGTTTTCCACATATAGTATCATATCATCTGCGAAGAGTGATAATTTGACTTCTTCTTTGCCGATTTGGATGCCTTTAATTTCCTTTTGTTGTCTGATTGCTGAGGCTAGGACCTCTAGTACTATGTTGAATAGCAGTGGTGATAATGGACATCCCTGCCGTGTTCCTGACCTTAGTGGAAAAGCTTTCAGTTTTTCTCCATTGAGAATGGTATTTGCGGTGGGTTTTTCATAGATGGCTTTGATGATATTGAGGTATGTGCCCTCTATCCCTACACTTTGAAGAGTTTTGATCAGGAAGGGATGCTGTACTTTGTCAAATGCTTTTTCAGCGTCTATTGAAAGTATCATATGGTTCTTGTTCTTTCTTTTATTGATGTGTTGTATCACATTGACTGATTTGCGGATGTTGAACCAACCTTGCAGCCCTGGAATAAATCCCACTTGGTCTTGGTGAATAATCTTTTTAATGTACTGTTGAATCCTATTGGCTAGTATTTTGTTGAGTATTTTCGCATCTGTGTTCATCAAGGATATCGGTCTATAGCTCTCTTTTTTGGTGGGATCCTTGTCTGGTTTTGGGATCAACGTGATGCTGGCCTCATAAAATGAGTTTGGAAGTTTTCCTTCCATTTCTATTTTTTGGAACAGTTTCAGGAGAATAGGAATTAGTTCTTCTTTAAATGTTTGGTAGAATTCCCCCGGGAAGCCATCTGGCCCTGGGCTTTTGTTTGTTTGGAGATTTTTAATGACTGTTTCAATCTCCTTACTGGTTATGGGTCTGTTCAGGCTTTCTATTTCTTCCTGGTTCAGTTGTGGTAGTTTATATGTTTCTAGGAATGCATCCATTTCTTCCAGATTGTCAAATTTATTGCCGTAGAGTTGCTCATAGTATGTTCTTATAATAGTTTGTATTTCTTTGGTGTTAGTTGTGATCTCTCCTCTTTCATTCATGATTTTATTTATTTGGGTCCTTTCTCTTTTCTTTTTGATAAGTCGGGCCAGGGGTTTATCAATTTTATTAATTCTTTCAAAGAACCAGCTCCTACTTTCGTTGATTTTTTCTATTGTTTTTTTGGTTTCAATTTCATTGATTTCTGCTCTGATCTTTATGATTTCTCTTCTCCTGCTGGGCTTAGGGTTTCTTTCTTGTTCTTTCTCCAGCTCCTTTAGGTGTAGGGTTAGGTTGTGTACCTGAGACTTTTCTTGTTTCTTGAGAAAGGCTTGTACCGCTATATATTTTCCTCTCAGGACTGCCTTTATTGTGTCCCACAGATTTTGAACTGTTGTATTTTCATTATCGTTTGTTTCCATGATTTTTTTCAATTCTTCTTTAATTTCCCGGTTGACCCATTCATTCTTTAGAAGGATACTGTTTAGTCTCCATGTATTTGGGTTCTTTCCAAACTTCCTTTTGTGGTTGAGTTCTAGCTTTAGAGCATTGTGGTCTGAATATATGCAGGGAATGATCCCAATCTTTTGATACCGGTTGAGTCCTGATTTAGGACCGAGGATGTGATCTATTCTGGAGAATGTTCCATGTGCACTAGAGAAGAATGTGTATTCTGTTGCTTTGGGATGAAATGTTCTGAATATATCTGTGATGTCCATCTGGTCCAGTGTGTCGTTTAAGGCCTTTATTTCCTTGCTGATCTTTTGCTTGGATGACCTGTCCATTTCAGTGAGGGGAGTGTTAAAGTCCCCTACTATTATTGTATTGTTGTTGATGTGTTTCTTTGATTTTGTTATTAATTGGTTTATATAGTTGGCTGCTCCCACGTTGGGGGCATAGATATTTAAAATTGTTAAATCTTCTTTTTGGACAGACCCTTTGAGTATGATCCTACGTCCCCAAACTTAAGCTGAGTTTGTGTTTTCAGTCTTCTGTCCTCAAAGTCCTGGGCCACACTCCCTCAAGGCTGGGGCCCGTGGAGCCACACATTAGGACTGCCCCCACCAATCCATGGGAATTCTGCCCAATCCATTGTCAAAAATCGTACAAATTAGGAGAACCCTCCAAAGTCCCTGAGGCCATCCCAATAGTGTAGTTCGCCCGGGACAAAAAAGGGTGGTTGATACCGGATGAGCATCTCCCTCCACTCATCTACCTCCACTCATACCAAGAAGATTGAACCAGACAGGACCCGAGGCCATTATCGGATCCATTGCTTTGCATTACAGGCATGTCTCCTCAAAAGCCTGGATTCCAATACCAGCAGAGGGGATTTCCTGAGGCACCCATCAGAACAAATCTCGTCTCCAAAAGGAAACTTGTGCATGGGAGCTATGCCAAAGCTTAGGAGAATACTTCAGGGTCCCGGTGCCACCTCCCCATTCCAAGGCCCTCATGGACACAAACACACGTTAGGACCCATCCTCTGGAAAGTGCATTTCAACTCAGCCACCCCGGTTGATCCCGCAGATCCATTAGATCTAAACTGTCTTGTTGCTAGGAGACAATTGGAAGGTGAGGCGGACTTCCCAGGCATCCATCCTCGAACGGTGCTCTGGAGTCATTCCATATGGGATGTCCTGGAGCTGTCCAACAGGTCTCAATTGTCCCGCAGAAGGAATCCTTGAAGGGGGCATCCCACATCTCCCAACGTGGAAAACCTCCATGGCCTCGAGATTCCGCTCCCTTCATGAAGGGGCCGTCATGCACAGAAACTCCAACCTGAGCCAACGTCGGATCCTTGCCCTGACTTCAGATGCATGAGATATTGGTTCAGATCTGCAGGGGGTACCTGCCGTGCCCTCACCCTGAATCCGAAGTCTAGCTTGTGTTCTCAGACTTCCGTCCTCACTCTCCTGGCCCCGAAGCCCTCAAGTTTGGCAATTCCGGACCGACAATGAAGCACTCTGCCTGCCCTCTAGAAAAAATATATTGCCTAATGAGCAGCCCAGGCAGCTTAAATGAAGATAAACCTATACGGCACTCGAATGTACCAAAATTATATAGTCTAACCTGGGCACTAATGCACTGTCTGACACAACCTGAGCCCGGACCTGCTGACCAACACCCAGACAGCTGACCGCACGCTGAGCACATCAGACCGGCCATGGCCTTATGTCATCATCTCTTCCCTACCTCAGTTTTCAGGCTTCAGAACCTAGACCTTATCTCCAATCACTGCCCACGGGTGACTGTGATGCAGAAATCAGAACTCTTCCTGACCCATGGCAAGAAACCTTGTGGTTGGCATGTTGTCCAACGTTCAGTGTAGGAGAAACCAGCATTCACCCTGAGGCCCCGCCCATTCTTGAGTGCGAGGAGAGCATAAACACGCATTGTGTCCTCAGCGTGAGTCCTGTCCTCTAGTAAGTACTCTCAGTGGCTGGACCATTAGATGTCATAATGGGCTTGACATGTCCCTATTCCCCAATTTTTAACCAGATTTCTGGTTGTCCAGTCGCCCCACCCCAGGGCTCTACTCTGGAATCCCTCATTTGGTGGGACATCTGAGGTTGAAAAACAAAATGAAAAAAATCGACAACAACAACAACAAAAAAACGGACTTCTTCCATCCCCAGAATGACCCCAAACTCTTTGGACTGGACCGAACCCTCAGAGAGTAAGACTCGTCCATTTCCCATGAAGTCACCCGGCAATTTCACGACCATGAGTGACACGATATCCAGAGACAAAAACTTGAGCAAGAGACTCACACTCGCCATTTTTTCATATCCCGAAGTGTTCTCCTCATGGTTTGTAGATCAGTCCTGCCATACCTATGACCCAAAACATAAGCCGAGTTTGTGTTTTCAGACAACTGTCCATACAGCTCTGGCCTACACACCCTACAGGCTCAGGGCCCTGGAGCCAAACCTGAGGACTGTACTTGCCCTCTCCAAGGGAATTGTATGTGCCCAATCCAATGGCCACAACCCTACTAGTAGGATAACCTCCAAAGTCCCTGAGGCCATCCCAAGAGTTGTGGCTTCCCAGGACAAACAGGGGCAACCTGAGCCCATCTGAGCACCTACCTGCACTCAGACCCTTAGACTGATGTCCCCAGAGGTAAAAAGGAACGAACAGGCCCCTAGGCACTAATCGGATCCTTTGCTTTGTTTTCCAGGCATCTCTCCTCAGAGGCCTGGATTTCAATACCAGCATATGACTGTTTCTTGACTCACCCATCAGAACAAATCTCATCTAAGCATGGGAAACAAGCACGTTGGAGCTGTGTCAAAGCCTCTGTTTAGAAGATCCCTTCAGGGCCCCAGGGCCACCGCTTCATTCCAAGGTCTCCATAGACACAAAAACATATTACGACACATCCACAGGAGAGTCCATTTCAACTCAGCCTCCTCGGTTGCCCCCAAATCCAGCAGATCTAACCTGTCTTGTTGCTTGGAGACAATTGGAATGCGAGGTGGGCTACCCAGCCATCCATCCTTAGAACCCTGCTCGGAATCGTTGGCCTGGAGCCAACCAACAGGTCTCAATTGTCCTGCAGAAGAATCTTTGCAGTTTGGAGCTTCTCACAACTCCCATCGTGGGAAAACCCCCATGTCCTCGTGATCCAACCCCCTTCAAGAAAGGGCCATCAGGGCAGAAAGTCCAACCTGAGCGATCGTCTGATCCTTGCCTTGACTTCAGATGCACGAGATCTCGATTGAGGTCTGTTGACTGTGCCACCATATCCTCACCCAGTAACCTAGGCCTAGCTTGGGTTCTCAGACTCCGTCCTCAGACTACTGGCCCACAAGCCCTCCAGTTTGGCAATTCAGAACTACAATGCCGCACTCTGCCTGCCCTACAGAAGTAAAATATTGCCCTCAGGGCTACCCCGAAACCCCAAATGAGGATCAACCTGCAGGCCATTCGGCTGTACCCCAAACATATAGGCTGACCTGGGCACTATTTCCCCTTCTGACCCAGCCTGAGCCTGGACCTCCTGGTCCCACCGAGACAGCTGGCCACACACTGAGCACAACGGACCCGCCATGGCCTTAGGTCGTCATCTCTTCCCAACTGCGGTTTTCAGGCTCCAGAACCTAGACCTTATCTCCAACCACTGCCCAGGGTTTAAAATTATGCAGAAATCAGAACTCTTTCCCCATGGCAAGAAACCTTGTGGTTGGCATGTTGTCCAACGTTCAGTGTAGTTGAAACAAGCGTGGCCCATGAGGCCCAGCACATGCTTGCGGGCCACATTGGTCACAAACACACATTGTGACCCTCAGCCTGAGCCCAGTCCTCAGGTAAGGCCTCTCAGGGCCTATATGAAGAGACAGCATATTGGGCTTGCCATGCACTAGGCCCCAATTTTTAACCATAGTTCGGGGTGTCCCTTCACTCTTCCCCAGGGCTCTGCTTTGGAATTCCTCTTTTGGTGGGACACCAGAGGTAACAAACCTGAAAGGAGTCCTCCCATCCCACAGATTGACGAAAAACAATTGGGATCGGGCCAAATCCACAGAGAGGAAGATTCGTCCATGGCCCATGAGACCTCCCCAACATTCCACGGCCATCACTAAAACAAAATCCAGAGACAAAAGCCTGAGCAAGCGCCTCAGACTCGCTCATTCTTCATATCCTGAAGAGTTCTTCTCATGGTTTGTAGATCGGGCGTGCCATACCTACGTCCCCAAACTTAAGCTGAGTTTGTGTTTTCAGTCTTCTGTCGTCAAAGTCCTGGGCCACACTCCCTCCAGGCTGTGGCCCCTGGAGCCACACATTAGGACTGCCCCCACCCAATCCATGGGAATTCTGCCCATTCCAATGTCAAAAATCGTACAAATTAGGAGAACCCTCCAAAGTCCCTGAGGCCATCCCAATAGTGTAGTTCGCCAGGGACAAAAAAGGGCGGTTGATACCGGCTGAGCATCTACCTCCACTCATCTACCTCCACTCATACCAAGAAGATTGAAGCAGACAGGACCCGAGGCCATTATCGGATCCATTGCTTTGGTTTACAGGCATGTCTCCTCAAAAGCCTGGATTCCAATACCAGCAGAGGGGATTTCCTGAGGCACCCATCAGAACAAATCTCGTCTCCACAAGAAAACTTGTGCATGGGAGCTATGCCAAAGCTTAGGAGAATACTTCAGGGTCCCGGTGCCACCTCCTCATTCCAAGGCCCTAATGGACACAAACACACGTTAGGACCCATCCTCTGGAAAGTGCATTTCAACTCAGCCACCCCGGTTGCTCCCGCAGATCCATTAGATCTAAACTGTCTTGTTGCTAGGAGACAATTGGAAGGCGAGGCAGACTTCCCAGGCATCCATCCTCGAACGGTGCTCTGGAGTCATTCCATATGGGATGTCCTGGAGCTGTCCAACAGGTCTCAATTGTCCCGCAGAAGGAATCCTTGAAGGGGGCTTCCCACATCTCCCAACGTGGAAAATCTCCATGGCCTCGAGATTCCACTCCCTTCATGAAGGGGCCGTCATGCACAGAAACGCCAACCTGAGCCAACGTCGGATCCTCGCCCTGACTTCAGATGCATGAGATATTGGTTCAGATCTGCAGGGGGTACCTGCCTGCCCTCACCCTGAATCCGAAGTCTAGCTTGTGTTCTCAGAATTCCGTCCTCACTCTCCTGGCCCCGAAGCCCTCAAGTTTGGCAATTCCGGACCGACAATGAAGCACTCTTCCTGCCCTCTAGAAAAAATATATTGCCTAATGAGCAGCCCAGGCAGCTTAAATGAAGATAAACCTACACGGCACTCGAATGTACCCAAATTATATAGTCTAACCTGGGCACTAATGCACTGTCTGACACAACCTGAGCCCGGACCTGCTGACCAACACCCAGACAGCTGACCGCACCCTGAGCACATCAGACCCGCCATGGCCTTAGGTCATCATCTCTTCCCTACCTCAGTTTTCAGGCTTCAGAACCTAGACCTTATCTCCAATCACTGCCCACGGGTGACTGTGATGCAGAAATCAGAACTCTTCCTGACCCATGGCAAGAAACCTTGTGGTTGGCATGTTGTCCAACGTTCACTGTAGGAGAAACCAGCATTCATCCTGAGGCCCCGCCCATTCTTGAGTGCGAGGAGAGCATAAACACGCATTGTGACCTCAGCGTGAGTCCTGTCCTCTAGTAAGTCCTCTCAGTGGCTGGACCATTAGATGTCATAATGGGCTTGACATGTCCCTATTCCCCAATTTTTAACCAGATTTCTGGTTGTCCAGTCGCCCCACCCCAGGGCTCTACTCTGGAATCCCTCATTTGGTGGGACATCTGAGGTTGAAAAACAAAATGAAACAAATCGACAACAACAACAACAAAAAAACGGACTTCTTCCATCCCCAGAATGACCCCAAACTCTTTGGACTGGACCTAACCCTCAGAGAGTAAGACTCGTCCATTTCCCATGAAGTCACCCGGCAATTTCAGGACCATGAGTGACACGATATCCAGAGACAAAAACTTGAGCAAGAGACTCACACTCGCCCTTTTTTCATATCCCGAAGTGTTCTCCTCATGGTTTGTAGATCAGTCCTGCCATACCTATGACCCAAAACATAAGCCGAGTTTGTGTTTTCAGTCAACTGTCCATACAGCTCTGGCCTCCACACCCTACAGGCTCAGGGCCCTGGAGCCAAACCTGAGGACTGTACTTGCCCTCTCCAAGGGAATTGTATGTGCCCAATCCAATGGCCACAACCCTACTAGTAGGATAACCTCCAAAGTCCCTGAGGCCATCCCAAGAGTTGTGGCTTCCCAGGACAAACAGGGGCAACCTGAGCCCATCTGAGCACCTACCTGCACTCAGACCCGTAGACTGATGTCCCCAGAGGTAAAAAGGAACGAACAGGCCCCTAGGCACTAATCGGATCCTTTGCTTTGTTTTCCAGGCATCTCTCCTCAGAGGCCTGGATTTCAATACCAGCATATGACTGTTTCTTGACTCACCCATCAGAACAAATCTCATCTACACATGGGAAACATGCACGTTGGAGCTGTGTCAAAGCCTCTGTTTAGGAGAACCCTTCAGGGCCCCAGGGCCACCGCTTCATTCCAAGGTCTCCATAGACACAAAAACATATTAGGACACATCCACAGGAGAGTCCATTTCAACTCAGCCTCCTCGGGTGCCCCCAAATCCAGCAGATCTAACCTGTCTTGTTGCTTGGAGACAATTGGAATGCGAGGTGGGCTACCCAGCCATCCATCCTTAGAACCCTGCTCGGAATCGTTGGCCTGGAGCCAACCAACAGGCCTCAATTGTCCTGCAGAAGAATCTTTGCAGTTTGGAGCTTCTCACAACTCCCATCGTGCGAAAACCCCCATGTCCTCGTGATCCAACCCCCTTCAAGAAAGGGCCATCAGGGCAGAAAGTCCAACCTGAGCGATCGTCTGATCCTTGCCCTGACTTCAGATGCACGAGATCTCGATTGAGGTCTGTAGATTGTGCCTGCCATATCCTCACCCAGAAACCTAGGCCTAGCTTGGGTTCTCAGACTCCGTCCTCAGACTACTGGCCCACAAGCCCTCCAGTGGGGCAATCCAGAACTACATTGCCGCACTCTGCCTACCCTACAGAAGTAAAACATTGCCTTCAGGGCTACCCCGAAACCCCAAATGAGGATCAACCTGCACGCCATTCAGCTGTACCCCAAACATATAGGCTGACCTGGGCACTATTTCCCCTTCTGACCCAGCCTGAGCCTGGACCTCCTGGTCCCACCCAGACAGCTGGCCGCACACTGAGCACATCGGACCCGCCATGGCCTTAGGACGTCATCTCTTCCCAACTGCGGTTTTCAGGCTCCAGAACCTAGACCTTATCTCCAACCACTGCCCAGGGTTGAAAATGATGCAGAAATCAGAACTCTTTCCCCATGGCAAGAAACCTTGTGCTTGGCATGTTGTCCAACGTTCAGTGTAGTTGAAACAAGCGTGGCCCATGAGGCCCAGCCCATGCTTGCGGGCCACACTGTTCACAAACACACATTGTGACCCTCAGCCTGAGCCCAGTCCTCAGGTAAGGCCTCTCAGGGCCTATATGAAGAGACAGCATATTGGGCTTGCCATGCCCCTAGGCCCAAATTTTTAACCATCGTTCGGGGTGTCCCTTCACTCTTCCCCAGGGCTCTGCTTTGGAATTCCTCTTTTGGTGGGACACCAGAGGTCACAAACCTGAAAGGAGTCCTCCCATCCCACAGATTGACGAAAAACTTTTGGGATCGGGCCAAATCCACAGAGAAGAAGATTCGTCCATGGCCCATGAGACCTCCCCAACATTCCACGGCCATCGCTGAAACAAAATCCAGAGACAAAAGCCTGAGCAAGCGCCACAGACTCGCTCATTCTTCATATCCTGAAGAGTTCTTCTCATGGTTTGTAGATCGGGCGTGCCATACCTACGTCCCCAAACTTAAGCTGAGTTTGTGTTTTCAGTCTTCTGTCTTCAAAGTCCTGGGCCACACTCCCTCCAGGCTGGGGCCCCTGGAGCCACACATTAGGACTGCCCCCACCAATCCATGGGAATTCTGCCCATTCCATTGTCAAAAATCGTACAAATTAGGAGAACCCTCCAAGGTCCCTGAGGCCATCCCAATATGTGTAGGTCGCCCGGGACAAAAAAGGGCGGTTGATACCGGCTGAGCGTCTACCTCCACTCATCTACCTCCACTCATACCAAGAAGATTGAACCAGACAGGACCCGAGGCCATTATCGGATCCATGGCTTTGGTTTACAGGCATGTCTCCTCAAAAGCCTGGATTCCAATACCAGCAGAGTGGATTTCCTGAGGCACCCATCAGAACAAATCTCGTCTCCACAAGGAAACTTGTGCATGGGAGCTCTGCCAAAGCTTAGGAGAATACTTCAGGGTCCCCGTGCCACCTCCCCATTCCAAGGCCCTCATGGACACAAACACACATTAGGACCCATCCTCTGGAAAGTGCATTTCAACTCAGCCACCCCGGTTGCTCCCGCAGATCCATTAGATCTAAACTCTCTTGTTGCTAGGAGACAATTGGAAGGCGAGGCGAACTTCCCAGGCATCCATCCTCGAACGGTGCACTGGAGTCATTCCATATGGGATATCCTGGAGCTGTCCAACAGGTCTCAATTGTCCCGCAGAAGGAATCCTTGAAGGGGGCATCCCACATCTCCCAACGTGGAAAACCTCCAAGGCCTCGAGATTCCGCTCCCTTCATGAAGGGGCCATCAGGCACAGAAACTCCAACCTGAGCCAACGTCAGATCTTCGCCCTGACTTCAGATGCATGAGATATTGGTTCAGATCTGCAGGGGGTACCTGCCGTGCTCTCACCCTGAATCCGAAGTCTAGCTTGTGTTCTCAGACTTCCGTCCTCACTCTTCTGGCCCCGAAGCCCTCATGTTTGGCAATTCCGGACCGACAATGAAGCACTCTTCCTGCCCTCTAGAAAAAATATATTGCCTAATGAGCTGACCAGGCAGCTTAAATGAAGATAAACCTACACGGCACTCGAAAGTACCCAAATTTTATAGTCTAACCTGGGCACTAATGCACTGTCTGACACAACCTGAGCCCGGACCTGCTGACCAACACCCAGACAGCTGACCGCACCCTAGCACATCAGACCCGCCCTGGCCTTAGGTCATCATCTCTTCCCTACCTCAGTTTTCAGGCTTCAGAACCTACACCTTATCTCCAATCACTGCCTACGGGTGACTGTGATGCAGAAATCAGAACTCTTCCTGACCCATGGCAAGAAACCTTGTGGTTGGCATGTTGTCCAACGTTCAGTATAGGAGAAAACAGCATTCCCCCTGAGGCCCCGCCCATTCTTGAGTGCGATGAGAGCATAAACACTCATTGTGACCTCAGCGTGAGTCCTGTCCTCTTGTAAGTTCTCTCAGTGGCTGGACCATTAGATGTCATAATGGGCTTGACATGTCCCTAGTCCCCAATTTTTAACCAGATTTCTGGTTGTCCAGTCGCCCCACCCCAGGGCTCTACTCTGGTATCCCTCATTTGGTGGGACAACAGAGGTTGAAAAACAAAATGAAACAAATCGACAACAACAACAAAAAAATGGACTTCTTCCATCCCCAGAATGACCGCAAACTCTTTGATCGGGACCGAACCCCCAGAGAGTAAGACTCGTCCATTTCCCATGAAGTCACCCGGCAATTTCACGACCATGAGTGACACGATATCCAGAGACAAAAACTTGAGCAAGAGCCTCACACTCGCCCTTTTTTCATATCCCGAAGTGTTCTCCTCATGGTCTGTATATCAGTCCTGCCGTACCTATGACCCAAAACATAAGCCGAGTTTGTGTTTTCAGACAACTGTCCAAACAGCTCTGGCCTACACACCCTACAGGCTCAGGTCCCTCGAGCCAAACCTGAGGACTGTACTTGCCCTCTCCAAGGGAATTGTATGTGCCCATTCCAATGGCCACGACCCTACTAATAGGATAACCTCCAAAGTCCCTGAGGCCATCCCAAGACTTGTGGCTTCCCAGGACAAACAGGGGCAATCTGAGCCCATCTGAGCACCTACCTGCACTCAGACCCGTAGACTGATGTCCCCAGAGGTAAAAAGGAACGAACAGGCCCCTAGGCACTAATCGGATCCATTGCTTTGGTTTCCAGGAAACTCTCCTCAGAGGCCTGGATTTCAATACCAGCATATGGCTGTTTCTTGACTCACCCATCAGAACAAATCTCATCTACACATGGGAAACATGCACGTTGGAGCTGTGTCAAAGCCTCTGTTTAGGAGAACCCTTCAGGGCCCCAGGGCCAACGCTTCATTCCAAGGTCTCCATAGACACAAAAACATATTAGGACACATCCACAGGAGAGTCCATTTCAACTCAGCCTCCTCGGTTGCCCCCCACATCCAGCAGATCTAACCTGTCTTGTTGCTTGGAGACAATTGGAATGCGAGGTGGGCTACCCAGCCATCCATCCTTAGAACCCTGCTCGGAATCGTTGGCCTGGAGCCAACCAACAGGTCTCAAGTGTCCTGCAGAAGAATCTTTGCAGTTTGGAGCTTCTCACAACTCCTATCGTGGGAAAACCCCCATGTCCTCGTGAGACAACCCCCTTCAAGAAAGGGCCATCAGGGCAGAAAGTCCAACCTGAGCGATCGTCTGATCCTTGCCCTGACTTCAGATGCACGGGATCTCTATTGAGGTCTGTAGATTGTGCCTGCCATATCCTCACCCAGAAACCTAGGCCTAGCTTGGGTTCTCAGATTCCGTCCTCAGACTACTGACCCACAAGCCCTCCAGTTTGGCAATCCAGAACTACAATGCCGCAATCTGCCTGCCCTACAGAAGTAAAACATTGCCCTCAGGGCTACCCCGAAACCCCAAATGAGGATCAACCTGCACGCCATTCGGCTGTACCCCAAACATATAGGCTGACCTGGGCACTATTTCCCCTTCTGACCCAGCCTGAGCCTGGACCTCCTGGTCCCACCCAGACAGCTGGCCGCACACTGAGCTCATCGGACCCGCCATGGCCTTAGGTGGTCATCTCTTCCCAACTGCGGTTTTCAGGCTCCAGAACCTAGACCTTATAACCAACCACTGCCCAGGGTTGAAAATGATGCAGAAATCAGAACTCTTTCCCCATGGCAAGAAACCTTGTGCTTTGCATGTTGTCCAACGTTCAGTGTAGTTGAAACAAGCGTGGCCCATGAGGCCCAGCCCATGCTTGCAGGCCACATTGGTCACAAACACACATTGTGACCCTCAGCCAGAGCCCAGTCCTCAGGTAAGGCCTCTCAGGGCCTATATGAAGAGACAGCATATTGGGCTTGCCATGCCCCTAGGCCCCAATTTTTAACCATAGTTCGGGGTGTCCCTTCACTCTTCCCCAGGGCTCTGCTTTGGAATTCCTCTTTTGGTGGGACACCTGAGGTAACAAACCTGAAAGGAGTCCTCCCATCCCACAGATTGACGAAAAACAATTGGGATCGGGCCAAATCCACAGAGAGGAAGATTCGTCCATGGCCCATGAGACATCCCCAACATTCCACGGCCATCGCTGAAACAAAATCCCGAGACAAAAGCCTGAGCAAGCGCCTCAGACTCGCTCATTCTTCATATCCTGAAGAGTTCCTCTCATGGTTTGTAGATCGGGCGTGCCATACCTACGTCCCCAAACTTAAGCTGAGTTTGTGTTTTCAGTCTTCTGTCCTCAAAGTCCTGGGCCACACTCACTCCAGGCTGTGGCCCCTGGAGCCACACATTAGGACTGCCCCCACCCAATCCATGGGAATTCTGCCCATTCCATTGTCAAAAATCGTACAAATTAGGAGAACCCTCCAAAGTCCCTGAGGCCCTCCCAATAGTGTAGGTCGCCCGGGACAAAAAAGGGCGGTAGATACCAGCTGAGCATCATCCTCCACTCATCTACCTCCACTCATACCAAGAAGATTGAACCAGACAGGACCCGAGGCCATTATCGGATCCATTGCTTTGGTTTACAGGCATGTCTCCTCAAAAGCCTGGATTCCAATACCAGCAGAGGGGATTTCCTGAGGCACCCATCAGAACAAATCTCGTCTCCACAAGGAAACTTGTGCATGGGAGCTATGCCAAAGCTTAGGAGAATACTTCAGGGTCCTGGTGCCACCTCCCCATTCCAAGGCCCTCATGGACACAAACACATATTAGGACCCATCCTCTGGAAAGTGCATTTCAACTCAGCCACACCGGTTGCTCCCGCAGATCCATTAGATCTAAACTGTCTTGTTGCTAGGAGACAATTGGAAGGCGAGGCGGACTTCCCAGGCATCCATCCTCGAACGGTGCTCTGTAGTCATTCCATATGGGATATCCTGGAGCTGTCCAACAGGTCTCAATTGTCCCGCAGAAGGAATCCTTGAAGGGGGCATCCCACATCTCCCAACGTGGAAAACCTCCATGGCCTCGAGATTCCGCTCCCTTCATGAAGGGGCCGTCATGCACAGAAACTCCAACCTGAGCCAACGTCGGATCCTCGCCCTGACTTCAGATGCATGAGATATTGGTTCAGATCTGCAGGGGGTACTTGCCGTGCCCTCACCCTGAATCCGAAGTCTAGCTTGTGTTCTCAGACTTCCGTCCTCACTCTCCTGGCCCCGAAGCCCTCATGTTTGGCAATTCCGGACCGACAATGAAGCACTCTGCCTGCCCTCTAGAAAAAAATATATTGCCTAATGAGCTGACCAGGCAGCTTAAATGAAGATAAACCTACACGGCACTCGAATGTACCCAAATTATATAGTCTAACCTGGGCACTAATGCACTGTCTGACACAACCTGAGCCCGGACCTGCTGACCAACACCCAGACAGCTGACCGCACCCTGAGCACATCAGACCCGCCCTGGCCTTAGGTCATCATCTCTTCCCTACCTCAGTTTTCAGGCTTCAGAACCTAGACCTTATCTCCAATCACTGCCCACGGGTGACTGTGATGCAGAAATCAGACTTCTTCCTGACCCATGGCAAGAAACCTTGTGGTTGGCATGTTGTCCAACGTTCAGTGTAGGAGAAAACAGCATTCCCCCTGAGGCCCCGCCCATTCTTGAGTGCGACGAGAGCATAAACACGCATTGTGACCTCAGCGTGAGTCCTGTCCTCTATTAAGTCCTCTCAGTGGCTGGACCATTAGATGTCATAATGGGCTTGACATGTCCCTAGTCCCCAATTTTTAACCAGATTTCTGGTTGTCCAGTCGCCCCACCCCAGGGCTCTACTCTGGAATCCCTCATTTGGTGGGACATCTGAGGTTGAAAAACAAAATGAAACAAATCGACAACAACAACAAAAAAACGGACTTCTTCCATCCCCAGAATGACCGCAAACTCTTTGGACGGGACCGAACCCCCAGAGAGTAAGACTCGTCCATTTCCCATGAAGTCACCCGGCAATTTCACGACCATGAGTGACATGATATCCAGAGACAAAAACTTGAGCAAGAGCCTCACACTCGTCCTTTTTTCATATCCTGAAGTGTTCTCCTCATGGTCTGTAGATCAGTCCTGCCATACCTATGACCCAAAACATAAGCCGAGTTTGGGTTTTCAGACAACTGCCCAAACAGCTCTGGCCTACACACCCTACAGGCTCAGGGCCCTGGAGCCAAACCTGAGGACTGTACTTGCCCTCTCAACGGGAATTGTATGTGCCCATTCCAATGGCCACAACCCTACTAATAGGATAACCTCCAAAGTCCCTGAGGCCATCCCAATAGTTGTGGCTTCCCAGGACAAACAGGGGGCAATCTGAGCCCATCTGAGCACCTTCCTGCACTCAGACCCGTACACTGATGTCCCCAGAGGTAAAAAGGAACGAACAGGCCCCTAGGCACTAATCAGATCCATTGCTTTGGTTTCCAGGAAACTCTCCTCAGAGGCCTGGATTTCAATACCAGCATATGGCTGTTTCTTGACTCACCCATCAGAACAAATCTCATCTACACATGGGAAACATGCACGTTGGAGCTGTGTCAAAGCCTCTGTTTAGGAGAACCCTTCAGGGCCCCAAGGCCACCGCTTCATTCCAAGGTCTCCATAGACACAAAAACATATTAGGACACACCCACAGGAGAGTCCATTTCAACTCAGCCTCCTCGGTTGCCCCCCACATCCAGCAGATCTAACCTGTCTTGTTGCTTGGAGACAATTGGAATGCGAGGTGGGCTACCCAGCCATCCATCCTTAGAACCCTGCTCGGAATCGTTGGCCTGGAGCCAACCAACAGGTCTCAATTGTCTTGCAGAAGAATCTTTGCAGTTTGGAGCTTCTCACATCTCCCATCGTGGGAAAACCCCCATGTCCTCGTGATCCAACCCCCTTCAAGAAAGGGCCATCAGGGCAGAAAGTCCAACCTGAGCGATCGTCTGATCCTTGCCCTGACTTCAGATGCACGAGATCTCTATTGAGGTCTGTAGATTGTGCCTGCCATATCCTCACCCAGAAACCTAGGCCTAGCTTGGGTTCTCAGACTCCGTCCTCAGACTACTGGCCCACAAGCCCTCCAGTTTGGCAATCCAGAACTACAATGCCGCACTCTGCCTACCCTACAGAAGTAAAACATTGCCCTCAGGGCTACCCCGAAACCCCAAATGAGGATCAACCTGCACGCCAATCGGCTGTACCCCAAACATATAGGCTGACCTGGGCACTATTTCCCCTTCTGACCCAGCCTGAGCCTGGACCTCCTGGTCCCACCCAGACAGCTGGCCGCACACTGAGCACATCAGACCCGCCATGGCCTTAGGTCGTCATCTCTTCCCAACTGCGGTTTTCAGGCTCCAGAACCTAGACCTTATCTCCAACCACTGCCCAGTGTTGAAAATGATGCAGAAATCAGAACTCTTTCCCCATGGCAAGAAACCTTGTGGTTGGCATGTTGTCCAACGTTCAGTGTAGTTGAAACAAGCGTGGCCCATGAGGCCCAGCCCATGCTTGCGGGCCACATTGGTCACAAACACACATTGTGACCCTCAGCCTGAGCCCAGTCCTCAGGTAAGGCCTCTCAGGGCCTATATGAAGAGACAGCATATTGGGCTTGCCATGCCCCTAGGCCCAAATTTTAACCATAGTTCGGGGTGTCCCTTCACTCTTCCCCATGGCTCTGCTTTGGAATTCCTCTTTTGGTGGGACACCAGAGGTAACAAACCTGAAAGGAGTCCTCCCATCCCACAGATTGACGAAAAACAATTGGGATCGGGCCAAATCCACAGAGAGGAAGATTCGTCCATGGCCCATGAGACCTCCCCAACATTCCACGGCCATCGCTGAAACAAAATACAGAGACAAAAGCCTGAGCAAGCGCCTCAGACTCGCTCATTCTTCATATCCTGAAGAGTTCTTCTCATGGTTTGTAGATCGGGCGTGCCATACCTACGTCCCCAAACTTAAGCTGAGTTTGTGTTTTCAGTCTTCTGTCCTCAAAGTCCTGGGCCACACTCCCTCCAGGCTGTGGCCCCTGGAGCCACACATTAGGACTGCCCCCACCCAATCCATGGGAATTCTGCCCATTCCATTGTCAAAAATCGTACAAATTACGAGAACCCTCCAAAGTCCCTGAGGCCAACCCAATAGTGTAGGTCGCCCGGGACAAAAAAGGGCGGTTGATACCAGCTGAGCATCTTCCTCCACTCATCTACCTCCACTCCTACCAAGAAGATTGAACCAGACAGGACCCGAGGCCATTATCGGATCCATTGCTTTGGTTTACAGGCATGTCTCCTCAAAAGCCTGGATTCCAATACCAGCAGAGGGGATTTCCTGAGGCACCCATCAGAACAAATCTCGTCTCCACAAGGAAACTTGTGCATGGGAGCTATGCCAAAGCTTAGGAGAATACTTCAGGGTCCCGGTGCCACCTCCCCATTCCAAGGCCCTCATGGACACAAACACACATTAGGACCCATCCTCTGGAAAGTGCATTTCAACTCAGCCACCCCGGTTGCTCCCGCAGATCCATTAAATCTAAACTGTCTTGTTGCTAGGAGACAATTAGAATGCGAGACGGACTTCCCAGGTATCCATCCTCGAACGGTGCTCTGTAGTCATTCCATATGGGATGTCCTGGAGCTGTCCAACAGGTCTCAATTGTCCTGCAGAAGTAATCCTTGAAGGGGGCATCCCACATCTCCCAACGTGGAAAACCTCCATGGCCTCGAGATTCCGCTCCCTTCATGAAGGGGCCGTCATGCACAGAAACTCCAACCTGAGCCAACGTCGGATCCTCGCCCTGACTTCAGATGCATGAGATATTGGTTCAGATCTGCAGGGGGTACCTGCCGTGCCCTCACCCTGAATCCGAAGTCTGGCTTGTGTTCTCAGACTTCCGTCCTCACTCTCCTGGCCCCGAAGCCCTCATGTTTGGCAATTCCGGACCGACAATGAAGCACTCTGCCTGCCCTCTAGAAAAAATATATTGCCTAATGAGCTGACCAGGCAGCTTAAATGAAGATAAACCTACACGGCACTCGAATGTACCCAAATTATATAGTCTAACCTGGGCACTAATGCACTGTCTGACACAACATGAGCCCGGACCTGCTGACCAACACCCAGACAGCTGACCGCGCCCTGAGCACATCAGACCCGCCATGGCCTTAGGTCATCATCTCTTCCCTACCTCAGTTTTCAGGCTTCAGAACCTAGACATTATCTCCAATCACTGCCCACGGGTGACTGTGATGCAGAAATCAGAACTCTTCCTGACCCATGGCAAGAAACCTTGTGGTTGGCATGTTGTCCAACGTTCAGTGTAGGAGAAACCAGCATTCACCCTGAGGCCCCGCCCATTCTTGAGTGCGACGAGAGCATAAACACGCATTGTGACCTCAGCGTGAGTCTTGTCCTCTAGTAAGTCCTCTCAGTGGCTGGACCATTAGATGTCATAATGGGCTTGACATGTCCCTAGTCCCCAATTTTTAACCAGATTTCTGGTTGTCCAGTCGCCCCACCCCAGGGCTCTACTCTGGAATCCCTCATTTGGTGGGACATCTGAGGTTGAAAAACAAAATGAAACAAATCGACAACAACAACAAAAAACGGACTTCTTCCATCCCCAGAATGACCGCAAACTCTTTGGACGGGACCGAACCCCCAGAGAGTAAGACTCGTCCATTTCCCATAAAGTCACCCGGCAATTTCACGACCATGAGTGACATGATATACAGAGACAAAAACTTGAGCAAGAGCCTCACACTCGCCCTTTTTTCATATCCCGAAGTGTTCTCCTCATGGTCTGTAGATCAGTCCTGCCATACCTATGACCCAAAACATAAGCCGAGTTTGTGTTTTCAGACAACTGTCCAAACAGCTCTGGCCTACACACCCTACAGGCTCAGGGCCCTGGAGCCAAACCTGAGGACTGTACTTGCCCTCTCCACGGGAATTGTATGTGCCCATTCCAATGGCCACAACCCTACTAATAGGATAACCTCCAAAGTCCCTGAGGCCATCCCAATAGTTGTGGCTTCCCAGGACAAACAGGGGGCAATCTGAGCCCATCTGAGCACCTTCCTGCACTCAGACCCGTAGACTGATGTCCCCAGAGGTAAAAAGGAACGAACAGGCCCCTAGGCACTAATCAGATCCATTGCTTTGGTTTCCAGGAAACTCTCCTCAGAGGCCTGGATTTCAATACCAGCATATGGCTGTTTCTTGACTCACCCATCAGAACAAATCTCATCTACACATGGGAAACATGCACGTTGGAGCTGTGTCAAAGCCTCTGTTTAGGAGAACCCTTCAGGGCCCCAAGGCCACCGCTTCATTCCAAGGTCTACATAGACACAAAAACATATTAGGACACATCCACAGGAGAGTCCATTTCAACTCAGCCTCCTCGGTTGCCCCCCACATCCAGCAGATCTAACCTGTCTTGTTGCTTGGAGACAATTGGAATGCGAGGTGGGCTACCCAGCCATCCATCCTTAGAACCCTGCTCGGAATCGTTGGCCTGGAGCCAACCAACAGGTCTCAATTGTCCTGCAGAAGAATCTTTGCAGTTTGGAGCTTCTCACAACTCCCATCGTGGGAAAACCCCCATGTCCTCGTGATCCAACCCCCTTCAAGAAAGGGCCATCAGGGCAGAAAGTCCAACCTGAGCGATCGTCTGATCCTTGCCCTGACTTCAGATGCACGAGATCTCGATTGAGGTCTGTAGATTGTGCCTGCCATATCCTCACCCAGAAACCTAGGCCTAGCTTGGGTTCTCAGACTCCGTCCTCAGACTACTGGCCCACAAACCCTCCAGTTTGGCAATCCAGAACTACAATGCCGCACTCTGCCTGCCCTACAGAAGTAAAACATTGCCCTCAGGGCTACCCCGAAACCGCAAATGAGGATCAACCTGCACGCCAATCGGCTGTACCCCAAACATATAGGCTGACCTGGGCACTATTTCCCCTTCTGACCCAGCCTGAGCCTGGACCTCCTGGTCCCACCCAGACAGCTGGCCGCACACTGAGCACATCGGACCCGCCATGGCCTTAGGTCGTCATCTCTTCCCAACTGCGGTTTTCAGGCTCCAGAACCTAGACCTTATCTCCAACCACTGCCCAGGGTTGAAAACGATGCAGAAATCAGAACTCTTTCCCCATGGCAAGAAACCTTGTGCTTCGCATGTTGTCCAACGTTCAGTGTAGTTGAAACAAGCGTGGCCCATGAGGCCCAGCCCATGCTTGCGGGCCACATTGGTCACAAACACACATTGTGACCCTCAGCCTGAGCCCAGTCCTCAGGTAAGGCCTCTCAGGTCCTATATGAAGAGACAGCATATTGGGCTTGCCATTCCCCTAGGCCCCAATTTTTAACCATAGTTCGGGGTGTCCCTTCACTCTTCCCCAGGGCTCTGCTTTGGAATTCCTCTTTTGGTGGGACACCTGAGGTAACAAACCTGAAAGGAGTCCTCCCATCCCACAGATTGACGAAAAACAATTGGGATCGGGCCAAATCCACAGAGAGGAAGATTCGTCCATGGCCCATGAGACCTCCCCAACATTCCACGGCCATCGCTGAAACAAAATCCAGAGACAAAATCCTGAGCAAGCGCCTCAGACTCGCTCATTCTTCATATCCTGAAGAGTTCTTCTCATGGTTTGTAGATCGAGCGTGCCATACCTACGTCCCCAAACTTAAGCTGAGTTTGTGTTTTCAGTCTTCTGTCGTCAAAGTCCTGGGCCACACTCCCTCCAGGCTGGGGCCCCTGGAGCCACACATTAGGACTGCCCCCACCCAATCCATGGGAATTCTGCCCATTCCATTGTCAAAAATTGTACAAATTAGGAGAACCCTCCAAAGTCCCTGAGGCCATCCCAATAGTGTAGGTCGCCCGGGACAAAAAAGGGCGGTTGATACAAGCTGAGCATCTTCCTCCACTCATCTACCTCCACTCATACCAAGAAGATTGAACCAGACAGGACCCGAGGCCAATATCGGATCCATTGCTTTGGTTTACAGGCATGTCTACTCAAAAGCCTGGATTCCAATACCAGCAGAGGGGATTTCCTGAGGCACCCATCAGGACAAATCTCGTCTCCACAAGGAAACTTGTGCATGGGAGCTATGCCAAAGCTTAGGAGAATACTTCAGGGTCCCAGTGCAACCTCCCCATTCCAAGGCCCTCATGGACACAAACACACATTAGGACCCATCCTCTGGAAAGTGCATTTAAACTCAGCCACCCCGGTTGCTCCCGCAGATCCATTAGATCTAAACTGTCTTGTTGCTAGGAGACAATTGGAAGGCGAGGCGGACTCCCAGGCATCCATCCTCGAACGGTGCTCTGGAGTCATTCCATATGGGATGTCCTGGAGCTGTCCAACAGGTCTCAATTGTCCCGCAGAAGGAATCCTTGAAGGGGGCATCCCACATCTCCCAACGTGGAAAACCTCCATGGCCTCGAGATTCCGCTCCCTTCATGAAGGGGCCGTCATGCACAGAAACTCCAACCTGAGCCAACGTCAGATCCTCGCCCTGACTTCAGATGCATGAGATATTGGTTCAGATCTGCAGGGGGTACCTGCCGTGCCCTCACCCTGAATCCGAAGTCTAGCTTGTGTTCTCAGACTTCCGTCCTCACTCTCCTGGCCTCGAAGCCCTCATGTTTGGCAATTCCGGACCGACAATGAAGCACTCTGCCTGCCCTCTAGAAAAAATATATTGCCTAATGAGCTGACCAGGCAGCTTAAATGAAGATAAACCTACACGGCACTCGAATGTACCCAAATTATATAGTCTAACCTGGGCACTAATGCACTGTCTGACACAACCTAAGACCGGACCTGCTGACCAACACCCATACAGCTGACCGCGCCCTGAGCACATCAGACCCGCCATGGCCTTAGGTCATCATCTCTTCCCTACCTCAGTTTTCAGGCTTCAGAACCAAGACCTTATCTCCAATCACTGCCCACGGGTGACTGTGATGCAGAAATCAGAACTCTTCCTGACCCATGGCAAGAAACCTTGTGGTTGGCATGTTGTCCAACGTTCAGTGTAGGAGAAAACAGCATTCACCCTGAGGCCCCGCCCATTCTTGAGTGCGACGAGAGCATAAACACGCATTGTGACCTCAGCGTGAGTCCTGTACTCCAGTAAGTCCTCTCAGTGGCTGGACCATTAGATGTCATAATGGGCTTGACATGTCCCTAGTCCCCAATTTTTAACCAGATTTCTGGTTGTCCAGTCGCCCCACCCCAGGGCTCTACTCTGGAATCCCTCATTTGGTGGGACATCTGAGGTTGAAAAACAAAAAGAAACAAATCTACAACAACAACAAAAAACGGACTTCTTCCATCCCCAGAATGACCGCAAACTCTTTGGACGGGACCGAACCCCCAGAGAGTAAGACTCGTCCATTTCCCATGAAGTCACCCGGCAATTTCACGACCATGAGTGACATGATATCCAGAGACAAAAACTTGAGCAAGAGCCTCACACTCGCCCTTTTTTCATATCCCGAAGTGTTCTCCTCATGGTCTGTAGATCAGTCCTGCCATACCTATGACCCAAAACATAAGCCGAGTTTGTGTTTTCAGACAACTGTCCAAGCAGCTCTGGCCTACACACCCTACAGGCTCAGGGCCCTGGAGCCAAACCTGAGGACTGTACTTGCCCTCTCCACGGGAATTGTATGTGCCCATTCCAATGGCCACAACCCTACTAATAGGATAACCTCCAAAGTCCCTGAGGCCATCCCAATAGTTGTGGCTTCCCAGGACAAACAGGGGGCAATCTGAGCCCATCTGAGCACCTTCCTGCACTCAGACCCGTAGACTGATGTCCCCAGAGGTAAAAAGGAACGAACAGGCCCCTAGGCACTAATCAGATTCATTGCTTTGGTTTCCAGGAAACTCTCCTCAGAGGCCTGGATTTCAATACCAGCATATGGCTGTTTCTTGACTCACCCATCAGAACAAATCTCATCTACACATGGGAAACATGCACGTTGGAGCTGTGTCAAAGCCTCTGTTTAGGAGAACCCTTCAGGGCCCCAAGGCCACCGCTTCATTCCAAGGTCTCCATAGACACAAAAACATATTAGGACACATCCACAGGAGAGTCCATTTCAACTCAGCCTCCTCGGTTGCCCCCCACATCCAGCAGATCTAACCTGTCTTGTTGCTTGGAGACAATTGGAATGCGAGGTGGGCTACCCAGCCATCCATCCTTAGAACCCTGCTCGGAATCGTTGGCCTGGAGCCAACCAACAGGTCTCAATTGTCCTGCAGAAGAATCTTTGCAGTTTGGAGCTTCTCACAACTCCCATCGTGGGAAAACCCCCATGTCCTCGTGATCCAACCCCCTTCAAGAAAGGGCCATCAGGGCAGAAAGTCCAACCTGAGCGATCGTCTGATCCTTGCCCTGACTTCAGATGCACGAGATTCCTATTGAGGTCTGTAGATTGTGCCTGCCATATCCTCACCCAGAAACCTAGGCCTAGCTTGGGTTCTCAGACTCCGTCCTCAGACTACTGGCCCACAAGCCCTCCAGTTGGGCAATCCAGAACTACAATGCCGCACTCTGCCTGCCCTACAGAAGTAAAACATTGCCCTCAGGGCTACCCCGAAACCCCAAATGAGGATCAACCTGCACGCCAATCGGCTGTACCCCAAACATATAGGCTGACCTGGGCACTATTTCCCCTTCTGACCCAGCCTGAGCCTGGACCTCCTGGTCCCACCCAGACAGCTGGCCGCACACTGAGCACATCGGACCCGCCATGGCCTTAGGTCGTCATCTCTTCCCAACTGCGGTTTTCAGGCTCCAGAACCTAGACCTTATCTCCAACCACTGCCCAGGGTTGAAAACGATGCAGAAAACAGAACTCTTTCCCCATGGCAAGAAACCTTGTGCTTAGCATGTTGTCCAACGTTCAGTGTAGTTGAAACAAGCGTGGCCCATGAGGCCCTGCCCATGCTTGCGGGCCACATTGGTCACAAACACACATTGTGACCCTCAGCCTGAGCCCAGTCCTCAGGTAAGGCCTCTCAGGGCCTATATGAAGAGACAGCATATTTGGCTTGCCATGCCCCTAGGCCCCAATTTTTAACCATCGTTCGGGGTGTCCCTTCACTCTTCCCCAGGGCTCTGCTTTGGAATTCCTCTTTTGGTGGGACACCAGAGGTAACAAACCTGAAAGGAGTCCTCCCATCCCACAGATTAACGAAAAACAATTGGGATCGGGCCAAATCCACAGAGAGGAAGATTCGTCCATGGCCCTGGAGACCTCCCCAACATTCCACGGCCATCGCTGAAACAAAATCCAGAGACAAAAGCCTGAGCAAGCGACTCGGACTCGCTCAATCTTCATATCCTGAAGAGTTCTTCTCATGGTTTGTAGATCAGCCGTGCCATACCTACGTCCCAAAACTTAAGCTGAGTTTGTGTTTTCAGTCTTCTGTCTTCAAAGTCCTGGGCCACACTCCCTCCAGGCTGGGGCCCCTGGAGCCGAACATTAGGACTTCCCCCACCAATCCATGGGAATTCTGCCCATTCCATTGTCAAAAATCGTACAAATTAGGAGAACCCTCCAAAGTCCCTGAGGCCATCCCAATAGTGTAGGTCGCCCGGGACAAAAAAGGGCGGTTGATACCGGCTGAGCATCTACCTCCACTCATCTACCTCCACTCATACCAAGAAGATTGAACCAGACAGGACCCGAGGCCATTATCGGATCCATGGCTTTGGTTTACAGGCATGTCTCCTCAAAAGCCTGGATTCCAATACCAGCAGAGTGGATTTCCTGAGGCACCCATCAGAACAAATCTCGTCTCCACAAGGAAACTTGGGCATGGGAGCTCTGCCAAAGCTTAGGAGAATACTTCAGGGTCCCCGTGCCACCTCCCCATTCCAAGGCCCTCATGGACACAAACACACATTAGGACCCATCCTCTGGAAAGTGCATTTCAACTCAGCCACCCCGGTTGCTCCCGCAGATCCATTAGATCTAAACTCTCTTGTTGCTAGGAGACAATTGGAAGGCGATGCGAACTTCCCAGGCATCCATCCTCGAAGTGTGCTCTGGAGTCATTCCATATGGGATATCCTGGAGCTGTCCAACAGGTCTCAATTGTCCCGCAGAAGGAATCCTTGAAGGGGGCATCCCACATCTCCCAACGTGGAAAACCTCCAAGGCCTCCAGATTCCGCTCCCTTCATGAAGGGGCCATCAGGCACAGAAACTCCAACCTGAGCCAACGTCAGATCTTCGCCCTGACTTCAGATGCATGAGATATTGGTTCAGATCTGCAGGGGGTACCTGCCGTGCTCTCACCCTGAATCCGAAGTCTAGCTTGTGTTCTCAGACTTCCGTCCTCACTCTTCTGGCCCCAAAGCCCTCATGTTTGGCAATTCCGGACCGACATGAAGCACTCTTCCTGCCCTCTAGAAAAAATAAATTGCCTAATGAGCTGACCAGGCAGCTTAAATGAAGATAAACCTACACGGCACTCGAAAGTACCCAAATTATATAGTCTAACCTGGGCACTAATGCACTGTCTGACACAACCTGAGCCCGGACCTGCTGACCAACACCCAGACAGCTGACCGCACCCTGAGCACATCAGACCCGCCCTGGCCTTAGGTCATCATCTCTTCCCTACCTCAGTTTTCAGGCTTCAGAACCTAGACCTTATCTCCAATCACTGCCTACGGGTGAATGTGATGCAGAAATCAGAACTCTTCCTGACCCATGGCAAGAAACCTTGTGGTTGGCATGTTGTCCAACGTTCAGTATAGGAGAAAACAGCATTCGCCCTGAGGCCCCGCCCATTCTTGAGTGCGACGAGAGCATAAACACTCATTGTGACCTCAGCGTGAGTCCTGTCCTCTTGTAAGTTCTCTCAGTGGCTGGACCATTAGATGTCATAATGGGCTTGACATGTCCCTAGTCCCCAATTTTTAACCAGATTTCTGGTTGTCCAGTCGCCCCACCCCAGGGCTCTACTCTGGAATCCCTCATTTGGTGGGACATCTGAGGTTGAAAAACAAAATGAAACAAATCGACAACAACAACAATAAAACGGACTTCTTCCATCCCCAGAATGACCGCAAACTCTTTGGTCGGGACCGAACCCCCAGAGAGTAAGACTCGTCCATTTCCCATGAAGTCACCCGGCAATTTCACGACCATGAGTGACACGATATCCAGAGACAAAAACTTGAGCAAGAGCCTCACACTCGCCCTTTTTTCATATCCCGAAGTGTTCTCCTCATGGTCTGTAGATCAGTCCTGCCGTACCTATGACCCAAAACATAAGCCGAGTTTGTGTTTTCAGACAACTGTCCAAACAGCTCTGGCCTACACACCCTACAGGCTCAGGGCCCTGGAGCCAAACCTGAGGACTGTACTTGAGCTCTCCAAGATAATTGTATGTGCCCATTCCAATGGCCACGACCCTACTAATAGGATAACCTCCAAAGTCCCTGAGGCCATCCCAAGACTTGTGGCTTCCCAGGACAAACAGGGGCAATCTGAGCCCATCTGAGCACCTACCTGCACTCAGACCCGTAGACTGATGTCCCCAGAGGTAAAAAGGAACGAACAGGCCCCTAGGCACTAATCGGATCCATTGCTTTGGTTTCCAGGAAACTCTCCTCAGAGGCCTGGATTTCAATACCAGCATATGGCTGTTTCTTGACTCACCCATCAGAACAAATCTCATCTACACATGGGAAACATGCACGTTGGAGCTGTGTCAAAGCCTCTGTTTAGGAGAACCCTTCAGGGCCCCAGGGCCAACGCTTCATTCCAAGGTCTCCATAGACACAAAAACATATTAGGACACTTCCACAGGAGAGTCCATTTCAACTCAGCCTCCTCGGTTGCCCCCCACATCCAGCAGACCTAACCTGTCTTGTTGCTTGGAGACAATTGGAATGCGAGGTGGGCTACCCAGCCATCCATCCTTAGAACCCTGCTCGGAATCGTTGGCCTGGAGCCAACCAACAGGTCTCAATTGACCTGCAGAAGAATCTTTGCAGTTTGGAGCTTCTCACAACTCCTATCGTGGGAAAATCCCCATGTCCTCGTGAGACAACCCCCTTCAAGAAAGGGCCATCAGGGCAGAAAGTCCAACCTGAGCGATCGTCTGATCTTTGCCCTGACTTCAGATGCACGAGATCTCTACTGAGGTCTGTAGATTGTGCCTGCCATATCCTCACCCAGAAACCTAGGCCTAGCTTGGGTTCTCAGATTCCGTCCTCAGACTACTGACCCACAAGCCCTCCAGTTTGGCAATCCAGAACTACAATGCCGCACTCTGCCTGCCCTACAGAAGTAAAACATTGCCCTCAGGGCTACCCCGAAACCCCAAATGAGGATCAACTTGCACGCCATTCGGCTGTACCCCAAACATATAGGCTGACCTGGGCACTATTTCCCCTTCTGACCCAGCCTGAGCCTGGACCTCCTGGTCCCACCCAGACAGCTGGCCGCACACTGAGCTCATCGGACCCGCCATGGCCTTAGGTGGTCATCTCTTCCCAACTGCGGTTTTCAGGCTCCAGAACCTAGTCCTTATCTCCAACCACTGCCCAGGGTTGAAAATGATGCAGAAATCAGAACTCTTTCCCCATGGCAAGAAACCTTGTGCTTGGCATGTTGTCCAACGTTCAGTGTAGTTGAAACAAGCGTGGCCCATGAGGCCCAGCCCATGCTTGCAGGCCACATTGGTCACAAACACACATTGTGACCCTCAGCCTGAGCCCAGTCCTCAGGTAAGGCCTCTCAGGGCCTATATGAAGAGACAGAATATTGGGCTTGCCATGCCCCTAGGCCCCAATTTTTAACCATAGTTCGGGGTGTCCCTTCACTCTTCCCCAGGGCTCTGCTTTGGAATTCCTCTTTTGGTGGGACACCTGAGGTAACAAACCTGAAAGGAGTCCTCCCATCCCACAGATTGACGAAAAACAATTGGGATCGGGCCAAATCCACAGAGAGGAAGATTCGTCCATGGCCCATGAGACCTCCCCAACATTCCACGGCCATCGCTGAAACAAAATCCCGAGACAAAAGCCTGAGCAAGCGCCTCAGAATCGCTCATTCTTCATATCCTGAAGAGTTCCTCTCATGGTTTGTAGATCGGGCGTGCCATACCTACGTCCCCAAACTTAAGCTGAGTTTGTGTTTTCAGTCTTCTGTCCTCAAAGTCCTGGGCCACACTCCCTCCAGGCTGTGGCCCCTGGAGCCACACATTAGGACTGCCCCCACACAATCCATGGGAATTCTGCCCATTCCATTGTCAAAAATCGTACAAATTAGGAGAACCCTCCAAAGTCCCTGAGGCCCTCCCAATAGTGTAGGTCGCCCGGGACAAAAAAGGGCGGTTGATACCAGCTGAGCATCTTCCTCCACTCATCTACCTCCACTCCTACCAAGAAGATTGAACCAGACAGGACCCGAGGCCATTATCGGATCCATTGCTTTGGTTTACAGGCATGTCTCCTCAAAAGCCTGGATTCCAATACCAGCAGAGGGGATTTCCTGAGGCACCCATCAGAACAAATCTCGTCTCCACAAGGAAACTTGTGCATGGGAGCTATGCCAAAGCTTAGGAGAATACTTCAGGGTCCCGGTGCCACCTCCCCATTCCAAGGCCCTCATGGACACAAACACATATTAGGACCCATCCTCTGGAAAGTGCATTTCAACTCAGCCACACCGGTTGCTCCCGCAGATCCATTAGATCTAAACTGTCTTGTTGCTAGGAGACAATTGGAATGCGAGGCGGACTTCCCAGGCATCCATCCTCAAACGGTGCTCTGTAGTCATTCCATATGGGATATCCTGGAGCTGTCCAACAGGTCTCAATTGTCCCGCAGAAGGAATCCTTGAAGGGGGCATCCCACATCTCCCAACGTGGAAAACCTCCATGGCCTCGAGATTCCGCTCCCTTCATGAAGGGGCCGTCATGCACAGAAACTCCAACCTGAGTCAACGTCGGATCCTCGCCCTGACTTCAGATGCATGAGATATTGGTTCAGATCTGCAGGGGGTACCTGCCGTGCCCTCACCCTGAATCCGAAGTCTAGCTTGTGTTCTCAGACTTCCGTCCTCACTCTCCTGGCCCCGAAGCCCTCATGTTTGGCAATTCCGGACCGACAATGAAGCACTCTGCCTGCTCTCTAGAAAAAATATATTGCCTAATGAGCTGACCAGGCAGCTTAAATGAAGATAAACCTACACGGCACTCGAATGTACCCAATTTATATAGTCTAACCTGGGCACTAATGCACTGTCTGACACAACCTGAGCCCCGACCTGCTGACCAACACCCAGACAGCTGACCGCACCCTGAGCACATCAGACCCGCCCTGGCCTTAGGTCATCATCTCTTCCCTACCTCAGTTTTCAGGCTTCAGAACCTAGACCTTATCTCCAATCACTGCCCACGGGTGACTGTGATGCAGAAATCAGAACTCTTCCTGACCCATGGCAAGAAACCTTGTGGTTGGCATGTTGTCCAACGTTCAGTGTAGGAGAAAGCAGCATTCACCCTGAGGCCCCGCCCATTCTTGAGTGCGACGAGAGCATAAACACGCATTGTGACCTCAGCGTGAGTCCTGTCCTCTAGTAAGTCCTCTCAGTGGCTGGACCATAGATGTCATAATGGGCTTGACATGTCCCTAGTCACCAATTTTTAACCAGATTTCTGGTTGTCCAGTCGCCCCACCCCAGGGCTCTACTCTGGAATCCCTCATTTGGTGGGACATCTGAGGTTGAAAAACAAAATGAAACAAATCGACAACAACAACAAAAAAACGGACTTCTTCCATCCCAGGATGACCGCAAACTCTTTGGACGGGACCGAACCCCCAGAGAGTAAGACTCGTCCATTTTCCATGAAGTCACCCGGCATTTTCACGACCATGAGTGACACGATATCCAGAGACAAAAACTTGAGCAAGAGCCTCACACTCGCCCTTTTTTCATATCCCGAAGTGTTCTCCTCATGGTCTGTAGATCAGTCCTGCCATACCTATGACCCAAAACATAAGCCGAGTTTGTGTTTTCAGACAACTGTCCAAACAGCTCTGGCCTACACACCCTACAGGCTCAGGGCCCTGGAGCCAAACCTGAGGACTGTACTTGCCCTCTCCAAGGGAATTGTATGTGCCCATTCCAATGGCCACGACCCTACTAATAGGATAACCTCCAAAGTCCCTGAGGCCATCCCAATAGTTGTGGCTTCCCAGGACAAACAGGGGGCAATCTGAGCCCATCTGAGCACCTTCCTGCACTCAGACCCGTAGACTGATGTCCCCAGAGGTAAAAAGGAACGAACAGGCCCCTAGGCACTAATCAGATCCATTGCTTTGGTTTCCAGGCATCTCTCCACAGAGGCCTGGATTTCAATACCAGCATATGGCTGTTTCTTGACTCACCCATCAGAACAAATCTCATCTACACATGGGAAACATGCACGTTGGAGCTGTGTCAAAGCCTCTGTTTAGGAGAACCCTTCAGGGCCCCAGGGCCACCGCTTCATTCCAAGGTCTCCAAAGACACAAAAACATATTAGGACACATCCACAGGAGAGTCCATTTCAACTCAGCCTCCTCGGTTGCCCCCCACATCCAGCAGATCTAACCTGTCTTGTTGCTTGGAGACAATTGGAATGCGAGGTGGGCTACCCAGCCATCCATCCTTAGAACCCTGCTCGGAATCGTTGGCCTGGAGCCAACCAACAGGTCTCAATTGTCCTGCAGAAGAATCTTTGCAGTTTGGAGCTTCTCACAACTCCCATCGTGGGAAAACCCCCATGTCCTCGTGATCCAACCCCCTTCAAGAAAGGGCCATCAGGGCAGAAAGTCCAACCTGAGCGATCGTCTGATCCTTGCCCTGACTTCAGATGCACGAGATCCCTATTGAGGTCTGTAGATTGTGCCTGCCATATCCTCACCCAGAAACCTAGGCCTAGCTTGGGTTCTCAGACTCCGTCCTCAGACTACTGGCCCACAAGCCCTCCAGTTTGGCAATCCAGAACTACAATGCCGCACTCTGCCTGCCCTACAGAAGTAAAACATTGCCCTCAGGGCTACCCCGAAACCCCAAATGAGGATCAACCTGCACGCCAATCGGCTGTACCCCAAACATATAGGCTGACCTGGGCACTATTTCCCCTTCTGACCCAGCCTGAGCCTGGACCTCCTGGTCCCACCCAGACAGCTGGCCGCACACTGAGCACATCGGACCCGCCATGGCCTTAGGTCGTCATCTCTTCCCAACTGCGGTTTTCAGGCTCCAGAACCTAGACCTTATCTCCAACCACTGCCCAGGGTTGAAAAGGATGCAGAAAACAGAACTCTTTCCCCATGGCAAGAAATCTTGTGCTTGGCATGTTGTCCAACGTTCAGTGTAGTTGAAACAAGCGTGGCCCATGAGGCCCAGCCCATGCTTGCGGGCCACTTTGGTCACAAACACACATTGTGACCCTCAGCCTGAGCCCAGTCCTCAGGTAAGGCCTCTCAGGGCCTATATGAAGAGACAGCATATTGGGCTTGCCATGCCCCTAGGCCCCAATTTTTAACCATAGTTCGGGTTGTCCCTTCACTCTTGCCCAGGGCTCTGCTTTGGAATTCCTATTTTGGTGGGACACCTGAGGTAACAAACCTGAAAGGAGTCCTCCCATCCCACAGATTGAGGAAAAACAATTGGGATCGGGCCAAATCCACAGAGAGGAAGATTCGTCCATGGCCCATGAGACATCCCCAACATTCCACGGCCATCGCTGAAACAAAATCCAGAGACAAAAGCCTGAGCAAGCGCCTCAGACTCGCTCATTCTTCATATCCTGAAGAGTTCTTCTCATGATTTGTAGATCGAGCGTGCCATACTTACGTCCCCAAACTTAAGCTGAGTTTGTGTTTTCAGTCAGTCTGTCGTCAAAGTCCTGGGCCACACTCCCTCCAGGCTGGGGCCCCTGGAGCCACACATTAGGACTGCCCCCACCCAATCCATGGGAATTCTGCCCATTCCATTGTCAAAAATCGTACAAATTAGGAGAACCCTCCAAAGTCCCTGAGGCCATCCCAATAGTGTAGGTCGCCCGGGACAAAAAAGGGCGGTTGATACCAGCTGAGCATCTTCCTCCACTCAACTACCTCCACTCATACCAAGAAGATTGAACCAGACAGGACCCGAGGCCATTATCGGATCCATTGCTTTGTTTTACAGGCATGTCTCCTCAAAAGCCTGGATTCCAATACCAGCAGAGGGGATTTCCTGAGGCACCCATCAGAACAAATCTCGTCTCCACAAGGAAACTTGTGCATGGGAGCTATGCCAAAGCTTAGGAGAATACTTCAGGGTCCCGGTGCCACCTCCCCATTCCAAGGCCCTCATGGACACAAACACACATTAGGACCCATCCTCTGGAAAGTGCATTTCAACTCAGCCACCCCGGTTGCTCCCGCAGATCCATTAGATCTAAACTGTCTTGTTGCTAGGAGACAATTGGAAGGCGAGGCGGACTTCCCAGGCATGCATCCTCGAACGGTGCTCTGGAGTCATTCCATATGGGATGTCCTGGAGCTGTCCAACAGGTCTCAATTGTCCCGCAGAAGGAATCCTTGAAGGGGGCATCCCACATCTCCCAACGTGGAAAACCTCCATGGCCTCGAGATTCCGCTCCCTTCATGAAGGGGCCGTCATGCACAGAAACTCCAACCTGAGCCAACGTCGGATCCTCGCCCTGACTTCAGATGCATGAGATATTGGTTCAGATCTGCAGGGGGTACCTGCCGTGCCCTCACCCTGAATCCGAAGTCTAGCTTGTGTTCTCAGACTTCCGTCCTCACTCTCCTGGCCCCGAAGCCCTCATGTTTGGCAATTCCGGACCGACAATGAAGCACTCTGCCTGCCCTCTAGAAAAAATATATTGCCTAATGAGCTGACCAGGCAGCTTAAATGAAGATAAACCTACACGGCACTCGAATGTACCCAAATTATATAGTCTAACCTGGGCACTAATGCACTGTCTGACACAACCTGAGCCCGGACCTGCTGACCAACACCCAGACAGCTGACCGCACCCTGAGCACATCAGACCCGCCCTGGCCTTAGGTCATCATCTCTTCCCTACCTCAGTTTTCAGGCTTCAGAACCTAGACCTTATCTCCAATCACTGCCCACGGGTGACTGTGATGCAGAAATCAGAACTCTTCCTGACCCATGGCAAGAAACCTTGTGGTTGGCATGTTGTCCAACGTTCAGTGTAGGAGAAAACAGCATTCACCCTGAGGCCCCGCCCATTCTTGAGTGCGACGAGAGCATAAACACGCATTGTGACCTCAGCGTGAGTCCTGTCCTCTAGTAAGTCCTCTCAGTGGCTGGACCATTAGATGTCATAATGGGCTTGACATGTCCCTAGTCCCCAATTTTTAACCAGATTTCTGGTTGTCCAGTCGCCCCACCCCAGGGCTCTACTCTGGAATCCCTCATTTGGTGGGACATCTGAGGTTGAAAAACAAAATGAAACAAATCGACAACAACAACAAAAAAACGGACTTCTTCCATCCCCAGAATGACCGCAAACTCTTTGGACGGGACCGAACCCCCAGAGAGTAAGACTCGTCCATTTCCCATGAAGTCACCCGGCAATTTCACGACCATGAGTGACACGATATCCAGAGACAAAAACTTGAGCAAGAGCCTCACACTCGCCCTTTTTTCATATCCCGAAGTGTTCTCCTCATGGTCTGTAGATCAGTCCTGCCATACCTATGACCCAAAACATAAGCCGAGTTTGTGTTTTCAGACAACTGTCCAAACAGCTCTGGCCTACACACCCTACAGGCTCAGGGCCCTGGAGCCAAACCTGAGGACTGTACTTGCCCTCTCCAAGGGAATTATATGTGCCCAATCCAATGGCCACAACCCTACTAATAGGATAACCTCCAAAGTCCCTGAGGCCATCCCAATAGTTGTGGCTTCCCAGGACAAACAGGGGGCAATCTGAGCCCATCTGAGCACCTTCCTGCACTCACACCCGTAGACTGATGTCCCCAGAGGTAAAAAGGAAAGAACAGGCCCCTAGGCACTAATCAGATCCATTGTTTTGGTTTTCAGGATACTCTCCTCAGAGGCCTGGATTTCAATACCAGCATATGGCTGTTTCTTGACTCACCCATCAGAACAAATCTCATCTACACATGGGAAACATGCACGTTGGAGCTGTGTCAAAGCCTCTGTTTAGGAGAACCCTTCAGGGCCCCAGGGCCACCGCTTCATTCCAAGGTCTCCATAGACACAAAAACATATTAGGACACATCCACAGGAGAGTCCATTTCAACTCAGCCTCCTCGGTTGCCCCCCACATCCAGCAGATCTAACCTGTCTTGTTCCTTGGAGACCATTGGAATGCGAGGTGGGCTACCCAGCCATCCATCCTTAGAACCCTGCTCGGAATCGTTGGCCTGGAGCCAACCAACAGGTCTCAATTGTCCTGCAGAAGAATCTTTGCAGTTTGGAGCTTCTCACAACTCCCATCGTGGGAAAACCCCCATGTCCTCGTGATCCAACACCCTTCAAGAAAGGGCCATCAGGGCAGAAAGTCCAACCTGAGCGATCGTCTGATCCTTGCCCTGACTTCAGATGCACGAGATCTCGATTGAGGTCTGTAGATTGTGCCTGCCATATCCTCACCCAGAAACCTAGGCCTAGCTTGTGTTCTCAGAATCCGTCCTCAGACTACTGGCCCACAAGCCCTCCAGTTGGGCAATCCAGAACTACAATGCCGCACTCTGCCTGCCCTACAGAAGTAAAACATTGCCCTCAGGGCTACCCCGAAACCCCAAATGAGGATCAACCTGCACGTCAATCGGCTGTACCCCAAACATATAGGCTGACCTGGGCACTATTTCCCCTTCTGAACCAGCCTGAGCCTGGACCTCCTGGTCCCACCCAGACAGCTGGCCGCACACTGAGCACATCGGACCCGCCATGGCCTTAGGTCGTCATCTCATCCCAACTGCGGTTTTCAGGCTCCAGAACCTAGACCTTATCTCCAACCACTGCCCAGGGTTGAAAACGATGCAGAAATCAGAACTCTTTCCCCATGGCAAGAAACCTTGTGGTTGGCATGTTGTCCAACGTTCAGTGTAGTTGAAACAAGCGTGGCCCATGAGGCCCAGCCCATGCTTGCGGGCCACATTGGTCACAAACACACATTGTGACCCTCAGCCTGAGCCCAGTCCTCAGGTAAGGCCTCTCAGGGCCTATATGAAGAGACAGCATATTGGGCTTGCCATGCCCCTAGGCCCCAATTTTTAACCATAGATCGGGGTGTCCCTTCACTCTTCCCCAGGGCTCTGCTTTGGAATTCCTCTTTTGGTGGGACACCTGAGGTAACAAACCTGAAAGGAGTCCTCCCACCCACAGATTGACGAAAAACAATTGGGATCGGGCCAAATCCACAGAGAGGATGATTCGTCCATGGCCCATGAGACATCCCCAACATTCCACGGCCATCCCACAAATAAAATCCAGAGACAAAAGCCTGAGCAAGCGCCTCAGACTCGCTCATTCTTCATATCCTGAAGAGTTCTTCTCATGGTTTGTAGATCGGGCGTGCCATACCTACGTCCCCAAACTTAAGCTGCGTTTGTGTTTTCAGTCTTCTGTCGTCAAAGTCCTGGGCCACACTCCCTCCAGGCTGGGGCCCCTGGAGCCACACATTAGGACTGCCCCCACCCAATCCATGGGAATTCTGCCCATTCCATTGTCAAAAATCGTACAAATTAGGAGAAACCTCCAAAGTCCCTGAGGCCATCCCAATAGTGTAGGTCTCCCGTGACAAAAAAGGGCGGTTGATATCAGCTGAGCATCTTCCTCCACTCATCTACCTCCACTCATACCAAGAAGATTGAACCAGACAGGACCCGAGGCCATTATCGGATCCATTGCTTTGGTTTACAGGCATGTCTCCTCAAAAGCCTGGATTCCAATACCAGCAGAGGGGATTTCCTGAGGCACCCATCAGAACAAATCTCGTCTCCACAAGGAAACTTGTGCATGGGAGCTATGCCAAAGCTTAGGAGAATACTTCAGGGTCCCGGTGCCACCTCCCCATTCCAAGGCCCTCATGGACACAAACACATATTAGGACCCATCCTCTGGAAAGTGCATTTCAACTCAGCCACCCCGGTTGCTCCCGCAGATCCATTAGATCTAAACTGTCTTGTTGCTAGGAGACAATTGGAAGGCGAGACGGACTTCCCAGGCATCCATCCTCGAACGGTGCTCTGGAGTCATTCCATATGGGATGTCCTGGAGCTGTCCAACAGGTCTCAATTGTCCCGCAGAAGGAATCCTTGAAGGGGGCATCCCACATCTCCCAACGTGGAAAACCTCCATGGCCTCGAGATTCCGCTCCCTTCATGAAGGGGCCGTCATGCACAGAAACTCCAACCTGAGCCAACGTCGGATCCTCGCCCTGACTTCAGATGCATGAGTTATTGGTTCAGATCTGTAGGGGGTACCTGCCGTGCCCTCACCCTGAATCCGAAGTCTAGCTTGTGTTCTCAGACTTCCGTCCTCACTCTCCTGGCCCCGAAGCCCTCATGTTTGGCAATTCCGGACCGACAATGAAGCACTCTGCCTGCCCTCTAGAAAAAATATATTGCCTAATGAGCTGACCAGGCAGCTTAAATGAAGATAAACCTACACGGCACTCGAATGTACCCAACCTTATCTCCAATCACTGCCCACGGGTGACTGTGATGCAGAAATCAGAACTCTTCCTGACCCATGGCAAGAAACCTTGTGGTTGGCATGTTGTCCAACGTTCAGTGTAGGAGAAAACAGCATTCACCCTGAGGCCCCGCCCATTCTTGAGTGCGACGAGAGCATAAACACGCATTGTGACCTCAGCGTTAGTCCTGTCCTCTAGTAAGTCCTCTCAGTGGCTGGACCATTAGATGTCATAATGGGCTTGACATGTCCCTAGTCCCCAATTTTTAACCAGATTTCTGGTTGTCCAGTCGCCCCACCCCAGGGCTCTACTCTGGAATCCCTCATTTGGTGGGACATCTGAGGTTGAAAAACAAAATGAAACAAATCGACAACAACAACAAAAAACGGACTTCTTCCATCCCCAGAATGACCGCAAACTCTTTGGACGGGACCGAACCCCCAGAGAGTAAGACTCGTCCATTTCCCATGAAGTCACCCGGCAATTTCACGACCATGAGTGACACGATATCCAGAGACAAAAACTTGAGCAAGAGCCTCACACTCGCCCTTTTTTCATATCCCGAAGTGTTCTGCTCATGGTCTGTTGATCAGTCCTGCCATACCTATGACCCAAAACATGAGCCGAGTTTGTGTTTTCAGACAACTGTCCAAACAGCTCTGGCCTACACACCCTACAGGCTCAGGGCCCTGGAGCCAAACCTGAGGACTGTACTTGCCCTCTCCAAGGGAATTGTATGTGCCCATTCCAATGGCCACAACCCTACTAATAGTATAACCTCCAAAGTCCCTGAGGCCATCCCAAGAGTTGTGGCTTCCCAGGACAAACAGGGGCAATCTGAGCCCATCTGAGCACCTACCTGCACTCAGACCCCTAGACTGATGTCCCCAGAGGTAAAAAGGAACGAACAGGCCCCTAGGCACTAATCGGATCCATTACTTTGCTTTCCAGGAAACTCTCCTCAGAATCCTGGATTTCAATAACAGCATATGGCTGTTTCTTGACTCACCCATCAGAACATCTCATCTACACATGGGAAACATGCACGTTGGAGCTGTGTCAAAGCCTCTGTTTAGGAGAACCCTTCAGGGCCCCAGGGCCACCGCTTCATTCCAAGGTCTCCATAGACACAAAAACATATTAGGACACATCCACAGGAGAGTCCATTTCAACTCAGCCTCCTCGGTTGCCCCCCACATCCAGCAGATCTAACCTGTCTTGTTGCTTGGAGACAATTGGAATGCGAGGTGGGCTACCCAGCCATCCGTCCTTAGAACCCTGCTCGGAATCGTTGGCCTGGAGCCAACCAACAGGTCTCAATTGTCCTGCAGAAGAATCTTTGCAGTTTGGAGCTTCTCACAACTCCCATCGTGGGAAAACCCCCATGTCCTCGTGATCCAACCCCCTTCAAGAAAGGGCCATCAGGGCAGAAAGTCCAACCTGAGCGATCGTCTGATCCTTGCCCTGACTTCAGATGCACGAGATCTCTATTGAGGTCTGTAGATTGTGCCTGCCATATCCTCACCCAGAAACCTAGGCCTAGCTTGGGTTCTCAGACTCCGTCCTCAGACTACTGGCCCACAAGCCCTCCAGTTTGGAAATCGAGAACTACAATGCCGCACTCTGCCTGCCCTACAGAAGTAAAACATTGCCCTCAGGGCTACCCCGAAACCCCAAATTAGGATCAACCTGCACGCCATTCGGCTGTACCCCAAACATAGAGGCTGACCTGGGCACTATTTCCCCTTCTGACCTAGCCTGAGCCTGGACCTCCTGGTCACACACAGACAGCTGGCAGCACACTGAGCACATCGGACCCGCCATGGCCTTAGGTCGTCATCTCATCCCAACTGCGGTTTTCAGGCTCCAGAACCTAGACCTTATCTCCAACCACTGCCCAGAGTTGAAAACGATGCAGAAATCAGAACTCTTTCCCCATGGCAAGAAACCTTGTGCTTGGCATGTTGTCCAACGTTCAGTGTAGTTGAAACAAGCGTGGCCCATGAGGCCGAGCCCATGCTTGCGGGCCACATTGGTCACAAACACACATTGTGACCCTGAGCCTCAGCCCAGTCCTCAGGTAAGGCCTCTCAGGGCCTATATGAAGAGACAGCATATTGGGCTTGCCATGCCCCTAGGCCCCAATTTTTAACCATAGTTCGGGTTGTCCCTTCACTCTTCCTGAGGGCTCTGCTTTGGAATTCCTCTTTTGGTGGGACACCTGAGGTAACAAACCTGAAAGGAGTCCTCCCATCCCACAGATTGACGAAAAACAATTGGGATCGGGCCAAATCCACAGAGAGGAAGATTCGTCCATGGCCCATGAGACCTCCCCAACATTCCACGGCCATCGCTGAAACAAAATCCAGAGACAAAAGCCTGAGCAAGCGCCTCAGACTCGCTCATTCTTCATATCCTGAAGAGTTCTTCTCATGGTTTGTAGATCGGGCGTGCCATACCTACGTCCCCAAACTTAAGCTGAGTTTGTGTTTTCAGTCTTCTGTCCTCAAAGTCCTGGGCCACACTCCCTCCAGCCTGGTGCTCCTGGAGCCACACATTAGAACTGCCCCCACCCAATCCATGGGAATTCTGCCCATTCCATTGTCAAAAATCGTACAAATTAGGAGAACCCTCCAAAGTCCCTGAGGCCATCCCAATAGTGTAGGTCGCCCGGGACAAAAAAGGGCGGTTGATACCAGCTGAGCATCTTCCTCCACTCATCTACCTCCACTCATACCAAGAAGATTGAACCAGACAGGGCCCTAGGCCATTATCGGATCCATTGCTTTGGTTTACAGGCATGTCTCCTCAAAAGCCTGGATTCCAATACCAGCAGAGGGGATTTCCTGAGGCACCCATCAGAACAAATCTCGTCTCCACAAGGAAACTTGTGCATGGGAGCTATGCCAAAGCTTAGGAGAATACTTCAGGGTCCCGGTGCCACCTCCCCATTCCAAGGCCCTCATGGACACAAACACATATTAGGACCCATCCTCTGGAAAGTGCATTTCAACTCAGCCACCCCGGTTGCTCCCGCAGATCCATTAGATCTAAACTGTCTTGTTGCTAGGAGACAATTGGAAGGCGAGGCGGACTTCCCAGGCATGCATCCTCGAACGGTGCTCTGGAGTCATTCCATATGGGATGTCCTGGAGCTGTCCAACAGGTCTCAATTGTCCCGCAGAAGGAATCCTTGAAGGGGACGTCCCACATCTCCCAACGTGGAAAACCTCCATGGCCTCGAGATTCCGCTCCCTTCATGAAGGGGCCGTCATGCACAGAAACTCCAACCTGAGTCAACGTCGTATCCTCGCCCTGACTTCAGATGCATGAGATATTGGTTCAGATCTGCAGGGGGTACCTGCCGTGCCCTCACCCTGAATCCGAAGTCTAGCTTGTGTTCCCAGACTTCCGTCCTCACTCTCCTGGCCCCGAAGCCCTCATGTTTGGCAATTCCGGACCGACAATGAAGCACTCTGCCTGCCCTCTAGAAAAAATATATTGCCTAATGAGCTGACCAGGCAGCTTAAATGAAGATAAACCTACACGGCACCTGAATGTACCCAAATTATATAGTCTAACCTGGGGACTAATGCACTGTCTGACACAACCTGAGCCCGGACTTGCTGACCAACACCCAGACAGCTGACCGCACCCTGAGCACATCAGACCCGCCCTGGCCTTAGGTCATCATCTCTTCCCTACCTCAGTTTTCAGGCTTCAGAACCTAGACCTCATCTCCAATCACTGCCCACGGGTGACTGTGATGCATAAATCAGAACTCTTCCTGACCCATGGCAAGAAACCTTGTTGTTGGCATGTTGTCCAACGTTCAGTATAGGAGAGAACAGCATTCACCCTGAGGCCCCGCCCATTCTTAAGTGCGAAGAGAGCATAAACACGCATTGTGACCTCAGCGTGAGTCCTGTCCTCTAGTAAGTCCTCTCAGTGGCTGGACCATTAGATGTCATAATGGGCTTGACATGTCCCTAGTCCCCAATTTTTAACCAGATTTCTGGTTGTCCAGTCGCCCCACCCCAGGGCTCTACTCTGGAATCCCTCATTTGGTGGGACATCTGAGGTTGAAAAACAAAATGAAACAAATCGATAACAACAACAAAAAAACGGACTTCTTCCATCCCCAGAATGACCGCAAACTCTTTGGACGGGACCGAACCCCCAGAGAGTAAGACTCGTCCATTTCCCATGAAGTCACCCGGCAATTTCACGACCATGAGTGACACGATATGCAGAGACAAAAACTAGAGCAAGAGCCTCACACTCGCCCTTTTTTCATATCCCGAAGTGTTCTCCTCATGGTCTGTAGATCAGTCCTGCCATACCTATGACCCAAAACATGAGCCGAGTTTGTGTTTTCAGACAACTGTCCAAACAGCTCTGGCCTACACACCCTACAGGCTCAGGGCTTTGGAGCCAAACCTGAGGACTGTACTTGCCCTCTCCAAGGGAATTGTATGTGCCCATTCCAATGGCCACAACCCTACTAATAGGATAACCTCCAAAGTCCCTGAGGCCATCCCAATAGTTGTGGCTTCCCAGGACAAACAGGGGGCAATCTGAGCCCATCTGAGCACCTACCTGCACTCAGACCCGTAGACTGATGTCCCCAGAGGTAAAAAGGAACGAACAGGCCCCTAGGCACTAATCGGATCCATTGCTTTGGTTTCCAGGAAACTCTCCTCAGAGGCCTGGATTTCAATACCAGCATATGGCTGTTTCTTGACTCACCCATCAGAACAAATCTCATCTACACATGGGAAACATGCACGTTGGAGCTGTGTCAAAGCCTCTGTTTAGGAGAACCCTTCAGGGCCCCAGGGCCACCGCATCATTCCAAGGTCTCCATAGACACAAAAACATATTAGGACACATCCACAGGAGAGTCCATTTCAACTCAGCCTCCTCGGTTGCCCCCCACATCCAGCAGATCTAACCTGTCTTGTTGCTTGGAGACAATTGGAATGCGAGGTGGGCTACCCAGCCATCCGTCCTTAGAACCCTGCTCGGAATCGTTGGCCTGGAGCCAACCAACAGGTCTCAATTGTCCTGCAGAAGAATCTTTGCAGTTTGGAGCTTCTCACAACTCCCATCGTGGGAAAACCCCCATGTCCTCGTGCTCTAACCCCCTTCAAGAAAGGGCCATCAGGGCAGAAAGTCCAACCTGAGCGATCGTCTGATCCTTGCCCTGACTTCAGATGCACGAGATCTCTATTGAGGTCTGTAGATTGTGCCTGCCATATCCTCACCCAGAAACCTAGGCCTAGCTTGGGTTCTCAGACTCCGTCCTCAGACTACTGGCCCACAAGCCCTCCAGTTGGGCAATCCAGAACTACAATGCCGCACTCTGCCTGCCCTACAGAAGTAAAACATTGCCCTCAGGGCTACCCCGAAACCCCAAATGAGGATCAACCTGCACGCCATTCGGCTGTACCCCAAACATAGAGGCGACATGGGCACTATTTCCCCTTCTGACCCAGCCTGAGCCTGGACCTCCTGGTCCCACACAGACAGCTGGCCGCACACTGAGCACATCGGACCCGCCATGGCCTTAGGTCGTCATCTCTTCCGAACTGCCGTTCTCAGGCTCCAGAACCTAGACCTTATCTCCAACCACTGCCCAGGGCTGAAAATGATGCAGAAATCAGAACTCTTTCCCCATGGCAAGAAACCTTGTGCTTGGCATGTTGTCCAACGTTCAGTGTAGTTGAAACAAGCGTGGCCCATGAGGCCCAGCCCATGCTTGCGGGCCACATTGGTCACAAACACACATTGTGACCCTCAGCCTGAGCCCAGTCCTCAGGTAAGGCCTCTCAGGGCCTATATGAAGAGACAGCATATTGGGCTTGCCATGCCCCTAGGCCCCAATTTTTAACCATAGTTCGGGGTGTCCCTTCACTCTTCCCCAGGGCTCTGCTTTGGAATTCCTCTTTTGGTGGGACACCAGAGGTAACAAACCTGAAAGGAGTCCTCCCATCCCACAGATTGACGAAAAACAATTGGGATCGGGCCAAATCTACAGAGAGGAAGATTCGTCCATGGCCCATGAGAACTCCCCAACATTCCATGGCCATCGCTGAAACAAAATCCAGAGACAAAAGCCTGAGCAAGCGCCTCAGACTCGCTTATTCTTCATATCCTGAAGAGTTCTTCTCATGGTTTGTAGATCGGGCGTGCCATACCTACGTCCCCAAACTTAAGCTGAGTTTGTGTTTTCAGTCTTCTGTCCTCAAAGTCCTGGGCCACACTCCCTCCAGGCTGTGGCCCCTGGAGCCACACATTAGGACTGCCCCCACCCAATCCATGGGAATTCTGCCCATTCCATTGTCAAAAATCGTACAAATTAGGAGAACCCTCCAAAGTCCCTGAGGCCATCCCAATAGTGTAGGTCGCCCGGGACAAAAAAGGGCGGTTGATAACAGCTGAGCATCTACCTCCACTCATCTACCTCCACTCATACCAAGAAGATTGAACCAGACAGGACCCGAGGCCATTATCGGATACATTGCTTTGGTTTACAGGCATGTCTCCTCAAAAGCCTGGATTCCAATACCAGCAGAGGGGATTTCCTGAGGCACCCATCAGAACAAATCTCGTCTCCACAAGGAAACTTGTGCATGGGAGCTATGCCAAAGCTTAGGAGAATACTTCAGGGTCCCGGAGCCACCTCCCCATTCCAAGGCCCTCATGGACACAAACACACATTAGGACCCATCCCCTGGAAAGTGCATTTCAACTCAGCCACCACGGTTGCTCCCGCAGATCCACTAGATCTAAACTGTCTTGTTGCTAGGAGACAATTGGAAGGCGAGGCGGACTTCCCAGGCATCCATCCTCGAACGGTGCTCTGGAGTCATTCCATATGGGATGTCCTGGAGCTGTCCAACAGGTCTCAATTGTCCCGCAGAAGGAATCCTTGAAGGGGGCATCCCACATCTCCCAACGTGGAAAACCTCCATGGCCTCGAGATTCCGCTCCCTTCATGAAGGGGCCGTCATGCACAGAAACTCCAACCTGAGCCAACGTCGGATCCTCGCCCTGACTTCAGATGCATGAGATATTGGTTCAGATCTGCAGGGGGCACCTGCCGTGCCCTCACCCTGAATCCGAAGTCTAGCTTGTGTTCTCAGACTTCCGTCCTCACTCTCCTGGCCCCGAAGCCTTCATGTTTGGCAATTCCGGACCGACAATGAAGCACTCTGCATGCCCTCTAGAAAAAATATATTGCCTAATGAGCTGACCAGGCAGCTTAAATGAAGATAAACCTACACGGTACTCGAATGTACCCAAATTATATAGTCTAACATGGGCACTAATGCACTGTCTGACACAACCTGAGCCCAGACCTGCTGACCAACACCCAGACAGCTGACCGCACGCTGAGCACATCAGACCCGCCCTGGCCTTAGGTCATCATCTCTTCCCTACCTCAGTTTTCAGGCTTCAGAACCTAGACCTTATCTCCAATCACTGCCCACGGGTGACTGTGATGCAGAAATCAGAACTCTTCCTGACCCATGGCAAGAAACCTTGTGGTTGGCATGTTGTCCAACGTTCAGTATAGGAGAAAACAGCATTCACCCTGAGGCCCCGCCCATTCTTGAGTGCGAAGAGAGCATAAACACGCATTGTGACCTCAGCGTGAGTCCTGTCCTCTAGTAAGTCCTCTCAGTGGCTGGACCATTAGATGTCATAATGGGCTTGACATGTCCCTAGTCCCCAATTTTTAACCAGATTTCTGGTTGTCCAGTCGCCCCACCCCAGGGCTCTACTCTGGAATCCCTCATTTGGTGGGACATCTGAGGTTGAAAAACAAAATGAAACAAATCGACAACAACAAAAAAACGGACTTCTTCCATCCCCAGAATGACCGCAAACTCTTTGGACGGGACCGAACCCCCAGAGAGTAAGACTCGTCCATTTCCCATGAAGTCACCCGGCAATTTCACGACCATGAGTGACACGATATCCAGAGACAAAAACTTGTGCAAGAGCCTCACACTCGCCCTTTTTTCATATCCCGAAGTGTTCTCCTCATGGTCTGTAGATCAGTCCTGCCATACCTATGACCCAAAACATGAGCCGAGTTTGTGTTTTCAGACAACTGTCCAAACAGCTCTGGCCTACACACCCTACAGGCTCAGGGCCCTGGAGCCAAACCTGAGGACTGTACTTGCCCTCTCCAAGGGAATTGTATGTGCCCATTCCAATGGCCACAACCCTACTAATAGGATAACCTCCAAAGTCCCTGAGGCCATCCCAAGAGTTGTGGCTTCCCAGGACAAACAGGGGCAATCTGAGCCCATCTGAGCACCTACCTGCACTCAGACCCGTAGACTGATGTCCCCAGAGGTAAAAAGGAACGAACAGGCCCCTAGGCACTAATCGGATCCATTGCTTTGCTTTCCAGGCATCTCTTCTCAGAGGCCTGGATTTCAATACCAGCATATGGCTGTTTCTTGACTCACCCATCAGAACAAATCTCATCTACACATGGGCAACATGCACGTTGGAGCTGTGTCAAAGCCTCTGTTTAGGAGAACCCTTCAGGGCCCCAGGGCCACCGCTTCATTCCAAGGTCTCCATAGACACAAAAACATATTAGGACACATCCACAGGAGTGTCCATTTCAACTCAGCCTCCTCGGTTGCCCCCCACATCCAGCAGATCTAACCTGTCTTGTTGCTTGGAGACAATTGGAATGCGAGGTGGGCTACCCAGCCATCCATCCTTAGAACCCTTCTCGGAATCGTTGGCCTGGAGCCAACCAACAGGTCTCAATTGTCCTGCAGAAGAATCTTTGCAGTTTGGAGCTTCTCACAACTCCCATCGTGGGAAAACCCCCATGTCCTCGTGATCCGACCCCCTTCAAGAAAGGGCCATCAGGGCAGAAAGTCCAACCTGAGCGATCGTCTGATCCTTGCCCTGACTTCAGATGCACGAGATCTCTATTGAGGTCTGTAGATTGTGCCTGCCATATCCTCACACATAAAACCTAGGCCTAGCTTGGGTTCTCAGACTCCGTCCTCAGACTACTGGCCCACAAGCCCTCCAGTTGGGCAATCCAGAACTACAATGCCGCACTCTGCCTGCCCTACAGAAGTAAAACATTGCCCTCAGGGCTACCCCGAATCCCCAAATGAGGATCAACCTGCACGCCAATCGGCTGTACCCCAAACATAGAGGCTGACCTGGGCACTATTTCCCCTTCTGACCCAGCCTGAGCCTGGACCTCCTGGTCCCACCCAGACAGCTGGCCGCACACTGAGCACATCGGACCCGCCATGGCCTTAGGTCGTCATCTCTTCCCAACTGCGGTTTTCAGGCTCCAGAACCTAGACCTTATCTCCAACCACTGCCCAGGGTTGAAAATGATGCAGAAATCAGAACTCTTTCCCCATGGCAAGAAACCTTGTGCTTGGCATGTTGTCCAACGTTCAGTGTAGTTGAAACAAGCGTGGCCCATGAGGCCCAGCCCATGCTTGCGGGCCACATTGGTCCCAAACACACATTGTGACCCTCAGCCTGAGCCCAGTCCTCAGGTAAGGCCTCTCAGGGCCTATATGAAGAGACAGCATATTGGGCTTGCCATGCCCCTAGGCCCCAATTTTTAACCATAGTTCGGGGTGTCCCTTCACTCTTCCCCAGGGCTCTGCTTTGGAATTCCTCTTTTGGTGGGACACCAGAGGTAACAAACCAGAAAGGAGTCCTCCCATCCCACAGATTGACGAAAAACTATTGGGATCGGGCCATATCCACAGAGAGGAAGATTCATCCATGGCCCATGAGAAATCCCCAAAATTCCACGGCCATCGCTGAAACAAAATCCAGAGACAAAAGCCTGAGCAAGCGATTCAGACTCGCTCATTCTTCATATCCTGAAGAGTTCTTCTCATGGTTTGTAGATCGGGCGTGCCATACCTACGTCCCCAAACTTAAGCTGAGTTTGTGTTTTCAGTCTTCTGTCCTCAAAGTCCTGGGCCACACTCCCTCCAGGCTGGGGCCCCTGGAGCCACACATTAGGACTGCCCCCACCCAATCCATGGGAATTCTGCCCATTCCATTGTCAAAAATCGTACAAATTAGGAGAACCCTCCAAAGTCCCTGAGGCCATCCCAATAGTGTAGGTCGCCCGGGACAAAAAAGGGCGGTTGATACCAGCTGAGCATCTTCCTCCACTCATCTACCTCCACTCATACCAAGAAGATTGAACCAGACAGGACCCGAGGACATTATCAGATCCATTGCTTTGGTTTACAGGCATGTCTCCTCAAAAGCCTGGATTCCAATACCAGCAGAGGGAATTTCCTGAGGCACCCATCAGAACAAATCTCGTCTCCACAAGGAAACTTGTGCAGGGGAGCTATGCCAAAGCTTAGGAGAATACTTCAGGGTCCCGGTGCCACCACCCCATTCCAAGGCCCTCATGGACACAAACAAACAAGAGGACCCATCCTCTGGAAAGTGCATTTCAACTCAGCCACCCCGGTTGCTCCCGCAGATCCACTAGATTTAAACTGTCTTGTTGCTAGGAGATAATTGGAAGGCGAGGCGGACTTCCCAGGCATCCATCCTCGAATGGTGCTCTGGAGTCATTCCATATGGGATGTCCTGGAGCTGTCCAACAGGTCTCAATTGTCCCGCAGAAGGAATCCTTGAAGGGGGCATCCCACATCTCCCAACGTGGAAAACCTCCATGGCCTCGAGATTCCGCTCCCTTCATGAAGGGGCCGTCATGCACAGAAACTCCAACCTTAGTCAACGTCGGATCCTCGCGCTGACTTCAGATGCTTGAGATATTGGTTCAGATCTGCAGGGGGTACCTGCCCCGCCCTCGGCCTGATGTCCAAGTCAACTTGTGTTCTCAAACTTTTGTCCTCACACTCCTGGCCGAGAAGACCGCAAGTTTGGCAATTCCGGACCCACAATGCAGCACTCTGCCTGCACTCTAGAAAAAATATCTTGCCTAATGAGCTGCCCAGGCACCTCAAATGTGGATAAACCTACACGGCACTCGACTGTACCCAAATTATATAGTCTAACCTGAGCTCTAATGCACTCTCTTACACAACCTGAGCCTGAACCTCCAGATCAACATCCAGGCAGCTGACCACACACTGAGCACAACACACCCGCCATGCCCTTAGGTGGTCATCTCTTCCCAACAGCGGTTTTTCGGGCTTCAGAACCTAGGCCTTATCTCCAACCACAGCCCATGGTTGAAAATGATGCAGAAATCAGAACACTTTTCCCATGGTTAGAGACCTTGTGATTGGCAAGTTGTCCAAAGTCCAGTGTAGTTGAAACCAGTGTGGCCCATGAGGCCCCGCCCATGCTCGCAAAACCACATTGGTCACAAACACACATTGTGACCCTCAGCCTGAGCCCAGTCCTCAAGTACGGCCTCTCAGTGGCTGGATGAAGAGACAGCATATTGGGCGTGCCATGCCCCTAGGCCCCAATTTTTAAACATAGTTTGGGTTGTCCCTTCACTCTTCCCCAGCGCTCTGTTTTGGAATTCCTCTTATGTTCGGACACCTGAGGTAATAAACCTGAAAGGAGACCTCCCATTCCACAGATTGACGAAAAACAATTGGGACTGGGCCAAATCCACAGAGAGGAAGATTCGTCCATGGGCCATGAGGCCTCCCCAAATTCCACGGCCATCATTGATACAAAATCCAAAGACAAAAGCCTGAGCAAGTACCTCAGACTCGCTCTTTCTTCATATCCTGAAGAGTTCTTCTCATGGTTTGTAGATTACGCCTGCCATACCTACGTCCCCAAACCTAAGCTGAGTTTCTGTTTTCAATCTTCTGTCCTCAAAGTCCTGGGCCACACACCCTCCAGGCTGGGGCGCCAGGAGCCACACATTAGTACTGTGCCTACCCAATCCATGGGAATTCTGCCCATTCCATTGTCCCAAATCGTACAAATTAGGAGAACCCTCCAAAGTCCCCGAGGCCCTCCCAATAGTGTATGTCTCCGGGGACAAACAGGCCGGTCTGACACCAGGTGATCATCTACCTCCACTCATTCCATAGATGGAGAACCCCAGAGAAGAAGATTGAACCAGACAGGACCCTAGGCCATAATCGGGTCCATTGCTTTGGTTTACAGGCATGTGTCCTCAAAAGCCTGGATTCCAATACCAGCATAAGGGGTTTCCGGAGGCACCCATCAGAAAAAATCTCGTCTCCACAAGGAAACTTTTGCATGGGAGCTATGTCAAAAGCTTAGGAGAATACTTCAGGGTCCCGGTGCCACCGCCCTAATCCAAGGCCCTCATGGACACAATACACATTAGGCCCCATCCTCAGGAAAATCCATTTCAAATCAGCCCCCTCGGTTGCTCCCACAGAGCCACCGATCTCAACGCTATTGTTGCTAGGAGAAAATTGTAATGCGAGGCGGGCTTCCCTGGCATCCATCCTCCAACGGTGCTCTGGAGTCATTCCATATGGGATGTCCTGGAGCTGCCCAACAGGTCTCAATTGTCCCACAGAAGGAATCTTTGAAGAGGGCATCCATAAACTCCCAACGTGGGAAAACCTCCGTGGCCTTGAGATTCCTCTCCGTTCATGAAGGGGCAGGCATGCACAGAAACTCCAACCTGAGCCAACGTCTGATCCTCGCCTTGGCTTCAGATGCTTGAGATATTGGATCCGATCTGCAGGGGGTACATGCCGTGCCCTCGGCCTGAAGCCCAAGTCTAGCTTGTGTTCTCAGACTTCTGTCCTCACACTCCTGGCCCAGAAGCTCTCAAGTTTGGCAATTCCGGACCCACAATGCAGCACTCTGCCTGCCCTCTAGAAAAAACATCTTGCCTAATGAGCTGCCCAGGAACCTAAAAGGGGGATAAACCTACACGGCACTCGACTGTACCCAAATTATATAGTCTAACCTGGTCACTAATGCACTGTCTGACACACCCTGAGCTAGAACCTCCTGACCAAAACCCAGGCAGATGAATGCACACTGAGCGTATGAGACCCACCATGGCCTTAGGTCGTCATCTCTTCCCAACTGCGATTTTTCAGGCTTCAGAACCTAGACCTTATCTCCAACCACTGCCCAGGGTTGAAAATGATGCAGAAATCAGAACACCTTCCCCATGGCAAGAGACCTTGTGATTGGCATGTTGTCCAAATCCAGTGTAGTGGAAACCAGTGTGGCCCATAAGGCCCCGCCCATGCTCGCAGGCCATATTGGTCACAAACTCACATTGTGACCCTCAGCATGAGCCCAGTCCTCAAGTCAGGCCTCTCAGTGGCTGGATGAAGAGACAGCATATTGGGCCTGCCATGCCCCTAGTCCCCAATTTTTAACCATAGTTTGGGTTGTCCCTTCACTCTTTCCCAAGGCTCTGCTTTGGAATTCTTCTTTTGTTCGGACACCTGAGTTAATAAACAGGAAAGGAGACCTCCCATCCCACAGATTGACGAAAAACAATTGGGACCGGGCCAAATCCACAGAGAGGAAGATTCGTCCTTGGCCCATGAGGCCTCCCCACATTCCACGGCCATTGTTGATATAAAATGCAGAGGCAAAACCTGATCAAGTGCCTCAGACTCGCTCATTCTTCATATCCTGAAGAGTTCTTCTCATGGTTTGTAGATTGGGCCTGCATACCTACGTCCCCAAACCTGAGCTGAGTTTGTGTTTTTGGAATACTGTCCTCAAAGTCCTTTGCCACACATCCTCCAGGCTGGGTCCCCTGGAGCCACCCATTAGGACTGTGCCTACTCAATCCATGGGAATTCTTCTCATCCATTGTCCAAAATCGTACAAATTAGGAGAACTCTCCAAAGTCCCCGAGGCCATCCCAATAGTGTAGGTTTCCGGGGACAAACAAGGGCGGTCTGACACCAGGTGAGCATATACCTCCACTCATACCATACATGGATGTCCCCAGAGAAGAAGATTGAACCAGAGAGTACGCTAGGCCATAATCAGATCCATTGCTTTGGTTTACAGGCATATCTCCTCAAAAGCCTGGATTCCAATACAAGCATAAGTGGTTTGCTGAGGCACCCATCAGAACAAATCTCGTCTCCACAAGGAAACTTGTGCATGGGATCTATGTCAAAAGCTTAGGAGAATACTACAGGGTCCCGGTGCCACCGCCCCATTCCAAGGCCCTCATGGACACAAACACACATTAGGCCCCATTCTCAGGAAAGTCTATTTCAACTAAGCCACCCAGGTTGCTCCCGCAGAGTCATCCGATCTCAAATGTATTGTTGCTAGGAGACAATTGGAATGCGAGGCGGGCTTCCCTGGCATCCATCTTCCAACGGTGCTCTGGAGTTAATCCATGTGGGATGTCCTGGAGCTGCCCAACATGTCTCAATTGTCCCCAGAAGGAATCCTTGAAGGGGGCATCCCATAACTCCCAACATGGGAAAAACTCCATGGCCTTGAGATTCCGCTCCGTTCATGAAGGGGCAGTCATGCACAGAAACTCCAACCTGAGCCAACGTCTGATCCTCGCCGTGACTTCAGATGTATGAGATATTGGTTCAGATCTGCAGGGGGTACCTGCCGCGCCCTCGGCCTGATGTCCAAGTCAACTTGTGTTCTCAAACTTTTGTCCTCACACTCCTGGCCGAGAAGACCGCAAGTTTGGCAATTCCGGACCCACAATGCAGCACTCTGCCTGCACTCTAGAAAAAATATCTTGCCTAATGAGCTGCCCAGGCACCTCAAATGTGGATAAACCTACACGGCACTCGACTGTACCCAAATTATATAGTCTAACCTGAGCTCTAATGCACTCTCTGACACAACCTGAGCCTGAACCTCCAGATCAACATCCAGGCAGCTGACCACACACTGAGCACATCACACCCGCCATGCCCTTAGGTGGTCATCTCTTCCCAACAGCGGTTTTTCGGGCTTCAGAACCTAGGCCTTATCTCCAACCACAGCCCATGGTTGAAAATGATGCAGAAATCAGAACACTTTTCCCATGGTTAGAGACCTTGTGATTGGCAAGTTGTCCAAAGTCCAGTGTAGTTGAAACCAGTGTGGCCCATGAGGCCCCGCCCATGCTCGCAAAACCACATTGGTCACAAACACACATTGTGACCCTCAGCCTGAGCCCAGTCCTCAAGTACGGCCTCTCAGTGGCTGGATGAAGAGACAGCATATTGGGCGTGCCATGCCCCTAGGCCCCAATTTTTAAACATAGTTTGGGTTGTCCCTTCACTCTTCCCCAGCGCTCTGTTTTGGAATTCCTCTTATGTTCGGACACCTGAGGTAATAAACCTGAAAGGAGACCTCCCATTCCACAGATTGACGAAAAACAATTGGGACTGGGCCAAATCCACAGAGAGGAAGATTCGTCCATGGGCCATGAGGCCTACCCAAATTCCACGGCCATCATTGATACAAAATCCAAAGACAAAAGCCTGAGCAAGTACCTCAGACTCGCTCTTTCTTCATATCCTGAAGAGTTCTTCTCATGGTTTGTAGATTACGCCTGCCATACCTACGTCCCCAAACCTAAGCTGAGTTTCTGTTTTCAATCTTCTGTCCTCAAAGTCCTGGGCCACACACCCTCCAGGCTGGGGCGCCAGGAGTCACACATTAGTACTGTGCCTACCCAATCCATGGGAATTCTGCCCATTCCATTGTCCCAAATCGTACAAATTAGGAGAACCCTCCAAAGTCCCCGAGGCCCTCCCAATAGTGTATGTCTCCGGGGACAAACAGGGCGGTCTGACACCAGGTAATCATCTACCTCCACTCATTCCATAGATGGAGAACCCCAGAGAAGAAGATTGAACCAGACAGGACCCTAGGCCATAATCGGGTCCATTGCTTTGGTTTACAGGCATGTGTCCTCAAAAGCCTGGATTCCAATACCAGCATAAGGGGTTTCCTGAGGCACCCATCAGAAAAAATCTCGTCTCCACAAGGAAACTTTTGCATGGGAGCTATGTCAAAAGCTTAGGAGAATACTTCAGGGTCCCGGTGCCACCGCCCTAATCCAAGGCCCTCATGGACACAACACACATTAGGCCCCATCCTCAGGAAAATCCATTTCAAATCAGCCCCCTCGGTTGCTCCCACAGAGCCACCGATCTCAACGCTATTGTTGCTAGGAGACAATTGTAATGCGAGGCGGGCTTCCCTGGCATCCATCCTCCAACGGTGCTCTGGAGTCATTCCATATGGGATGTCCTGGAGCTGCCCAACAGGTCTCAATTGTCCCACAGAAGGAATCCTTGAAGAGGGCATCCATAAACTCCCAACGTGGGAAAACCTCCATGGCCTTGAGATTCCTCTCCGTTCATGAAGGGGCAGGCATGCACAGAAACTCCAACCTGAGCCAACGTCTGATCCTCGCCTTGGCTTCAGATGCTTGAGATATTGGATCCGATCTGCAGGGGGTACATGCCGTGCCCTCGGCCTGAAGCCCAAGTCTAGCTTGTGTTCTCAGACTTCTGTCCTCACACTCCTGGCCCAGAAGCTCTCAAGTTTGGCAATTCCGGACCCACAATGCAGCACTCTGCCTGCCCTCTAGAAAAAACATCTTGCCTAATGAGCTGCCCAGGAACCTAAAAGGGGGATAAACCTACACGGCACTCGACTGTACCCAAATTATATAGTCTAACCTGGTCACTAATGCACTGTCTGACACACCCTGAGCTAGAACCTCCTGACCAAAACCCAGGCAGATGAATGCACACTGAGCGTATGAGACCCACCATGGCCTTAGGTCGTCATCTCTTCCCAACTGCGATTTTTCAGGCTTCAGAACCTAGACCTTATCTCCAACCACTGCCCAGGGTTGAAAATGATGCAGAAATCAGAACACCTTCCCCATGGCAAGAGACCTTGTGATTGGCATGTTGTCCAAATCCAGTGTAGTTGAAACCAGTGTGGCCCATAAGGCCCCGCCCATGCTCGCAGGCCATATTGGTCACAAACTCACATTGTGACCCTCAGCATGAGCCCAGTCCTCAAGTCAGGCCTCTCAGTGGCTGGATGAAGAGACAGCATATTGGGCCTGCCATGCCCCTAGTCCCCAATTTTTAACCATAGTTTGGGTTGTCCCTTCACTCTTTCCCAAGGCTCTGCTTTGGAATTCTTCTTTTGTTCGGACACCTGAGTTAATAAACAGGAAAGGAGACCTCCCATCCCACAGATTGACGAAAAACAATTGGGACCGGGCCAAATCCACAGAGAGGAAGATTCGTCCATGGCCCATGAGGCCTCCCCACATTCCACGGCCATTGTTGATATAAAATGCAGAGGCAAAACCTGATCAAGTGCCTCAGACTCGCTCTTTCTTCATATCCTGAAGAGTTCTTCTCATGGTTTGTAGATTGGGCCTGCATACCTACGTCCCCAAACCTGAGCTGAGTTTGTGTTTTTGGAATACTGTCCTCAAAGTCCTTTGCCACACATCCTCCAGGCTGGGTCCCCTGGAGCCACCCATTAGGACTGTGCCTACTCAATCCATGGGAATTCTTCTCATCCATTGTCCAAAATCGTACAAATTAGGAGAACTCTCCAAAGTCCCCGAGGCCATCCCAATAGTGTAGGTTTCCGGGGACAAACAAGGGCGGTCTGACACCAGGTGAGCATCTACCTCCACTCATACCATACATGGATGTCCCCAGAGAAGAAGATTGAACCAGAGAGTACGCTAGGCCATAATCAGATCCATTGCTTTGGTTTACAGGCATATCTCCTCAAAAGCCTGGATTCCAATACAAGCATAAGTGGTTTGTTGAGGCACCCATCAGAACAAATCTCGTCTCCACAAGGAAACTTGTGCATGGGATCTATGTCAAAAGCTTAGGAGAATACTACAGGGTCCCGGTGCCACCGCCCCATTCCAAGGCCCTCATGGACACAAACACACATTAGGCCCCATTCTCAGGAAAGTCTATTTCAACTAAGCCACCCAGGTTGCTCCCGCAGAGTCATCCGATCTCAAATGTATTGTTGCTAGGAGACAATTGGAATGCGAGGCGGGCTTCCCTGGCATCCATCTTCCAACGGTGCTCTGGAGTTAATCCATGTGGGATGTCCTGGAGCTGCCCAACATGTCTCAATTGTCCCCAGAAGGAATCCTTGAAGGGGGCATCCCATAACTCCCAACATGGGAAAAACTCCATGGCCTTGAGATTCCGCTCCGTTCATGAAGGGGCAGTCATGCACAGAAACTCCAACCTGAGCCAACGTCTGATCCTCGCCGTGACTTCAGATGTATGAGATATTGGTTCAGATCTGCAGGGGGTACCTGCCGCGCCCTCGGCCTGATGTCCAAGTCAACTTGTGTTCTCAAACTTTTGTCCTCACACTCCTGGCCGAGAAGACCGCAAGTTTGGCAATTCCGGACCCACAATGCAGCACTCTGCCTGCACTCTAGAAAAAATATCTTGCCTAATGAGCTGCCCAGGCACCTCAAATGTGGATAAACCTACACGGCACTCGACTGTACCCAAATTATATAGTCTAACCTGAGCTCTAATGCACTCTCTGACACAACCTGAGCCTGAACCTCCAGATCAACATCCAGGCAGCTGACCACACACTGAGCACATCAGACCCGCCATGCCCTTAGGTGGTCATCTCTTCCCAACAGCGGTTTTTCGGGCTTCAGAACCTAGGCCTTATCTCCAACCACAGCCCATGGTTGAAAATGATGCAGAAATCAGAACACTTTTCCCATGGTTAGAGACCTTGTGATTGGCAAGTTGTCCAAAGTCCAGTGTAGTTGAAACCAGTGTGGCCCATGAGGCCCCGCCCATGCTCGCAAAACCACATTGGTCACAAACACACATTGTGACCCTCAGCCTGAGCCCAGTCCTCAAGTACAGCCTCTCAGTGGCTGGATGAAGAGACAGCATATTGGGCGTGCCATGCCCCTAGGCCCCAATTTTTAAACATAGTTTCGGTTGTCCCTTCACTCTTCCCCAGCGCTCTGTTTTGGAATTCCTCTTATGTTCGGACACCTGAGGTAATAAACCTGAAAGGAGACCTCCCATTCCACAGATTGACGAAAAACAATTGGGACTGGGCCAAATCCACAGAGAGGAAGATTCGTCCATGGGCCATGAGGCCTACCCAAATTCCACGGCCATCATTGATACAAAATCCAAAGACAAAAGCCTGAGCAAGTACCTCAGACTCGCTCTTTCTTCATATCCTGAAGAGTTCTTCTCATGGTTTGTAGATTACGCCTGCCATACCTACGTCCCCAAACCTAAGCTGAGTTTCTGTTTTCAATCTTCTGTCCTCAAAGTCCTGGGCCACACACCCTCCAGGCTGGGGCGCCAGGAGCCACACATTAGTACTGTGCCTACCCAATCCATGGGAATTCTGCCCATTCCATTGTCCCAAATCGTACAAATTAGGAGAACCCTCCAAAGTCCCCGAGGCCCTCCCAATAGTGTATGTCTCCGGGGACAAACAGGGCGGTCTGACACAGGTGATCATCTACCTCCACTCATTCCATAGATGGAGAACCCCAGAGAAGAATATTGAACCAGACAGGACCCTAGGCCATAATCGGGTCCATTGCTTTGGTTTACAGGCATGTGTCCTCAAAAGCCTGGATTCCAATACCAGCATAAGGGGTTTCCTGAGGCACCCATCAGAAAAAATCTCGTCTCCACAAGGAAACTTTTGCATGGGAGCTATGTCAAAAGCTTAGGAGAATACTTCAGGGTCCCGGTGCCACCGCCCTAATCCAAGGCCCTCATGGACACAACACACATTAGGCCCCATCCTCAGGAAAATCCATTTCAACTCAGCCACCTCGGTTGCTCCCACAGAGCCACCGATCTCAACGCTATTGTTGCTAGGAGACAATTGTAATGCGAGGCGGGCTTCCCTGGCATCCATCCTCCAACGGTGCTCTGGAGTCATTCCATATGGGATGTCCTGGAGCTGCCCAACAGGTCTCAATTGTCCCACAGAAGGAATCCTTGAAGAGGGCATCCATAAACTCCCAACGTGGGAAAACCTCCATGGCCTGAGATTCCTCTCCGTTCATGAAGGGGCAGGCATGCACAGAAACTCCAACCTGAGCCAACGTCTGATCCTCGCCTTGGCTTCAGATGCTTGAGATATTGGATCTGATCTGCAGGGGTACATGCCGTGCCCTCGGCCTGAAGCCCAAGTCTAGCTTGTGTTCTCAGACTTCTGTCCTCACACTCCTGGCCCAGAAGCTCTCAAGTTTGGCAATTCCGGACCCACAATGCAGCACTCTGCCTGCCCTCTAGAAAAAACATCTTGCCTAATGAGCTGCCCAGGAACCTAAAAGGGGGATAAACCTACACGGCACTCGACTGTACCCAAATTATATAGTCTAACCTGGTCACTAATGCACTGTCTGACACACCCTGAGCTAGAACCTCCTGACCAAAACCCAGGCAGATGAATGCACACTGAGCGTATGAGACCCACCATGGCCTTAGGTCGTCATCTCTTCCCAACTGCGATTTTTCAGGCTTCAGAACCTAGACCTTATCTCCAACCACTGCCCAGGGTTGAAAATGATGCAGAAATCAGAACACCTTCCCCATGGCAAGAGACCTTGTGATTGGCATGTTGTCCAAATCCAGTGTAGTTGAAACCAGTGTGGCCCATAAGGCCCCGCCCATGCTCGCAGGCCATATTGGTCACAAACTCACATTGTGACCCTCAGCATGAGCCCAGTCCTCAAGTCAGGCCTCTCAGTGGCTGGATGAAGAGATAGCATATTGGGCCTGCCATGCCCATAGTCCCCAATTTTTAACCATAGTTTGGGTTGTCCCTTCACTCTTTCCCAAGGCTCTGCTTTGGAATTCCTCTTTTGTTCGGACACCTGAGTTAATAAACAGGGAAGGAGACCTCCCATCCCACAGATTGACGAAAAACAATTGGGACGGGGCCAAATCCACAGAGAGGAAGATTCGTCCATGGCCCATGAGGCCTCCCCACATTCCACGGCCATTGTTGATATAAAATGCAGAGGCAAAACCTGATCAAGTGCCTCAGACTCGCTCTTTCTTCATATCCTGAAGAGTTCTTCTCATGGTTTGTAGATTGGGCCTGCATACCTACGTCCCCAAACCTGAGCTGAGTTTGTGTTTTTGGAATACTGTCCTCAAAGTCCTTTGCCACACATCCTCCAGGCTGGGTCCCCTGGAGCCACACATTAGGACTGTGCCTACTCAATCCATGGGAATTCTTCTCATCCATTGTCCAAAATCGTACAAATTAGGAGAACTCTCCAAAGTCCCCGAGGCCATCCCAATAGTGTAGGTTTCCGGGGACAAACAAGGGCGGTCTGACACCAGGTGAGCATCTACCTCCACTCATACCATACATGGATGTCCCCAGAGAAGAAGATTGAACCAGAGAGTACGCTAGGCCATAATCAGATCCATTGCTTTGGTTTACAGGCATATCTCCTCAAAAGCCTGGATTCCAATACAAGCATAAGTGGTTTGTTGAGGCACCCATCAGAACAAATCTCGTCTCCACAAGGAAACTTGTGCATGGGATCTATGTCAAAAGCTTAGGAGAATACTACAGGGTCCCGGTGCCACCGCCCCATTCCAAGGCCCTCATGGACACAAACACACATTAGGCCCCATTCTCAGGAAAGTCTATTTCAACTAAGCCACCCAGGTTGCTCCCGCAGAGTCATCCGATCTCAAATGTATTGTTGCTAGGAGACAATTGGAATGCGAGGCGGGCTTCCCTGGCATCCATCTTCCAACGGTGCTCTGGAGTTAATCCATGTGGGATGTCCTGGAGCTGCCCAACATGTCTCAATTGTCCCCAGAAGGAATCCTTGAAGGGGGCATCCCATAACTCCCAACATGGGAAAAACTCCATGGCCTTGAGATTCCGCTCCGTTCATGAAGGGGCAGTCATGCACAGAAACTCCAACCTGAGCCAACGTCTGATCCTCGCCGTGACTTCAGATGTATGAGATATTGGTTCAGATCTGCAGGGGGTACCTGCCGCGCCCTCGGCCTGATGTCCAAGTCAACTTGTGTTCTCAAACTTTTGTCCTCACACTCCTGGCTGAGAAGACCGAAAGTTTGGCAATTCCGGACCCACAATGCAGCACTCTGCCTGCACTCTAGAAAAAATATCTTGCCTAATGAGCTGCCCAGGCACCTCAAATGTGGATAAACCTACACGGCACTCGACTGTACCCAAATTATATAGTCTAACCTGAGCTCTAATGCACTCTCTGACACAACCTGAGCCTGAACCTGCAGATCAACATCCAGGCAGCTGACCACACACTGAGCACATCACACCCGCCATGCCCTTAGGTGGTCATCTCTTCCCAACAGCGGTTTTTCGGGCTTCAGAACCTAGGCCTTATCTCCAACCACAGCCCATGGTTGAAAATGATGCAGAAATCAGAACACTTTTCCCATGGTTAGAGACCTTGTGATTGGCAAGTTGTCCAAAGTCCAGTGTAGTTGAAACCAGTGTGGCCCATGAGGCCCCGCCCATGCTCGCAAAACCACATTGGTCACAAACACACATTGTGACCCTCAGCCTGAGCCCAGTCCTCAAGTACAGCCTCTCAGTGGCTGGATGAAGAGACAGCATATTGGGCGTGCCATGCCCCTAGGCCCCAATTTTTAAACATAGTTTCGGTTGTCCCTTCACTCTTCCCCAGCGCTCTGTTTTGGAATTCCTCTTATGTTCGGACACCTGAGGTAATAAACCTGAAAGGAGACCTCCCATTCCACAGATTGACGAAAAACAATTGGGACTGGGCCAAATCCACAGAGAGGAAGATTCGTCCATGGGCCATGAGGCCTCCCCAAATTCCATGGCCATCATTGATACAAAATCCAAAGACAAAAGCCTGAGCAAGTACCTCAGACTCGCTCTTTCTTCATATCCTGAAGAGTTCTTCTCATGGTTTGTAGATTACGCCTGCCATACCTACGTCCCCAAACCTAAGCTGAGTTTCTGTTTTCAATCTTCTGTCCTCAAAGTCCTGGGCCACACACCCTCCAGGCTGGGGCGCCAGGAGCCACACATTAGTACTGTGCCTACCCAATCCATGGGAATTCTGCCCATTCCATTGTCCCAAATCGTACAAATTAGGAGAACCCTCCAAAGTCCCCGAGGCCCTCCCAATAGTGTATGTCTCCGGGGACAAACAGGGCGGTCTGACACAGGTGATCATCTACCTCCACTCATTCCATAGATGGAGAACCCCAGAGAAGAATATTGAACCAGACAGGACCCTAGGCCATAATCGGGTCCATTGCTTTGGTTTACAGGCATGTGTCCTCAAAAGCCTGGATTCCAATACCAGCATAAGGGGTTTCCTGAGGCACCCATCAGAAAAAATCTCGTCTCCACAAGGAAACTTTTGCATGGGAGCTATGTCAAAAGCTTAGGAGAATACTTCAGGGTCCCGGTGCCACCGCCCTAATCCAAGGCCCTCATGGACACAACACACATTAGGCCCCATCCTCAGGAAAATCCATTTCAACTCAGCCACCTCGGTTGCTCCCACAGAGCCACCGATCTCAACGCTATTGTTGCTAGGAGACAATTGTAATGCGAGGCGGGCTTCCCTGGCATCCATCCTCCAACGGTGCTCTGGAGTCATTCCATATGGGATGTCCTGGAGCTGCCCAACAGGTCTCAATTGTCCCACAGAAGGAATCCTTGAAGAGGGCATCCATAAACTCCCAACGTGGGAAAACCTCCATGGCCTGAGATTCCTCTCCGTTCATGAAGGGGCAGGCATGCACAGAAACTCCAACCTGAGCCAACGTCTGATCCTCGCCTTGGCTTCAGATGCTTGAGATATTGGATCTGATCTGCAGGGGGTACATGCCGTGCCCTCGGCCTGAAGCCCAAGTCTAGCTTGTGTTCTCAGACTTCTGTCCTCACACTCCTGGCCCAGAAGCTCTCAAGTTTGGCAATTCCGGACCCACAATGCAGCACTCTGCCTGCCCTCTAGAAAAAACATCTTGCCTAATGAGCTGCCCAGGAACCTAAAAGGGGGATAAACCTACACGGCACTCGACTGTACCCAAATTATATAGTCTAACCTGGTCACTAATGCACTGTCTGACACACCCTGAGCTAGAACCTCCTGACCAAAACCCAGGCAGATGAATGCACACTGAGCGTATGAGACCCACCATGGCCTTAGGTCGTCATCTCTTCCCAACTGCGATTTTTCAGGCTTCAGAACCTAGACCTTATCTCCAACCACTGCCCAGGGTTGAAAATGATGCAGAAATCAGAACACCTTCCCCATGGCAAGAGACCTTGTGATTGGCATGTTGTCCAAATCCAGTGTAGTTGAAACCAGTGTGGCCCATAAGGCCCCGCCCATGCTCGCAGGCCATATTGGTCACAAACTCACATTGTGACCCTCAGCATGAGCCCAGTCCTCAAGTCAGGCCTCTCAGTGGCTGGATGAAGAGATAGCATATTGGGCCTGCCATGCCCATAGTCCCCAATTTTTAACCATAGTTTGGGTTGTCCCTTCACTCTTTCCCAAGGCTCTGCTTTGGAATTCCTCTTTTGTTCGGACACCTGAGTTAATAAACAGGGAAGGAGACCTCCCATCCCACAGATTGACGAAAAACAATTGGGACGGGGCCAAATCCACAGAGAGGAAGATTCGTCCATGGCCCATGAGGCCTCCCCACATTCCACGGCCATTGTTGATATAAAATGCAGAGGCAAAACCTGATCAAGTGCCTCAGACTCGCTCTTTCTTCATATCCTGAAGAGTTCTTCTCATGGTTTGTAGATTGGGCCTGCATACCTACGTCCCCAAACCTGAGCTGAGTTTGTGTTTTTGGAATACTGTCCTCAAAGTCCTTTGCCACACATCCTCCAGGCTGGGTCCCCTGGAGCCACACATTAGGACTGTGCCTACTCAATCCATGGGAATTCTTCTCATCCATTGTCCAAAATCGTACAAATTAGGAGAACTCTCCAAAGTCCCCGAGGCCATCCCAATAGTGTAGGTTTCCGGGGACAAACAAGGGCGGTCTGACACCAGGTGAGCATCTACCTCCACTCATACCATACATGGATGTCCCCAGAGAAGAAGATTGAACCAGAGAGTACGCTAGGCCATAATCAGATCCATTGCTTTGGTTTACAGGCATATCTCCTCAAAAGCCTGGATTCCAATACAAGCATAAGTGGTTTGTTGAGGCACCCATCAGAACAAATCTCGTCTCCACAAGGAAACTTGTGCATGGGATCTATGTCAAAAGCTTAGGAGAATACTACAGGGTCCCGGTGCCACCGCCCCATTCCAAGGCCCTCATGGACACAAACACACATTAGGCCCCATTCTCAGGAAAGTCTATTTCAACTAAGCCACCCAGGTTGCTCCCGCAGAGTCATCCGATCTCAAATGTATTGTTGCTAGGAGACAATTGGAATGCGAGGCGGGCTTCCCTGGCATCCATCTTCCAACGGTGCTCTGGAGTTAATCCATGTGGGATGTCCTGGAGCTGCCCAACATGTCTCAATTGTCCCCAGAAGGAATCCTTGAAGGGGGCATCCCATAACTCCCAACATGGGAAAAACTCCATGGCCTTGAGATTCCGCTCCGTTCATGAAGGGGCAGTCATGCACAGAAACTCCAACCTGAGCCAACGTCTGATCCTCGCCGTGACTTCAGATGTATGAGATATTGGTTCAGATCTGCAGGGGGTACCTGCCGCGCCCTCGGCCTGATGTCCAAGTCAACTTGTGTTCTCAAACTTTTGTCCTCACACTCCTGGCCGAGAAGACCGCAAGTTTGGCAATTCCGGACCCACAATGCAGCACTCTGCCTGCACTCTAGAAAAAATATCTTGCCTAATGAGCTGCCCAGGCACCTCAAATGTGGATAAACCTACACGGCACTCGACTGTACCCAAATTATATAGTCTAACCTGAGCTCTAATGCACTCTCTGACACAACCTGAGCCTGAACCTGCAGATCAACATCCAGGCAGCTGACCACACACTGAGCACATCAGACCCGCCATGCCCTTAGGTGGTCATCTCTTCCCAACAGCGGTTTTTCGGGCTTCAGAACCTAGGCCTTATCTCCAACCACAGCCCATGGTTGAAAATGATGCAGAAATCAGAACACTTTTCCCATGGTTAGAGACCTTGTGATTGGCAAGTTGTCCAAAGTCCAGTGTAGTTGAAACCAGTGTGGCCCATGAGGCCCCGCCCATGCTCGCAAAACCACATTGGTCACAAACACACATTGTGACCCTCAGCCTGAGCCCAGTCCTCAAGTACAGCCTCTCAGTGGCTGGATGAAGAGACAGCATATTGGGCGTGCCATGCCCCTAGGCCCCAATTTTTAAACATAGTTTGGGTTGTCCCTTCACTCTTCCCCAGCGCTCTGTTTTGGAATTCCTCTTATGTTCGGACACCTGAGGTAATAAACCTGAAAGGAGACCTCCCATTCCAAGATTGACGAAAAACAATTGGGACTGGGCCAAATCCACAGAGAGGAAGATTCGTCCATGGGCCATGAGGCCTCCCCAAATTCCACGGCCATCATTGATACAAAATCCAAAGACAAAAGCCTGAGCAAGTACCTCAGACTCGCTCTTTCTTCATATCCTGAAGAGTTCTTCTCATGGTTTGTAGATTACGCCTGCCATACCTACGTCCCCAAACCTAAGCTGAGTTTCTGTTTTCAATCTTCTGTCCTCAAAGTCCTGGGCCACACACCCTCCAGGCTGGGGCGCCAGGAGCCACACATTAGTACTGTGCCTACCCAATCCATGGGAATTCTGCCCATTCCATTGTCCCAAATCGTACAAATTAGGAGAACCCTCCAAAGTCCCCGAGGCCCTCCCAATAGTGTATGTCTCCGGGGACAAACAGGGCGGTCTGACACAGGTGATCATCTACCTCCACTCATTCCATAGATGGAGAACCCCAGAGAAGAAGATTGAACCAGACAGGACCCTAGGCCATAATCGGGTCCATTGCTTTGGTTTACAGGCATGTGTCCTCAAAAGCCTGGATTCCAATACCAGCATAAGGGGTTTCCTGAGGCACCCATCAGAAAAAATCTCGTCTCCACAAGGAAACTTTTGCATGGGAGCTATGTCAAAAGCTTAGGAGAATACTTCAGGGTCCCGGTGCCACCGCCCTAATCCAAGGCCCTCATGGACACAACACACATTAGGCCCCATCCTCAGGAAAATCCATTTCAACTCAGCCACCTCGGTTGCTCCCACAGAGCCACCGATCTCAACGCTATTGTTGCTAGGAGACAATTGTAATGCGAGGCGGGCTTCCCTGGCATCCATCCTCCAACGGTGCTCTGGAGTCATTCCATATGGGATGTCCTGGAGCTGCCCAACAGGTCTCAATTGTCCCACAGAAGGAATCCTTGAAGAGGGCATCCATAAACTCCCAACGTGGGAAAACCTCCATGGCCTGAGATTCCTCTCCGTTCATGAAGGGGCAGGCATGCACAGAAACTCCAACCTGAGCCAACGTCTGATCCTCGCCTTGGCTTCAGATGCTTGAGATATTGGATCTGATCTGCAGGGGGTACATGCCGTGCCCTCGGCCTGAAGCCCAAGTCTAGCTTGTGTTCTCAGACTTCTGTCCTCACACTCCTGGCCCAGAAGCTCTCAAGTTTGGCAATTCCGGACCCACAATGCAGCACTCTGCCTGCCCTCTAGAAAAAACATCTTGCCTAATGAGCTGCCCAGGAACCTAAAAGGGGGATAAACCTACACGGCACTCGACTGTACCCAAATTATATAGTCTAACCTGGTCACTAATGCACTGTCTGACACACCCTGAGCTAGAACCTCCTGACCAAAACCCAGGCAGATGAATGCACACTGAGCGTATGAGACCCACCATGGCCTTAGGTCGTCATCTCTTCCCAACTGCGATTTTTCAGGCTTCAGAACCTAGACCTTATCTCCAACCACTGCCCAGGGTTGAAAATGATGCAGAAATCAGAACACCTTCCCCATGGCAAGAGACCTTGTGATTGGCATGTTGTCCAAATCCAGTGTAGTTGAAACCAGTGTGGCCCATAAGGCCCCGCCCATGCTCGCAGGCCATATTGGTCACAAACTCACATTGTGACCCTCAGCATGAGCCCAGTCCTCAAGTCAGGCCTCTCAGTGGCTGGATGAAGAGATAGCATATTGGGCCTGCCATGCCCATAGTCCCCAATTTTTAACCATAGTTTGGGTTGTCCCTTCACTCTTTCCCAAGGCTCTGCTTTGGAATTCCTCTTTTGTTCGGACACCTGAGTTAATAAACAGGGAAGGAGACCTCCCATCCCACAGATTGACGAAAAACAATTGGGACGGGGCCAAATCCACAGAGAGGAAGATTCGTCCATGGCCCATGAGGCCTCCCCACATTCCACGGCCATTGTTGATATAAAATGCAGAGGCAAAACCTGATCAAGTGCCTCAGACTCGCTCTTTCTTCATATCCTGAAGAGTTCTTCTCATGGTTTGTAGATTGGGCCTGCATACCTACGTCCCCAAACCTGAGCTGAGTTTGTGTTTTTGGAATACTGTCCTCAAAGTCCTTTGCCACACATCCTCCAGGCTGGGTCCCCTGGAGCCACCCATTAGGACTGTGCCTACTCAATCCATGGGAATTCTTCTCATCCATTGTCCAAAATCGTACAAATTAGGAGAACTCTCCAAAGTCCCCGAGGCCATCCCAATAGTGTAGGTTTCCGGAGACAAACAAGGGCGGTCTGACACCAGGTGAGCATCTACCTCCACTCATACCATACATGGATGTCCCCAGAGAAGAAGATTGAACCAGAGAGTACGCTAGGCCATAATCAGATCCATTGCTTTGGTTTACAGGCATATCTCCTCAAAAGCCTGGATTCCAATACAAGCATAAGTGGTTTGCTGAGGCACCCATCAGAACAAATCTCGTCTCCACAAGGAAACTTGTGCATGGGATCTATGTCAAAAGCTTAGGAGAATACTACAGGGTCCCGGTGCCACCGCCCCATTCCAAGGCCCTCATGGACACAAACACACATTAGGCCCCATTCTCAGGAAAGTCTATTTCAACTAAGCCACCCAGGTTGCTCCCGCAGAGTCATCCGATCTCAAATGTATTGTTGCTAGGAGACAATTGGAATGCGAGGCGGGCTTCCCTGGCATCCATCTTCCAACGGTGCTCTGGAGTTAATCCATGTGGGATGTCCTGGAGCTGCCCAACATGTCTCAATTGTCCCCAGAAGGAATCCTTGAAGGGGGCATCCCATAACTCCCAACATGGGAAAAACTCCATGGCCTTGAGATTCCGCTCCGTTCATGAAGGGGCAGTCATGCACAGAAACTCCAACCTGAGCCAACGTCTGATCCTCGCCGTGACTTCAGATGTATGAGATATTGGTTCAGATCTGCAGGGGGTACCTGCCGCGCCCTCGGCCTGATGTCCAAGTCAACTTGTGTTCTCAAACTTTTGTCCTCACACTCCTGGCCGAGAAGACCGCAAGTTTGGCAATTCCGGACCCACAATGCAGCACTCTGCCTGCACTCTAGAAAAAATATCTTGCCTAATGAGCTGCCCAGGCACCTCAAATGTGGATAAACCTACACGGCACTCGACTGTACCCAAATTATATAGTCTAACCTGAGCTCTAATGCACTCTCTGACACAACCTGAGCCTGAACCTGCAGATCAACATCCAGGCAGCTGACCACACACTGAGCACATCAGACCCGCCATGCCCTTAGGTGGTCATCTCTTCCCAACAGCGGTTTTTCGGGCTTCAGAACCTAGGCCTTATCTCCAACCACAGCCCATGGTTGAAAATGATGCAGATATCAGAACACTTTTCCCATGGTTAGAGACCTTGTGATTGGCAAGTTGTCCAAAGTCCAGTGTAGTTGAAACCAGTGTGGCCCATGAGGCCCCGCCCATGCTCGCAAAACCACATTGGTCACAAACACACATTGTGACCCTCAGCCTGAGCCCAGTCCTCAAGTACGGCCTCTCAGTGGCTGGATGAAGAGACAGCATATTGGGCGTGCCATGCCCCTAGGCCCCAATTTTTAAACATAGTTTGGGTTGTCCCTTCACTCTTCCCCAGCGCTCTGTTTTGGAATTCCTCTTATGTTCGGACACCTGAGGTAATAAACCTGAAAGGAGACCTCCCATTCCACAGATTGACGAAAAACAATTGGGACTGGGCCAAATCCACAGAGAGGAAGATTCGTCCATGGGCCATGAGGCCTCCCCAAATTCCACGGCCATCATTGATACAAAATCCAAAGACAAAAGCCTGAGCAAGTACCTCAGACTCGCTCTTTCTTCATATCCTGAAGAGTTCTTTTCATGGTTTGTAGATTACGCCTGCCATACCTACGTCCCCAAACCTAAGCTGAGTTTCTGTTTTCAATCTTCTGTCCTCAAAGTCCTGGGCCACACACCCTCCAGGCTGGGGCGCCAGGAGCCACACATTAGTACTGTGCCTACCCAATCCATGGGAATTCTGCCCATTCCATTGTCCCAAATCGTACAAATTAGGAGAACCCTCCAAAGTCCCCGAGGCCCTCCCAATAGTGTATGTCTCCGGGGACAAACAGGCCGGTCTGACACCAGGTGATCATCTACCTCCACTCATTCCATAGATGGAGAACCCCAGAGAAGAAGATTGAACCAGACAGGACCCTAGGCCATAATCGGGTCCATTGCTTTGGTTTACAGGCATGTGTCCTCAAAAGCCTGGATTCCAATACCAGCATAAGGGGTTTCCTGAGGCACCCATCAGAAAAAATCTCGTCTCCACAAGGAAACTTTTGCATGGGAGCTATGTCAAAAGCTTAGGAGAATACTTCAGGGTCCCGGTGCCACCGCCCTAATCCAAGGCCCTCATGGACACAACACACATTAGGCCCCATCCTCAGGAAAATCCATTTCAACTCAGCCACCTCGGTTGCTCCCACAGAGCCACCGATCTCAACGCTATTGTTGCTAGGAGACAATTGTAATGCGAGGCGGGCTTCCCTGGCATCCATCCTCCAACGGTGCTCTGGAGTCATTCCATATGGGATGTCCTGGAGCTGCCCAACAGGTCTCAATTGTCCCACAGAAGGAATCCTTGAAGAGGGCATCCATAAACTCCCAACGTGGGAAAACCTCCATGGCCTGAGATTCCTCTCCGTTCATGAAGGGGCAGGCATGCACAGAAACTCCAACCTGAGCCAACGTCTGATCCTCGCCTTGGCTTCAGATGCTTGAGATATTGGATCTGATCTGCAGGGGGTACATGCCGTGCCCTCGGCCTGAAGCCCAAGTCTAGCTTGTGTTCTCAGACTTCTGTCCTCACACTCCTGGCCCAGAAGCTCTCAAGTTTGGCAATTCCGGACCCACAATGCAGCACTCTGCCTGCCCTCTAGAAAAAACATCTTGCCTAATGAGCTGCCCAGGAACCTAAAAGGGGGATAAACCTACACGGCACTCGACTGTACCCAAATTATATAGTCTAACCTGGTCACTAATGCACTGTCTGACACACCCTGAGCTAGAACCTCCTGACCAAAACCCAGGCAGATGAATGCACACTGAGCGTATGAGACCCACCATGGCCTTAGGTCGTCATCTCTTCCCAACTGCGATTTTTCAGGCTTCAGAACCTAGACCTTATCTCCAACCACTGCCCAGGGTTGAAAATGATGCAGAAATCAGAACACCTTCCCCATGGCAAGAGACCTTGTGATTGGCATGTTGTCCAAATCCAGTGTAGTTGAAACCAGTGTGGCCCATAAGGCCCCGCCCATGCTCGCAGGCCATATTGGTCACAAACTCACATTGTGACCCTCAGCATGAGCCCAGTCCTCAAGTCAGGCCTCTCAGTGGCTGGATGAAGAGATAGCATATTGGGCCTGCCATGCCCATAGTCCCCAATTTTTAACCATAGTTTGGGTTGTCCCTTCACTCTTTCCCAAGGCTCTGCTTTGGAATTCCTCTTTTGTTCGGACACCTGAGTTAATAAACAGGGAAGGAGACCTCCCATCCCACAGATTGACGAAAAACAATTGGGACGGGGCCAAATCCACAGAGAGGAAGATTCGTCCATGGCCCATGAGGCCTCCCCACATTCCACGGCCATTGTTGATATAAAATGCAGAGGCAAAACCTGATCAAGTGCCTCAGACTCGCTCTTTCTTCATATCCTGAAGAGTTCTTCTCATGGTTTGTAGATTGGGCCTGCATACCTACGTCCCCAAACCTGAGCTGAGTTTGTGTTTTTGGAATACTGTCCTCAAAGTCCTTTGCCACACATCCTCCAGGCTGGGTCCCCTGGAGCCACCCATTAGGACTGTGCCTACTCAATCCATGGGAATTCTTCTCATCCATTGTCCAAAATCGTACAAATTAGGAGAACTCTCCAAAGTCCCCGAGGCCATCCCAATAGTGTAGGTTTCCGGAGACAAACAAGGGCGGTCTGACACCAGGTGAGCATCTACCTCCACTCATACCATACATGGATGTCCCCAGAGAAGAAGATTGAACCAGAGAGTACGCTAGGCCATAATCAGATCCATTGCTTTGGTTTACAGGCATATCTCCTCAAAAGCCTGGATTCCAATACAAGCATAAGTGGTTTGCTGAGGCACCCATCAGAACAAATCTCGTCTCCACAAGGAAACTTGTGCATGGGATCTATGTCAAAAGCTTAGGAGAATACTACAGGGTCCCGGTGCCACCGCCCCATTCCAAGGCCCTCATGGACACAAACACACATTAGGCCCCATTCTCAGGAAAGTCTATTTCAACTAAGCCACCCAGGTTGCTCCCGCAGAGTCATCCGATCTCAAATGTATTGTTGCTAGGAGACAATTGGAATGCGAGGCGGGCTTCCCTGGCATCCATCTTCCAACGGTGCTCTGGAGTTAATCCATGTGGGATGTCCTGGAGCTGCCCAACATGTCTCAATTGTCCCCAGAAGGAATCCTTGAAGGGGGCATCCCATAACTCCCAACATGGGAAAAACTCCATGGCCTTGAGATTCCGCTCCGTTCATGAAGGGGCAGTCATGCACAGAAACTCCAACCTGAGCCAACGTCTGATCCTCGCCGTGACTTCAGATGTATGAGATATTGGTTCAGATCTGCAGGGGGTACCTGCCGCGCCCTCGGCCTGATGTCCAAGTCAACTTGTGTTCTCAAACTTTTGTCCTCACACTCCTGGCCGAGAAGACCGCAAGTTTGGCAATTCCGGACCCACAATGCAGCACTCTGCCTGCACTCTAGAAAAAATATCTTGCCTAATGAGCTGCCCAGGCACCTCAAATGTGGATAAACCTACACGGCACTCGACTGTACCCAAATTATATAGTCTAACCTGAGCTCTAATGCACTCTCTGACACAACCTGAGCCTGAACCTCCAGATCAACATCCAGGCAGCTGACCACACACTGAGCACAACAGACCCGCCATGCCCTTAGGTGGTCATCTCTTCCCAACAGCGGTTTTTCGGGCTTCAGAACCTAGGCCTTATCTCCAACCACAGCCCATGGTTGAAAATGATGCAGAAATCAGAACACTTTTCCCATGGTTAGAGACCTTGTGATTGGCAAGTTGTCCAAAGTCCAGTGTAGTTGAAACCAGTGTGGCCCATGAGGCCCCGCCCATGCTCGCAAAACCACATTGGTCACAAACACACATTGTGACCCTCAGCCTGAGCCCAGTCCTCAAGTACGGCCTCTCAGTGGCTGGATGAAGAGACAGCATATTGGGCGTGCCATGCCCCTAGGCCCCAATTTTTAAACATAGTTTGGGTTGTCCCTTCACTCTTCCCCAGCGCTCTGTTTTGGAATTCCTCTTATGTTCGGACACCTGAGGTAATAAACCTGAAAGGAGACCTCCCATTCCACAGATTGACGAAAAACAATTGGGACTGGGCCAAATCCACAGAGAGGAAGATTCGTCCATGGGCCATGAGGCCTCCCCAAATTCCACGGCCATCATTGATACAAAATCCAAAGACAAAAGCCTGAGCTAGTACCTCAGACTCGCTCTTTCTTCATATCCTGAAGAGTTCTTCTCATGGTTTGTAGATTACGCCTGCCATACCTACGTCCCCAAACCTAAGCTGAGTTTCTGTTTTCAATCTTCTGTCCTCAAAGTCCTGGGCCACACACCCTCCAGGCTGGGGCGCCAGGAGCCACACATTAGTACTGTGCCTACCCAATCCATGGGAATTCTGCCCATTCCATTGTCCCAAATCGTACAAATTAGGAGAACCCTCCAAAGTCCCCGAGGCCCTCCCAATAGTGTATGTCTCCGGGGACAAACAGGCCGGTCTGACACCAGGTGATCATCTACCTCCACTCATTCCATAGATGGAGAACCCCAGAGAAGAAGATTGAACCAGACAGGACCCTAGGCCATAATCGGGTCCATTGCTTTGGTTTACAGGCATGTGTCCTCAAAAGCCTGGATTCCAATACCAGCATAAGGGGTTTCCTGAGGCACCCATCAGAAAAAATCTCGTCTCCACAAGGAAACTTTTGCATGGGAGCTATGTCAAAAGCTTAGGAGAATACTTCAGGGTCCCGGTGCCACCGCCCTAATCCAAGGCCCTCATGGACACAACACACATTAGGCCCCATCCTCAGGAAAATCCATTTCAACTCAGCCACCTCGGTTGCTCCCACAGAGCCACCGATCTCAACGCTATTGTTGCTAGGAGACAATTGTAATGCGAGGCGGGCTTCCCTGGCATCCATCCTCCAACGGTGCTCTGGAGTCATTCCATATGGGATGTCCTGGAGCTGCCCAACAGGTCTCAATTGTCCCACAGAAGGAATCCTTGAAGAGGGCATCCATAAACTCCCAACGTGGGAAAACCTCCATGGCCTGAGATTCCTCTCCGTTCATGAAGGGGCAGGCATGCACAGAAACTCCAACCTGAGCCAACGTCTGATCCTCGCCTTGGCTTCAGATGCTTGAGATATTGGATCTGATCTGCAGGGGGTACATGCCGTGCCCTCGGCCTGAAGCCCAAGTCTAGCTTGTGTTCTCAGACTTCTGTCCTCACACTCCTGGCCCAGAAGCTCTCAAGTTTGGCAATTCCGGACCCACAATGCAGCACTCTGCCTGCCCTCTAGAAAAAACATCTTGCCTAATGAGCTGCCCAGGAACCTAAAAGGGGGATAAACCTACACGGCACTCGACTGTACCCAAATTATATAGTCTAACCTGGTCACTAATGCACTGTCTGACACACCCTGAGCTAGAACCTCCTGACCAAAACCCAGGCAGATGAATGCACACTGAGCGTATGAGACCCACCATGGCCTTAGGTCGTCATCTCTTCCCAACTGCGATTTTTCAGGCTTCAGAACCTAGACCTTATCTCCAACCACTGCCCAGGGTTGAAAATGATGCAGAAATCAGAACACCTTCCCCATGGCAAGAGACCTTGTGATTGGCATGTTGTCCAAATCCAGTGTAGTTGAAACCAGTGTGGCCCATAAGGCCCCGCCCATGCTCGCAGGCCATATTGGTCACAAACTCACATTGTGACCCTCAGCATGAGCCCAGTCCTCAAGTCAGGCCTCTCAGTGGCTGGATGAAGAGATAGCATATTGGGCCTGCCATGCCCATAGTCCCCAATTTTTAACCATAGTTTGGGTTGTCCCTTCACTCTTTCCCAAGGCTCTGCTTTGGAATTCCTCTTTTGTTCGGACACCTGAGTTAATAAACAGGGAAGGAGACCTCCCATCCCACAGATTGACGAAAAACAATTGGGACGGGGCCAAATCCACAGAGAGGAAGATTCGTCCATGGCCCATGAGGCCTCCCCACATTCCACGGCCATTGTTGATATAAAATGCAGAGGCAAAACCTGATCAAGTGCCTCAGACTCGCTCTTCTTCATATCCTGAAGAGTTCTTCTCATGGTTTGTAGATTGGGCCTGCATACCTACGTCCCCAAACCTGAGCTGAGTTTGTGTTTTTGGAATACTGTCCTCAAAGTCCTTTGCCACACATCCTCCAGGCTGGGTCCCCTGGAGCCACCCATTAGGACTGTGCCTACTCAATCCATGGGAATTCTTCTCATCCATTGTCCAAAATCGTACAAATTAGGAGAACTCTCCAAAGTCCCCGAGGCCATCCCAATAGTGTAGGTTTCCGGGGACAAACAAGGGCGTTCTGACACCAGGTGAGCATCTACCTCAACTCATACCATACATGGATGTCCCCAGAGAAGAAGATTGAACCAGAGAGTACGCTAGGCCATAATCAGATCCATTGCTTTGGTTTACAGGCATATCTCCTCAAAAGCCTGGATTCCAATACAAGCATAAGTGGTTTGCTGAGGCACCCATCAGAACAAATCTCGTCTCCACAAGGAAACTTGTGCATGGGATCTATGTCAAAAGCTTAGGAGAATACTACAGGGTCCCGGTGCCACCGCCCCATTCCAAGGCCCTCATGGACACAAACACACATTAGGCCCCATTCTCAGGAAAGTCTATTTCAACTAAGCCACCCAGGTTGCTCCCGCAGAGTCATCCGATCTCAAATGTATTGTTGCTAGGAGACAATTGGAATGCGAGGCGGGCTTCCCTGGCATCCATCTTCCAACGGTGCTCTGGAGTTAATCCATGTGGGATGTCCTGGAGCTGCCCAACATGTCTCAATTGTCCCCAGAAGGAATCCTTGAAGGGGGCATCCCATAACTCCCAACATGGGAAAAACTCCATGGCCTTGAGATTCCGCTCCGTTCATGAAGGGGCAGTCATGCACAGAAACTCCAACCTGAGCCAACGTCTGATCCTCGCCGTGACTTCAGATGTATGAGATATTGGTTCAGATCTGCAGGGGGTACCTGCCGCGCCCTCGGCCTGATGTCCAAGTCAACTTGTGTTCTCAAACTTTTGTCCTCACACTCCTGGCCGAGAAGACCGAAAGTTTGGCAATTCCGGACCCACAATGCAGCACTCTGCCTGCACTCTAGAAAAAATATCTTGCCTAATGAGCTGCCCAGGCACCTCAAATGTGGATAAACCTACACGGCACTCGACTGTACCCAAATTATATAGTCTAACCTGAGCTCTAATGCACTCTCTGACACAACCTGAGCCTGAACCTCCAGATCAACATCCAGGCAGCTGACCACACACTGAGCACAACAGACCCGCCATGCCCTTAGGTGGTCATCTCTTCCCAACAGCGGTTTTTCGGGCTTCAGAACCTAGGCCTTATCTCCAACCACAGCCCATGGTTGAAAATGATGCAGAAATCAGAACACTTTTCCCATGGTTAGAGACCTTGTGATTGGCAAGTTGTCCAAAGTCCAGTGTAGTTGAAACCAGTGTGGCCCATGAGGCCCCGCCCATGCTCGCAAAACCACATTGGTCACAAACACACATTGTGACCCTCAGCCTGAGCCCAGTCCTCAAGTACGGCCTCTCAGTGGCTGGATGAAGAGACAGCATATTGGGCGTGCCATGCCCCTAGGCCCCAATTTTTAAACATAGTTTGGGTTGTCCCTTCACTCTTCCCCAGCGCTCTGTTTTGGAATTCCTCTTATGTTCGGACACCTGAGGTAATAAACCTGAAAGGAGACCTCCCATTCCACAGATTGACGAAAAACAATTGGGACTGGGCCAAATCCACAGAGAGGAAGATTCGTCCATGGGCCATGAGGCCTCCCCAAATTCCACGGCCATCATTGATACAAAATCCAAAGACAAAAGCCTGAGCAAGTACCTCAGACTCGCTCTTTCTTCATATCCTGAAGAGTTCTTCTCATGGTTTGTAGATTACGCCTGCCATACCTACGTCCCCAAACCTAAGCTGAGTTTCTGTTTTCAATCTTCTGTCCTCAAAGTCCTGGGCCACACACCCTCCAGGCTGGGGCGCCAGGAGCCACACATTAGTACTGTGCCTACCCAATCCATGGGAATTCTGCCCATTCCATTGTCCCAAATCGTACAAATTAGGAGAACCCTCCAAAGTCCCCGAGGCCCTCCCAATAGTGTATGTCTCCGGGGACAAACAGGCCGGTCTGACACCAGGTGATCATCTACCTCCACTCATTCCATAGATGGAGAACCCCAGAGAAGAAGATTGAACCAGACAGGACCCTAGGCCATAATCGGGTCCATTGCTTTGGTTTACAGGCATGTGTCCTCAAAAGCCTGGATTCCAATACCAGCATAAGGGGTTTCCGGAGGCACCCATCAGAAAAAATCTCGTCTCCACAAGGAAACTTTTGCATGGGAGCTATGTCAAAAGCTTAGGAGAATACTTCAGGGTCCCGGTGCCACCGCCCTAAACCAAGGCCCTCATGGACACAACACACATTAGGCCCCATCCTCAGGAAAATCCATTTCAACTCAGCCACCTCGGTTGCTCCCACAGAGCCACCGATCTCAACGCTATTGTTGCTAGGAGACAATTGTAATGCGAGGCGGGCTTCCCTGGCATCCATCCTCCAACGGTGCTCTGGAGTCATTCCATATGGGATGTCCTGGAGCTGCCCAACAGGTCTCAATTGTCCCACAGAAGGAATCCTTGAAGAGGGCATCCATAAACTCCCAACGTGGGAAAACCTCCATGGCCTTGAGATTCCTCTCCGTTCATGAAGGGGCAGGCATGCACAGAAACTCCAACCTGAGCCAACGTCTGATCCTCGCCTTGGCTTCAGATGCTTGAGATATTGGATCTGATCTGCAGGGGGTACATGCCGTGCCCTCGGCCTGAAGCCCAAGTCTAGCTTGTGTTCTCAGACTTCTGTCCTCACACTCCTGGCCCAGAAGCTCTCAAGTTTGGCAATTCCGGACCCACAATGCAGCACTCTGCCTGCCCTCCAGAAAAAACATCTTGCCTAATGAGCTGCCCAGGAACCTAAAAGGGGGATAAACCTACACGGCACTCGACTGTACCCAAATTATATAGTCTAACCTGGTCACTAATGCACTGTCTGACACACCCTGAGCTAGAACCTCCTGACCAAAACCCAGGCAGATGAATGCACACTGAGCGTATGAGACCCACCATGGCCTTAGGTCGTCATCTCTTCCCAACTGCGATTTTTCAGGCTTCAGAACCTAGACCTTATCTCCAACCACTGCCCAGGGTTGAAAATGATGCAGAAATCAGAACACCTTCCCCATGGCAAGAGACCTTGTGATTGGCATGTTGTCCAAATCCAGTGTAATTGAAACCAGTGTGGCCCATAAGGCCCCGCCCATGCTCGCAGGCCATATTGGTCACAAACTCACATTGTGACCCTCAGCATGAGCCCAGTCCTCAAGTCAGGCCTCTCAGTGGCTGGATGAAGAGACAGCATATTGGGCCTGCCATGCCCATAGTCCCCAATTTTTAACCATAATTTGGGTTGTCCCTTCACTCTTTCCCAAGGCTCTGCTTTGGAATTCCTCTTTTGTTCGGACACCTGAGTTAATAAACAGGGAAGGAGACCTCCCATCCCACAGATTGATGAAAAACAATAGGGACGGGGCCAAATCCACAGAGAGGAAGATTCGTCCATGGCCCATGAGGCCTCCCCACATTCCACGGCCATTGTTGATATAAAATGCAGAGGCAAAACCTGATCAAGTGCCTCAGACTCGCTCTTTCTTCATATCCTGAAGAGTTCTTCTCATGGTTTGTAGATTGGGCCTGCATACCTACGTCCCCAAACCTGAGCTGAGTTTGTGTTTTTGGAATACTGTCCTCAAAGTCCTTTGCCACACATCCTCCAGGCTGGGTCCCCTGGAGCCACCCATTAGGACTGTGCCTACCTAATCCATGGGAATTCTTCCCATCCATTGTCCAAAATCGTACAAATTAGGAGAACTCTCCAAAGTCCCCGAGGCCATCCCAATAGTGTAGGTTTCCGGGGACAAACAAGGGCGGTCTGACACCAGGTGAGCATCTACCTCCACTCATACCATACATGGATGTCCCCAGAGAAGAAGATTGAACCAGACAGTACGCTAGGCCATAATCAGATCCATTGCTTTGGTTTACAGGCACATCTCCTCAAAAGCCTGGATTCCAATACAAGCATAAGTGGTTTGCTGAGGCACCCATCAGAACAAATCTCGTCTCCACAAGGAAACTTGTGCATGGGATCTATGTCAAAAGTTTAGGAGAATACTACAGGGTTCTGGTGCCACCGCCCCATTCCAAGGCCCTCATGGACACAAACACACATTAGGCCCCATTCTCAGGAAAGTCTATTTCAACTAAGCCACCCAGGTTGCTCCCGCAGAGTCATCCGATCTCAAATGTATTGTTGCTAGGAGACAATTGGAATGCGAGGCGGGCTTCCCTGGCATCCATCTTCCAACGGTGCTCTGGAGTTAATCCATATGGGATGTCCTGGAGCTGCCCAACATGTCTCAATTGTCCCCAGAAGGAATCCTTGAAGGGGGCATCCCATAACTCCCAACATGGGAAAAACTCCATGGCCTTGAGATTCCGCTCCGTTCATGAAGGGGCAGTCATGCACAGAAACTCCAACCTGAGCCAACGTCTGATCCTCGCCGTGACTTCAGATGTATGAGATATTGGTTCAGATCTGCAGCGGGTACCTGCCGCGCCCTCGGCCTGATGTCCAAGTCAACTTGTGTTCTCAAACTTTTGTCCTCACACTCCTGGCCGAGAAGACCGAAAGTTTGGCAATTCCGGACCCACAATGCAGCACTCTGCCTGCACTCTAGAAAAAATATCTTGCCTAATGAGCTGCCCAGGAACCTCAAATGTGGATAAACCTACACGGCACTCGACTGTACCCAAATTATCTAGTCTAACCTGAGCTCTAATGCACTCTCTGACACAACCTGAGCCTGAACCTCCAGATCAACATCCAGGCAGCTGACCACACACTGAGCACATCAGAGCCGCCATGGCCTTAGTTCATCATCTCTACCCAACTGCGGTTTTCAGGCTACAGAACCTAGTCCTTATCTCCAATCATTGCCCAGGGTTGAAAATGATGCAGAAATTACACCTTCCCCATGGAAAGAGACCTTGTGATTGGCATGTTGTCCAAAGTCCCGTGTAGTTGAAATTAGTGTGGCCCATGAGGCCCCACCCATGCTCACGGGCCACATTGGTCACAAACACACATTGTGACCCTCAGCCTGAGCCGAGTCCTCAAGTAAGGCCTCTCAGTGGCTGGATGAAGAGACAGCATATTGGGCGTGCCATGCCCCTAGGCCCCAATTTTTAAACATAGTTTGGGTTGTCCCTTCACTCTTCCCCAGGTCTCCGCTTTGGAATTCCTCTTTTGTTCGGACACTTGAGATAATAAACCTGAAAGGAGACCTCCCATCCCACAGATTGACGAAAAACAATTGGGACCGGGCCAAAACCACAGAGAGGAAGATTCGTCCATGGCCCATGAGGCCTCCCCACATTCCACGGCCATCGTTGATACAAAATACAGATACAAAAGCCTGAGCAAGTGCCTCAGACTCGCTTTTTCTTCATATCCTGAAGAGTTCTTCTCATGGTTTGTAGATTGGGCCTGCCATTCCTACGTCCCCAAACCTAAGCTGAGTTTGTGTTTTCAGACTTCTGTCCTCAAAGTCCTGGGCCAAACACCCTCCAGGCTGGGGCCCCTGGAGCCACACATTAGGACTGTGCCTACCCAATCTATGGGAATTCTGCCCATTCCATTGTCCAAAATCGTACAAATTAGGAGAACTCTCCAATGTCCCAGGGGCCATCCCAATAGTGTAGGACTCCGGGGACAAACAAGGGTGGTCTACAACAGGTGAGCATCTACCTCCACTCATTCCATAGATGGATATCCCCAGAGAAGAAGATTGAACCAGACAGGACCCTAGGCCATAATTGGATCCATTGCTTTGGTTTGCAGGCATGTCTCCTCAAAAGCCTGGTATCCAATACGAGCATAAGGGGTTTCCGGAGGCACCCATCAAAACAAATCTAGTCTCCACAAGGAAACTTGTGCATGGGAGCTATATCAAAAGCTTAGGAGAATACTTAGGGTCCAGGAACCACCGCCCCATTCCAAGGCCCTAATGGACACAAACACACATTAGGCCCCATCCTCAGGAAAGTCCATTTCAACTCAGCCACCCCGGTTGCTCCCGCAGAGCCATCCGATTTCAACTGTCTTGTTGCTAGGAGACAATTGGAATGCGAGGCAGGCTTCCCTGGCATCCATCCTCCAACTGTGCTCTGCAGTCATTCCATATGGGATGTCCTGGAGCTGCCCGACAGGTCTCAATTGTCCCGCAGAAGGAATCCTTGAAGGGGGCATCCCACAACTCCCAACGTGGGAAAACCTCCAGGCCCTTGAGATTCCGCTCCGTTCATGAAGGATAGTCATGCACAGAAACTCCAACCTGAGCCAACGTCTGATACTCGCCGTGATTTCAGATGCTTGAGATATTGGTTCAGATCTGCAGGGGGTACCTGCAGTGCCCTCGGCCAGAAGCCCAAGTCGAGCTTGTGTTCTCAGACTTCTGTCCTCACACTCCTGGCCCAGAAGCCCTCAAGTTTGGCAATTCCGGACCCACAATGCAGCACTCTGCCTGTCCTCTAGAAAAAATATCTTCCCTAATGAGCTGCCTGGACACCTCAAATGAGGATAAACCTACAAGGCACTCGAATGTACCCAAATTATATAGTCTAACCTGGGTACTCATGCACTGTCTGACACAACCTGAGCCAGAACCTCCTGACCAACACCCAGGCAGCTGACCACACAGTGAGCCTATCAGACCCGCCATGCCCTTAGGTGGTCATCTCTTCCGAACAGCGGTTTTTCGGGATTCAGAACCTAGGCCTTATCTCCAACCATGGCCCATGGTTGAAAATGATGCAGAAATCAGAACACCCTTTCCATGGTTAGAGACCTTGTGATTGGCAAGTTGTCCAAAGTCCAGTGTAGTTGAAACCAGTGTGGCCCATGAGGCCCCGCCCATGCTCGCAAAACCACATTGGTCACAAACACACATTGTGACCCTCAGCCTGAGCCCAGTCCTCAAGTACGGCCTCTCAGTGGCTGGATGAAGAGACAGCATATTGGGCGTGCCATGCCCCTAGGCCCCAATTTTTAAACATAGTTTGGGTTGTCCCTTCACTCTTCCCCAGCGCTCTGTTTTGGAATTCCTCTTATGTTCGGACACCTGAGGTAATAAACCTGAAAGGAGACCTCCCATTCCACAGATTGACGAAAAACAATTGGGACTGGGCCAAATCCACAGAGAGGAAGATTCGTCCATGGGCCATGAGGCCTCCCCAAATTCCACGGCCATCATTGATACAAAATCCAAAGACAAAAGCCTGAGCAAGTACCTCAGACTCGCTCTTTCTTCATATCCTGAAGAGTTCTTCTCATGGTTTGTAGATTACGCCTGCCATACCTACGTCCCCAAACCTAAGCTGAGTTTCTGTTTTCAATCTTCTGTCCTCAAAGTCCTGGGCCACACACCCTCCAGGCTGGGGCGCCAGGAGCCACACATTAGTACTGTGCCTACCCAATCCATGGGAATTCTGCCCATTCCATTGTCCCAAATCGTACAAATTAGGAGAACCCTCCAAAGTCCCCGAGGCCCTCCCAATAGTGTATGTCTCCGGGGACAAACAGGCCGGTCTGACACCAGGTGATCATCTACCTCCACTCATTCCATAGATGGAGAACCCCAGAGAAGAAGATTGAACCAGACAGGACCCTAGGCCATAATCGGGTCCATTGCTTTGGTTTACAGGCATGTGTCCTCAAAAGCCTGGATTCCAATACCAGCATAAGGGGTTTCCGGAGGCACCCATCAGAAAAAATCTCGTCTCCACAAGGAAACTTTTGCATGGGAGCTATGTCAAAAGCTTAGGAGAATACTTCAGGGTCCCGGTGCCACCGCCCTAAACCAAGGCCCTCATGGACACAACACACATTAGGCCCCATCCTCAGGAAAATCCATTTCAACTCAGCCACCTCGGTTGCTCCCACAGAGCCACCGATCTCAACGCTATTGTTGCTAGGAGACAATTGTAATGCGAGGCGGGCTTCCCTGGCATCCATCCTCCAACGGTGCTCTGGAGTCATTCCATATGGGATGTCCTGGAGCTGCCCAGCAGGTCTCAATTGTCCCACAGAAGGAATCCTTGAAGAGGGCATCCATAAACTCCCAACGTGGGAAAACCTCCATGGCCTTGAGATTCCTCTCCGTTCATGAAGGGGCAGGCATGCACAGAAACTCCAACCTGAGCCAACGTCTGATCCTCGCCTTGGCTTCAGATGCTTGAGATATTGGATCTGATCTGCAGGGGGTACATGCCGTGCCCTCGGCCTGAAGCCCAAGTCTAGCTTGTGTTCTCAGACTTCTGTCCTCACACTCCTGGCCCAGAAGCTCTCAAGTTTGGCAATTCCGGACCCACAATGCAGCACTCTGCCTGCCCTCCAGAAAAAACATCTTGCCTAATGAGCTGCCCAGGAACCTAAAAGGGGGATAAACCTACACGGCACTCGACTGTACCCAAATTATATAGTCTAACCTGGTCACTAATGCACTGTCTGACACACCCTGAGCTAGAACCTCCTGACCAAAACCCAGGCAGATGAATGCACACTGAGCGTATGAGACCCACCATGGCCTTAGGTCGTCATCTCTTCCCAACTGCGATTTTTCAGGCTTCAGAACCTAGACCTTATCTCCAACCACTGCCCAGGGTTGAAAATGATGCAGAAATCAGAACACCTTCCCCATGGCAAGAGACCTTGTGATTGGCATGTTGTCCAAATCCAGTGTAATTGAAACCAGTGTGGCCCATAAGGCCCCGCCCATGCTCGCAGGCCATATTGGTCACAAACTCACATTGTGACCCTCAGCATGAGCCCAGTCCTCAAGTCAGGCCTCTCAGTGGCTGGATGAAGAGACAGCATATTGGGCCTGCCATGCCCATAGTCCCCAATTTTTAACCATAATTTGGGTTGTCCCTTCACTCTTTCCCAAGGCTCTGCTTTGGAATTCCTCTTTTGTTCGGACACCTGAGTTAATAAACAGGGAAGGAGACCTCCCATCCCACAGATTGATGAAAAACAATTGGGACGGGGCCAAATCCACAGAGAGGAAGATTCGTCCATGGCCCATGAGGCCTCCCCACATTCCACGGCCATTGTTGATATAAAATGCAGAGGCAAAACCTGATCAAGTGCCTCAGACTCGCTCTTTCTTCATATCCTGAAGAGTTCTTCTCATGGTTTGTAGATTGGGCCTGCATACCTACGTCCCCAAACCTGAGCTGAGTTTGTGTTTTTGGAATACTGTCCTCAAAGTCCTTTGCCACACATCCTCCAGGCTGGGTCCCCTGGAGCCACCCATTAGGACTGTGCCTACCTAATCCATGGGAATTCTTCCCATCCATTGTCCAAAATCGTACAAATTAGGAGAACTCTCCAAAGTCCCCGAGGCCATCCCAATAGTGTAGGTTTCCGGGGACAAACAAGGGCGGTCTGACACCAGGTGAGCATCTACCTCCACTCATACCATACATGGATGTCCCCAGAGAAGAAGATTGAACCAGACAGTACGCTAGGCCATAATCAGATCCATTGCTTTGGTTTACAGGCACATCTCCTCAAAAGCCTGGATTCCAATACAAGCATAAGTGGTTTGCTGAGGCACCCATCAGAACAAATCTCGTCTCCACAAGGAAACTTGTGCATGGGATCTATGTCAAAAGTTTAGGAGAATACTACAGGGTCCTGGTGCCACCGCCCCATTCCAAGGCCCTCATGGACACAAACACACATTAGGCCCCATTCTCAGGAAAGTCTATTTCAACTAAGCCACCCAGGTTGCTCCCGCAGAGTCATCCGATCTCAAATGTATTGTTGCTAGGAGACAATTGGAATGCGAGGCGGGCTTCCCTGGCATCCATCTTCCAACGGTGCTCTGGAGTTAATCCATATGGGATGTCCTGGAGCTGCCCAACATGTCTCAATTGTCCCCAGAAGGAATCCTTGAAGGGGGCATCCCATAACTCCCAACATGGGAAAAACTCCATGGCCTTGAGATTCCGCTCCGTTCATGAAGGGGCAGTCATGCACAGAAACTCCAACCTGAGCCAACGTCTGATCCTCGCCGTGACTTCAGATGTATGAGATATTGGTTCAGATCTGCAGCGGGTACCTGCCGCGCCCTCGGCCTGATGTCCAAGTCAACTTGTGTTCTCAAACTTTTGTCCTCACACTCCTGGCCGAGAAGACCGAAAGTTTGGCAATTCCGGACCCACAATGCAGCACTCTGCCTGCACTCTAGAAAAAATATCTTGCCTAATGAGCTGCCCAGGAACCTCAAATGTGGATAAACCTACACGGCACTCGACTGTACCCAAATTATCTAGTCTAACCTGAGCTCTAATGCACTCTCTGACACAACCTGAGCCTGAACCTCCAGATCAACATCCAGGCAGCTGACCACACACTGAGCACATCAGAGCCGCCATGGCCTTAGTTCATCATCTCTACCCAACTGCGGTTTTCAGGCTACAGAACCTAGTCCTTATCTCCAATCATTGCCCAGGGTTGAAAATGATGCAGAAATTACACCTTCCCCATGGAAAGAGACCTTGTGATTGGCATGTTGTCCAAAGTCCCGTGTAGTTGAAATTAGTGTGGCCCATGAGGCCCCACCCATGCTCACGGGCCACATTGGTCACAAACACACATTGTGACCCTCAGCCTGAGCCGAGTCCTCAAGTAAGGCCTCTCAGTGGCTGGATGAAGAGACAGCATATTGGGCGTGCCATGCCCCTAGGCCCCAATTTTTAAACATAGTTTGGGTTGTCCCTTCACTCTTCCCCAGGTCTCCGCTTTGGAATTCCTCTTTTGTTCGGACACTTGAGATAATAAACCTGAAAGGAGACCTCCCATCCCACAGATTGACGAAAAACAATTGGGACCGGGCCAAAACCACAGAGAGGAAGATTCGTCCATGGCCCATGAGGCCTCCCCACATTCCACGGCCATCGTTGATACAAAATACAGATACAAAAGCCTGAGCAAGTGCCTCAGACTCGCTTTTTCTTCATATCCTGAAGAGTTCTTCTCATGGTTTGTAGATTGGGCCTGCCATTCCTACGTCCCCAAACCTAAGCTGAGTTTGTGTTTTCAGACTTCTGTCCTCAAAGTCCTGGGCCAAACACCCTCCAGGCTGGGGCCCCTGGAGCCACACATTAGGACTGTGCCTACCCAATCTATGGGAATTCTGCCCATTCCATTGTCCAAAATCGTACAAATTAGGAGAACTCTCCAATGTCCCAGGGGCCATCCCAATAGTGTAGGACTCCGGGGACAAACAAGGGTGGTCTACAACAGGTGAGCATCTACCTCCACTCATTCCATAGATGGATATCCCCAGAGAAGAAGATTGAACCAGACAGGACCCTAGGCCATAATTGGATCCATTGCTTTGGTTTGCAGGCATGTCTCCTCAAAAGCCTGGTATCCAATACGAGCATAAGGGGTTTCCGGAGGCACCCATCAAAACAAATCTAGTCTCCACAAGGAAACTTGTGCATGGGAGCTATATCAAAAGCTTAGGAGAATACTTAGGGTCCAGGAACCACCGCCCCATTCCAAGGCCCTAATGGACACAAACACACATTAGGCCCCATCCTCAGGAAAGTCCATTTCAACTCAGCCACCCCGGTTGCTCCCGCAGAGCCATCCGATTTCAACTGTCTTGTTGCTAGGAGACAATTGGAATGCGAGGCAGGCTTCCCTGGCATCCATCCTCCAACTGTGCTCTGCAGTCATTCCATATGGGATGTCCTGGAGCTGCCCGACAGGTCTCAATTGTCCCGCAGAAGGAATCCTTGAAGGGGGCATCCCACAACTCCCAACGTGGGAAAACCTCCAGGCCCTTGAGATTCCACTCCGTTCATGAAGGATAGTCATGCACAGAAACTCCAACCTGAGCCAACGTCTGATACTCGCCGTGATTTCAGATGCTTGAGATATTGGTTCAGATCTGCAGGGGGTACCTGCAGTGCCCTCGGCCAGAAGCCCAAGTCGAGCTTGTGTTCTCAGACTTCTGTCCTCACACTCCTGGCCCAGAAGCCCTCAAGTTTGGCAATTCCGGACCCACAATGCAGCACTCTGCCTGTCCTCTAGAAAAAATATCTTCCCTAATGAGCTGCCTGGACACCTCAAATGAGGATAAACCTACAAGGCACTCGAATGTACCCAAATTATATAGTCTAACCTGGGCACTAATGCACTGTCTGACACAACCTGAGCCAGAACCTCCTGACCAACACCCAGGCGGCTGACCACACAGTGAGCCTATCAGACCCGCCATGCCCTTAGGTGGTCATCTCTTCCGAACAGCGGTTTTTCGGGATTCAGAACCTAGGCCTTATCTCCAACCATGGCCCATGGTTGAAAATGATGCAGAAATCAGAACACCCTTTCCATGGTTAGAGACCTTGTGATTGGCAAGTTGTCCAAAGTCCAGTGTAGTTGAAACCAGTGTGGCCCATGAGGCCCCGCCCATGCTCGCAAAACCACATTGGTCACAAACACACATTGTGACCCTCAGCCTGAGACCAGTCCTCAAGTACGGCCTCTCAGTGGCTGGATGAAGAGACAGCATATTGGGCGTGCCATGCCCCTAGGCCCCAATTTTTAAACATAGTTTGGGTTGTCCCTTCACTCTTCCCCAGCGCTCTGTTTTGGAATTCCTCTTATGTTCGGACACCTGAGGTAATAAACCTGAAAGGAGACCTCCCATTCCACAGATTGACGAAAAACAATTGGGATTGGGCCAAATCCACAGAGAGGAAGATTCGTCCATGGGCCATGAGGCCTCCCCAAATTCCACGGCCATCATTGATACAAAATCCAAAGACAAAAGCCTGAGCAAGTACCTCAGACTCGCTCTTTCTTCATATCCTGAAGAGTTCTTCTCATGGTTTGTAGATTACGCCTGCCATACCTACGTCCCCAAACCTAAGTTGAGTTTCTGTTTTCAATCTTCTGTCCTCAAAGTCCTGGGCCACACACCCTCCAGGCTGGGGCGCCAGGAGCCACACATTAGTACTGTGCCTACCCAATCCATGGGAATTCTGCCCATTCCATTGTCCCAAATCGTACAAATTAGGAGAACCCTCCAAAGTCCCCGAGGCCCTCCCAATAGTGTATGTCTCCGGGGACAAACAGGCCGGTCTGACACCAGGTGATCATCTACCTCCACTCATTCCATAGATGGAGAACCCCAGGGAAGATGATTGAACCAGACAGGACCCTAGGCCATAATCGGGTCCATTGCTTTGGTTTACAGGCATGTGTCCTCAAAAGCCTGGATTCCAATACCAGCATAAGGGGTTTGCTGAGGCACCCATTAGAAAAAATCTCGTCTCCACAAGGAAACTTTTGCATGGGAGCTATGTCAAAAGCTTAGGAGAATACTTCAGGGTCCCGATGCCACCGCCCTAAACCAAGGCCCTCATGGACACAACACACATTAGTCTCTATCCTCAGGAAAATCCATTTCAACTCAGCCAGCTCGGTTGCTCCCACAGAGCCACCGATCTCAACGCTATTGTTGCTAGGAGAAAATTGTAATGCGAGGCGGGCTTCCCTGGCATCCATCCTCCAACGGTGCTCTGGAGTCATTCCATATGGGATGTCCTGGAGCTGCCCAACAGGTCTCAATTGTCCCACAGAAGGAATCCTTGAAGAGGGCATCCATAAACTCCCAACGTGGGAAAACCTCCATGGCCTTGAGATTCCTCTCCGTTCATGAAGGGGCAGGCATGCACAGAAACTCCAACCAGAGCCAACGTCTGATCCTCGCCTTGGCTTCAGATGCTTGAGATATTGGTTCCGATCTGCAGGGGGTACATGCCGTGCCCTCGGCCTGAAGCCCAAGTCTAGCTTGTGTTCTCAGACTTCTGTCCTCACACTCCTGGCCCAGAAGCTCTCAAGTTTGGCAATTCCGGACCCACAATGCAGCACTCTGCCTGCCCTCTAGAAAAAACATCTTGCCTAATGAGCTGCCCAGGAACCTAAAAGGGGGATAAACCTACACGGCACTCGACTGTACCCAAATTATATAGTCTAACCTGGTCACTAATGCACTGTCTGACACACCCTGAGCTAGAACCTCCTGACCAAAACCCAGGCAGATGAATGCACACTGAGCGTATGAGACCCACCATGGCCTTAGGTCGTCATCTCTTCCCAACTGCGATTTTTCAGGCTTCAGAACCTAGACCTTATCTCCAACCACTGCCCAGGGTTGAAAATGATGCAGAAATCAGAACACCTTCCCCATGGCAAGAGACCTTGTGAATGGCATGTTGTCCAAATCCAGTGTAGTTGAAACCAGTGTGGCCCATAAGGCCCCGCCCATGCTCGCAGGCCATATTGGTCACAAACTCACATTGTGACCCTCAGCATGAGCCCAGTCCTCAAGTCAGGCCTCTCAGTGGCTGGATGAAGAGACAGCATATTGGGCCTGCCATGCCCCTAGTCCCCAATTTTTAACCATAGTTTGGGTTGTCCCTTCACTCTTTCCCAAGGCTCTGCTTTGGAATTCCTCTTTTGTTCGGACACCTGAGTTAATAAACAGGAAAGGAGACCTCCCATCCCACAGATTGACGGAAAACAATTGGGACCGGGCCAAATCCACAGAGAGGAAGATTCGTCCATGGCCCATGAGGCCTCCCCACATTCCACGGCCATCGTTGATATAAAATGCAGAGGCAAAACCTGATCTAGTGACTCACACTCGCTCTTTCTTCATATCCTGAAGAGTTCTTCTCATGGTTTGTAGATTGGGCCTGCATACCTACGTCCCCAAACCTGAGCTGAGTTTGTGTTTTTAGAATACTGTCCTCAAAGTGCTTTGCCACACACCCTCCAGGCTGGGTCCCCTGGAGACACACATTAGGACTGTGCCTACTCAATCCATGGGAATTCTTCCCATCCATTGTCCAAAATCGTACAAATTAGGAGAACTCTCCAAAGTCCCCGAGGCCATCCCAATAGTGTAGGTTTCCGGGGACAAACAAGGGCGGTCTGACACCAGGTGAGCATCTACCTCCACTCATACCATACATGGATGTCCCCAGAGAAGAAGATTGAACCAGAGAGTACGCTAGGCCATAATCAGATCCATTGCTTTGGTTTACAGGCATGTCTCCTCAAAAGCCTGGATTCCAATACAAGCATAAGTGGTTTGCTGAGGCACCCATCAGAACAAATCTCGTCTCCACAAGGAAACTTGTGCATGGGATCTATGTCAAATGCTTAGGAGAATACTACAGGGTCCCTGTGCCACCGCCCCATTCCAAGGCCCTCATGGACACAAACACACATTAGGCCCCATTCTCAGGAAAGTCTATTTCAACTAAGCCACCCAGGTTGCTCCCGCAGTGTCATCCGATCTCAAATGTATTGTTGCTAGGAGACAATTGGAATGCGAGGCGGGCTTCCCTGGCATCCATCTTCCAACGGTGCTCTGGAGTTAATCCATATGGGATGTCCTGGAGCTGCCCAACATGTCTCAATTGTCCCCAGAAGGAATCCTTGAAGGGGGCATCCCATAACTCCCAACATGGGAAAAACTCCATGGCCTTGAGATTCCGCTCCGTTCATGAAGGGGCAGTCATGCACAGAAACTCCAACCTGAGCCAACGTCTGATCCTCGCCGTGACTTCAGATGTATGAGATATTGGTTCAGATCTGCAGGGGGTACCTGCCGCGCCCTCGGCCTGATGTCCAAGTCAACTTGTGTTCTCAAAATTTGTCCTCACACTCCTGGCCGAGAAGACCGCAAGTTTGGCAATTCCGGACCCACAATGCAGCACTCTGCCTGCCCTCTAGAAAAAATATCTTGCCTAATGAGCTGCCCAGGCACCTCAAATGTGGATAAACCTACACGGCACTCGACTGTACCCAAATTATATAGTCTAACCTGAGCTCTAATGCACTCTCTGACACAACCTGAGCCTGAACCTCCAGATCAACATCCAGGCAGCTGACCACACACTGAGCACATCAGAGACTCCATGGCCTTAGGTCATCATCTCTACCCAACTGCGGTTTTCAGGCTTCAGAACCTAGTCCTTATCTCCAATCACTGCCCAGGGTTGAAAATGACGCAGAAATTACACCTTACCCATGGAAAGAGACCTTGTGATTGGCATGTTGTCCAAATCCCGTGTAGTTGAAATTAGTGTGGCCCATGAGGCCCCGCCCATGCTCGCGGGCCACATTGGTCACAAACACACATTGTGACCCTCAGCCTGAGCCGAGTCCTCAAGTAAGGCCTCTCAGTGGCTGGATGAAGAGACAGCATATTGGGCGTGCCATGCCCCTAGGCCCCAATTTTTAAACATAGTTTGGGTTGTCCCTTCACTCTTCCCCAGGGCTCTGCTTTGGAATTCCTCTTTTGTTCGGATACCTGATGTAATAAACCCAAAAGGAGACCCTCCATCGCACAGATTGACGAAAAACAATTGGGACCGGGCCAAATCCACAGAGAGGAAGATTCGTCCATGGCCCATGAGGCCTCCCCACATTCCATGGCTACCGTTGATAAAAATCCAGAGACAAAATCCTGAGCAAGCGCCTAAGACTCGATCTTTCTTCATTTCCTGAAAAGTTCTTCTCATGGATTGTATATTGGACCTGCCATACCTACATACCCAAACCTAAGCTGTGTTTGTGTATTCTGACTTCAGTCCTCAATGTCCTGGGCCAGACACCCTCCAGGCTGGGGCCCCTGGAGCCACACATTAGGACTGTGCCTACCAAATACATGGGAATTCTGCCTACTCCATTTTCCAAATTCGTAGAAATTAGAAGAACTCTCCAAAGTCCCCGAGGCCATCCCAATAGTGTAGGTCTCCGGGGACAAACAAGTGCGGTCTGACACCAGGTGAGCATCTACCTCCACTCATTCCATAGATGGATATCCCCTGAGAAGAAGATTGAACCAGACAGGACCCTAGGCCATAATCGCATCCATTGCTTTGGTTTACAGGCATGTCTCCTCAAAGCCTGGATTCCAATACCAGCATAGGGGGTTTACTGAGGCACCCATCAGAACAAATCCCGTCTCCACAAGGAAACCTGTGCTTGGGAGCTATGTAAAAGCTTAGGAGAATACTTCAGGGTCCCGAATCAACCGCCCCATTCCAAGGCCATCATGGACACAAACACACATTAGGCCCCATCCTCAGGAAAGTCCATTTCAACTCAGCCACCCCGGTTGCTCCCACATAGCCATCCGATCTCAACTGTCTTGTTGCTAGGAGACAATTGGAATGCAAGGCGGCTTCCCTGGCATCCATCCTCCAAGGGTGCTCTGGAGTCATTCCATACGGGATGTCCTGGACCTGCCCAACAGGTGTCAATTGTCCAGCAGAAGGAATCCTTGAAGGGGGCATCCCACAACTCCCAACGTGGGAAAACCTTCATAGACTTGAGATTTTGCTCCGTTCAAGAAGGGGCAATCCTGCACACAAACTCCAACCTGAGCCAACGTCTAATCCTCGCCGTGACTTCAGATGCCTAAGATATTGGTTCAGATCTGCAAGGGGTACCTGCCGTGCCCTCGGCCCGAAGCCCAAGTCTAGCTTGTGTTCTCAGACTTCTGTCCTCACCCTCCTGGCCCAGAAGCCCTCAAGTTTGGCAATTCCGGACCCACAATACAGTACTCTTCCTGCCCTCTAGAAAAAATATCTTGCCTAATGAGCTGCCCAGGCACCTCAATGAGGATAATCATACACGGCACTCGACTGTACCCAAATTATATAGTGTAACCTGAGCTCTAATGCACTCTCTGACACAAACTGAGCCCAAACCTCCTGACCAACACCCAGCCAGCTGACCGCACAGTGAGCACATCAGACCCGCCATGGCCTAGGTCATCATCTCATCCCAATTGCGGTTTTCAGGCTTCAGAACTAGACCTTATCTCGAAACACTGCCCAGGGTTGAATATGTTGCAGAAATCAGAACTCCTTCCCCATGGCAAGAGACCTTGTGATTGGCATGTTGTCCAAAGTTCAGTGTAGTTGAAACCAGTGTGGCCCATGAGGCCCCGCCCATGCTCACAGGCCAAATTGGTCACAAACACACATTGTGGCCCTCAGCCTGAGCCGAGTCCTCAAGTAAGGCCTCTCAGTGTCTGGATGAAGAGAAAGCTATTGGGCCTGACATGCCCCTAGGCTCCAATTTTTAACCATAGTTTGGGTTGTCCCTTCACTCTTCCCCAGGGCTCTGCTTTGGAATTCTTCTTTGTTTGGGACACGTTAGATAACAAACCCGAAAGGAGACATCCATCCCACAGATTGACAAAAAACAAATGGGACCGGGCCAAATCCACAGAGAGGAAGATTCATCCATGGCGCATGAGGCCTCCACACATACCACGGCATTCGTTGAATCAAAATCCAGAGACAAAAGCCTGAGCAAGGGCCTCAGACTCTATCTTCATTTCTTGAAGAGTTCTTCTCATGGTTTGTAGATTGGGCCTGCCATACCTACGTCCCCATGCTTAAGCTGAGTTTGTGTTTTCAGACTTCTGTCCTCAAAGTCATGAGCCACACCCCTACAGGCTGGGGCCCCTGGAGCCACAAATAGGACTGTGCCTACCCAATCCATGAGACTTCTGCCCATTCCATTTTCCAAAATCGTACAAATTAGGAGTAACCTCCAAATTCCGAGGCCATCTCAATTGTGTAGGTCTCCGGGGAAAAACAAGGGCGGTGTGATACCAGCTGAGCACCTACCTCCACTCATACCATAGATGGATATACCCAGAGAAGAAGATTGAACCAGACAGTACGCTAGGCCATAATCGGATCCATTGCTTTGGTTTACAGGCATGTCTCCTCAAAATCCTGGATTCCAATACAAGCATAAGTGGTTTGCTGAGGCACCCATCAGAACAAATCTCGTCTCCACAAGGAAACTTGTGCATGGGATCTATGTCAAAAGCTTAGGAGAATACTTCAGGGTCCCGGTGCCACAGCCCCATACCAAGGCCCTCATGGACACAAACACACATTAGGCCCCATTCTCAGGAAAGTCTATTTCAACTAAGCCACCCCGGTTGCTCCCGCAGAGTCATCCGATCTCAACTGTATTGTTGCTAGGAGACAATTGGAATGCGAGGCTGGCTTCCCTGGCATCCATCTTCCAACGGTGCTCTGGAGTTAATCCATATGGGATGTCCTGGAGCTGCCCAGCATGTCTCAATTGTCCCCCAAAAGGAATCCTTGAAGGGGGCATCCCACAACTCCCAACATGGGAAAACCTCCATGGCCTTGAGATTCCGCTCCGTTAAAAAGGGGCAGTCATGCACAGAAACTCCAACCTGAGCCAACGTCTGATCCTCGCCGTGACTTCAGATGTATGAGATATTGGTTCAGATCTGCAGGGGGTACCTGCCGTGCCCTAGGCCTGATGTCCAAGTCAACTTGTGTTCTCAAACTTTTGTCCTCACACTCCTGGCCGAGAAGACCGCAAGTTTGGCAATACCGGACCCACAATGCAGCACTCTGCCTGCACTCTAGATAAAATATCTTTCCTAATAGGCTGCCCAGGCACCTCAAATTTGGATAAACCTACACGGCACTCGACTGTACCCAAATTATATAGTCTAACCTGAGCTCTAATGCACTCTCTGACAAAACCTGAGCCTGAACCTCCAGATCAACATCCAGGCAGCTGACCACACACTGAGCACATCAGACCCGCCATGGGCTTATGTCATCATCTCTACCCAACTGCGGTTTTCAGGCTTCAGAACCTAGACCTTATCTCCAACCACTGCCCAGGGTTGAAAATGACGCAGAAATCACACCTTCCCCATGGAAAGAGACCTGTGATTGGCATGTTGTCCAAAGTCCCGTGTAGTTGAAATCAGTGTGGCCCATGAGGCCCCGCCCATGCTCGCGGGCCACATTGGTCATAAACACACATTGTGACCCTCAGCCTGAGCCGAGTCCTCAAGTAAGTCCTCTCAGTGGCTGGATGAAGAGACAGCATATTGGGCGTGCCATGCCCCTAGGCCCCAATTTTTAACACCTAGTTTGGGTTGTCCCTTCACTCTTCCCCAAGGCTCTGCTTTGGAATTCCTCTTTTGGTGGGACACCTGAGGTAATATACCTGAAAGGAGACCTCCCATCCCACAGATTGACGAAAAACAATTGGGACCGGGGCATATCCACAGAGAGGAAGATTCATCCATGACCCATGAGGTCTCCCCACATTCCACGGCCACCGTTGATACAAAATCCAGAGACAAAATCCTGAGCAAGCGCCTAAGACTCGCTCTTTCTTCATTTCCTGAAAAGTTCTTCTCATGGTTAGTATATTGGGCCTGCCATACCTACGTCCCCAAACCTAAGCTGAGTTTGTGTATTCTTACTTCAGTCCTCAAAGTCCTGGGCCACACAACCTCCAGGCTGGGGCCCCTGGAGCCACACATTAGGTCTGTGCCTACCAAATACATAGAAATTCTGCCCACTCCATTTTCAAAAATCGTACAAATTAGGAGAACTCTCCAAATTCCTCGAGGCCATCCCAATAATGTAGGTCTCCGGGGACAAACAAGGGCGGTCTGACACCACTGAGCATCTCCCTCCACTCATACCATAGATGGATGTCCCCAGAGAAGAAGATTGAACCAGACAGGACCCTAGGACATAAACGGATCCATTGCTTTGGTTTACAGGCATGTCTCCTCAAAAGTCTGGATTCCATGACCAGCTTAGGGGTTTTTCTGAGGCACCCATCAGAACAAATCTCGTCTCCACTAGGAAACTTGTGCATGGGAACTATATCAAAAGCTTAGGAGAACACTTCATGGTCCCGGTGCCACTGCCCTATTCCAAGGCCCTCATGGACACAAACAAACTTTAGGCCCCATTCTCAGGAAAGTCCATTTCAACTCAGCCACCCCGGTTGCTCCGGCAGAGCCATCCGATCTCAAGTGTCTTGTTGCTAGGAGACAATTAGAATGCGAGGCAGGCTTCCCTGGCATCCATCCTTGAACGGTGCTCTGGATTCGTTCCATATCGGATGTCCTGGAGCTGCCCAACATGTCTCAATTGTCCCGAAGAAGGAATACTTGAAGGGGGTATCCCACAACTCCCAAAGTGGGAAAACCTCCATGGCCTTGAGATTCCGCTCCGTTCATGAAGGGGCAGTCATGCACCCGATACTCCAATCTGAGCCAACGTCTGATCCTCGCCGTGACTTCAGATGCATGAGATATTGTTTCAGATCTGCAGGAGTACCTGCCGTGCCCTGGCCGAAGGCCAATCTAGCTTGTGTTCTCAGACTTCTGTCCTCACACTCCTGGCCCAGAAGACCTCACGTTTGGCAATTCCAAACCCACAATGCAGCACTCTGTCTGTCCTCTAGAAAAAATACTTTGCCTAATGAGCTGCCCAGGTACCTCAAATGAGGATAAACCTACACGGCACTCGACTATACCCAAATTATATAGTCTAACCTGAGCACTAATGCACTCTCTGACACAACCTGAGCCCGAACCTCCTGACCAACACCCAGGCAGCTGACCGCACAGTGAGCACATCAGACCCACCAAGGCCTTAGGTCGTCATCTATTCCCATTTGCGGTTTTCATGCTTCAGAACCTACACCATATCGCCAACCACTGCCCAGGGTTGAAAATGATGCAGAAATCAGAACTCTTTCTCCATGGCAAGAGAGCTTGTGCTTGGAATGTTGTCCAAAGTTCAGTGTCGTTGAAACCAATGTGGCCCATGAGACCCCGCCCATGATTGCGGGCCACTATGGTCACAAACACACATTGTGACCCTCAGCCTGAGCCCAGTCCTCAAGTAAGGCCTCTCAGTGGCTGGATGAAGAGACAGCATATAGGTCCTGCCATGCCCCAAGCCACAATTTTTAACCATAGTTTGGGTTGTCCCTCCACTGTTCCCCAGGGCTCTGCTTTGGAATTCCTTTTTGGTTGGGACACCTGAGGTAACAAACCTGAAAGGAGACCTCCCATCCCAGAGATTGATGAAAAAGAATTCTGACCTGACCAAATCCACAGAGAGGAAGATTTGTCCATGGCCCATGAGGCCTCCCCACTTTCCACGGCCATCGTTGATTCAAAATCCATAGACAAAATCCTGAGCAAGCGCCTCTGACTCGCTCTTTCTTCATACCCTGAAGAGTTCTTCTCATGGGTTTTTAAATTGGGCCTGCCATATCTACGTCCCAAACCTAAGCCGAGATTGTATTTTCAGGTTTCTTTCCTCAAAGTCCTGGGGCACACCCTCCCGGCAGGAACCCCTGGAGCCACACATTAGACTGTGCCTACCCAATCCATGGGAATTCTGCCCATTCCATTGTCCAGAATCGTACAAATCAGGAGATCCCTCCAAAGTCCCGGAGGCCATCCCAATATTGTAGGTCTCCTGGGACAAACAAGGGCAGTCTGAAAGCAGCTGAGCATCTACCTCCACTCATATCATAGATGGATGTCCCCAGAGAAGAAGATTGAACAAGACAGGAACCTAGGCCATAATCGGATCCATTGCTTTGGTTTACAGTCATGTCTCCTCAAAAGCCTGGATTCCAATACAAGCATAGGGGGTTTCCTGAGGCACCCATCAGAACAAATCTCAACTCCACAAGGTAACTTGTGCTTGGGAGCTATGTCAAAAGCTTAGGAGAACAATTCAGGGTCCCGGTGCCACCACCCCATTCCAAGGCCCTCATGGACACAAACACACATTAGGCCCAATCCTCAGGAAAGTCCATTTCAACTCAGCCACCCCGGTTGCTCCCGCAGAGCTATCCGATCTCAACTGTCTTGTTGTTAGGAGAAAATTGTAATGCGAGGCAGGCTTCCCTGGCATCCATCCTCGAACGGTGCTCTCGAGTCATTCCATATTGGATATCCTGGAGGTGCCCAACAGGTCTCAATTGTCCTGCAGAAGGAATCCTTAAAGGGGGCATCCCAAAACTCCCAACGTGGGAAAACCTCCATGGCCTTGAGATTCTGCTCCGTTCATGAAGGGGAAGTCATGCACAGAAACTCCAACCTGAGCCATCGTCTGATCCTCGCTGATACTTCAGATACTTGAGATATTAGTTCAGATCTGCAGAGGGTAACTGCCATGCCATCGGCCTGAAGCCCAAGTCTAGCTTGTATTCACAGACTTCTGTCCTCACGCTCCTGACCTAGAAGTCCTCAAGTTTGGCAATTCTGGACCCACAATGCAGCACTCTGCCTGCCCTCAAAAAAAAATATCTTGCCTAATGAGCTGCCCAGGCACCTCAAATGAGCATAAACCTACACGGCACTCGACTGTACCCAAATAATATAGTCTACCCTGACCACTAATGTACTCTCTGACACAACCTGAGCGCAAACCTCCTGACCAACACCCAGGCAGCTGACTGCACAGTGAGCATATCAGACCCGCCATGTCCTTATGTCGTCATCTATACCCAACTGCGGATTTCAGGCTTTAGAACCTAGACCTTATCTCCAACCACTGCCCAGGGTTGAAAATGATGCAGAAATCAGAACTCTTTTCCCATGGCAAGAGAGCTTGTGCTTGGAATGTTGTCCAAAGTTCAGTGTATTTGAAACCAGTGTGGCCCATTAGGCCCCGCCCATGCTCACGGGCCACATTGGTCACAAACACACATTTTGACCCTCAGCCTGAGCCCAGTACTCAAGTAAGGCCTCTCAGTGGCTAGATGAAGAGAGAGCATATTGGGCCTGCCATGCCACTAGGCCCCAATTTTTAACTATAATTTGGGTTGTCCCTTCACTCTTCCCCAAGGCTCTGCTTTGGAATTCCTCTTTGTTTGGGACACCTAAGGTAACAAACCGGAAAGGAGACCTCCCATCCCACAGCTTGACGAAAAACAATTGGGACTGGGCCAAATCCACACAGAGGAAGATTCGTCCATGGCCCATGAGGCCTCCCCACAGTTCACGGCCATCGTTGATATAAAATCCAGAGACAAAAGCCTGAGCAAGCACCTCAAACTCGCTCTTTCTTCATATCCTGAAGAGTTCTTCTCATGGATTGTAGATTGGGCCTGCCCTACCTACGTCCCCAAACCTAAGCTGAGTTTCTGTTTTCAGATTCTGTCCTCAAAGTCCTGGGCCACACACCCTCCAGGCTGGGGCCCTTGGAGCCACACATTAGGACTGTACCTACCCGATCCATGGGAATTCAGCCCATTCCACTGTCCAAAATCGTACAAATTTGGACAACACTCCAAAGTCCCCGAGGCCATCCCAATAGTGTAGGATTCCAGGAAAAACAAGGGCGGTCTGACACCAGCTGAGCATCTACCTCCACTCATACCATAGATAGATGTTCCCAGAGAAGAATATTGAACCAGACTGGACCCTAGGCCTTAATCGGATCCATTGCTTTGGTTTACAGGCATGTCTCCTCAAAAGCCTGGATTCCAATATCAGTATAGTGGGTTTTCTGAGCCACCCATCAGAACAAATCTCGTCTCCACAAGGAAACTTGTGCATGGGAGATATGTCAAAAGCTTAGGAGAATACTTCAGTGTCCTGGTGCCACCGCCCCATTCCAAGGCCCTCATGGACACACACACACACACATTAGGCCCCATCCTCAGGAAAGTCCATTTCAATTCAGGCACCCCGGTTGCTCTCACAGAGCTATCCGATCTCAACTGTCTTGTTGCTAGGATAAATTGGAATGAGAGGCTGCCTTTCCTGGCATCCATTCTCGAACGGCGCTCTGGAGTCATTCCATATGGGATGTCCTGGAGCTCCCCAACAGCTCTCAAATGTCGCACAGGAGGAATCCTTAAAGGGGGAATCACACAACTCACAACGTGGGAAAACCTCCATGGCCTTGAGATTCCCTCCGTTCATGATGGGGCAGTCATGCACAGAAACTCCAACCTGAGCCAACGTCTGATCCTCGCCATTACTTCAGATACTTGAGATATTAGTTCAGATCTGCAGGGGGTACCTACCGTGCCCTCGGCCTGAAGCCCAAGTCTAGCTTGTATTCTCAAACTTCTGTCCTCACACTCCTGACCTAGAAGTCCTCAAGTTTGTATATTCCGGACCCACAATGCAGCACTCTGCCTGCCCTCTAGAAAAAATATCTTGCCTAATGAGCTGCCCAGGCACCTCAAATGAGCATAAACCTACAGGGTCTCGACTGTACCCAAATTATATAGTCTAACCTGACCACTAATGTACTCTCTGACACAACGTGAGCGCAAACCTCCTAACCAACACCCAGGCAGCTGACCGCACAGTGAGCATATCAGACCCGCCATGGCCTTATGTCGTCATCTATACCCAACTGCAGTTTTCTGCCTTCAGAACCTACACCTTATCTCCAACCACTGCCCAGGGTTGAAAATGATGCAGAAATCAGAACTCTTTATCCATGGCAAGAGAGCTTGTGCTTGGAATGTTATCCAAAGTTCAGTGTAGTTGAAACCAGTGTGGCCCATGAGACCCCGCCCATGATCGCGGGTCACATTGGTCACAAACACAGCCTGAGCCCAGTCCTCAAGTAAGGCCTCTCAGTGGCTGGATGAAGAGACAGCATATAGGGCCTGCCATGCCCCTAGCCACAATTTTTAACCATAGTTTGGGTTGTCCCTTCACTCTTCCCCAGGGCTCTGCTTTGGAATTCCACTTTGGTTGGGACACCTGAGGTAACAAACCTGAAAGGAGACCTCCCATCCCACAGATTGATGAAAAAGAATTCGGACCGGACCAAATCCACAGAGAGGAAGATTCATCCATGGCCCATGAGGCCTCCAACATTCCACGGCCATCGTTGATAAAAAATCCAGAGACAAAATCCTGAGCAAGCACCTCTGACTCGCTCTTTTTCATATTCTGAAGAGTTCTTCTCATGGGTTTTTAGTTTGGGCCTGCCATACCTTCGTCCCAAACCTAAGCCGAGTTTGTGTTTTCAGATTTCCGTCCTCAAAGACCTGGGGCAAACCCTCCCGGCTGGAGCCTCTGGAGCCACACATTAGACTGTGCCTACCAATCCATGGGAATTCTGCCCATACCATTGCCAAGAATCGTACAAATCAGGAGATCCCTCCAATGTCCCAAAGGCCATCCCAATAGTGTAGGTCTCCTGGGACAAACAAGGGCAGTCTGACAGCAGCTGAGCATCTACATCCACTCATATTATAGATGGATGTCCCCAGAGAAGAAGATTGAACCAGACAGGACCCTAGGCAATAATCGGATCCATTGCTTTGGTTTACAGTCATGTCTCCTCAAAAGCCTGGATTCCAATACGAGCATAGGGGATTTCCTGAGGCACCCATCAGAACAAATCTCGCCTCTACAAGGAAACTTGTCCATGGGAGCTATGTCAAAGCTTAGGAGAATACTTCAGGTTCCTGGTGCCACCGCCCCATTCCAAGGCCCTCATGGACACAAACACACATTAGGCCCCATCCTCAGGAAAGTCCATTTCAACTCAGCCACCCCGGTTGCTCCCGCAGAGCTATCCGATCTCAACTGCCTGTTGTTAGGAAAAAATTGGAATGCGAGGCTGGCTTCCCTGGCATCCATCCTCGAACGGTGCTCTGGAGTCATTCCATATTGGATATCCTGGAGCTGCCCAACAGGTCTCAATTGTCCCGCAGAAGGAATCCTTGAAGGGGGCATCCCAGAACTCCCAACGTGGGAAAACCTACATGGCCTTGAGATTCCATTCCGTTCATGAAGGGGCAGTCATGCACAGAAACTCCAACCTGAGCCAAAGTCTGATCCTCGCCATTACTTCAGATACTTGAGATATTAGTTCAGATCTGCAGGGGGTACCTACCGTGCCCTCTGCCTGAAGCCCAAGTCTAGCTTGTATTCTCAAACTTCTGTCCTCACACTCCTGACCTAGAAGTCCTCAAGTTTGTATATTCCGGACCCACAATGCAGCACTCTGCCTGCCCTCTAGAAAAAATATCTTGCCTAATGAGCTGCCTGGACACCTCAAATGAGGATAAACCTACACGGCACTCGACTGTACCCACATTATATAGTCTAACCTGAACACTAATGCACTGTCTGACACAACCTAGCCCGACCTCCTGACCCACACCCAGGCAGCTGACCGCACAGTGAGCACATCAGACCCGTCATGGCCTTAGGTTGTCATCTCTTCCCAACTGCCGTTTTCATGCTTCAGAACCTCGACCTTATCTCCAACCACTGCCCAGGGTTGAAAATGATGCAGAAATCAGAACACCTTCCCCATGGCAAGAGACCTTGTGATTGGCATCTTGTCCAAAGTTCAGTGTAGTTGAAACCAGTGTAGCCCATGAGGCCCCGGCCATGCTCGTGGGCCACATTGGTCACAAACATACATTGTGACTCTCAGCCTGAGCCCAGTCTTCAAGTAAGACCTCTCAGTGGCTGGATAAAGAGACAGCATATTGGGCCTGCCATGCCCCTAGGCCCCAATTTTAACCATAGTTTGGGTTGTCCCTTCACTCATCCCTAGGGCTCTGCTTTGGATTTCCTCTTTGGTTGTTACACTTGAGGTAACCAATCTTAAAGGAGACCTCCCATCCCACTGCTTGACGAAAAACAATTGGGACCAGAACAAATCCACAGAGAGGAAGATTCATCCATGGCCCATGAGGCCTCCCCACATTCGACGGCCATCGTTGATACAAAATCCAGAGACGAAAGCCTGAGCAAGCGCCTCAGATTAATTCTTTCTTCATATCCTGAAGAGTTCTTCTCATGGTTTGTAGATTGGGCCTGCCATACCCACGTCCCCAAACATATGCTGAGTTTGTGTTTCAGACTTCTGTCCTCAAAGTCCTGGGCCAAACACCCTCCTGGCTGGGGCCCCTAGAGCCACTAATTAGGACTGTGTCTACCCAATCCATGGGAATTCGCCCATTCCATTGTTGAAATCGTACAAATTAGGAGAACCCCCCAAAATCCCCGAGGCCATCCCAATAGTATAGGTCTCTGGGGACAAAAAAGGGCGGTCTGTCAGCAGCTGAGAATCTACCTCCACTCATACCATAGATGGATGTCCCCAGAGAAGAAGATTGAACCATACAGGACCCTAGGCCATAATCGCATCCATTGCTTTGGTTTACAGGCATGTCTCCTCAAAAGCCTGGATTCCAATACCAGCATAAGGGGTTTCCAAGCACCCATCAGAACAATTATCCTCTCCACAAGGAAACTTGTGCATGGGAGCTATGCCAAAAGCTTAGGAGAATACTTCAGGGTCCCGGTGCCACCGCCCTATTCCAAGACCCTCATGGACACAAACACACATTAGGCCCCATCCTCAGGAAGACCATTTCAACTGGGCCAATCGGTTACTCATGCATAGCCATCCGATCTCAACTCTCTTGTTGCTAGGAGACAATTGGAATGCGAGGCGGGCTTCCCTGGCATCCATCCTCCAATGGGGCTCTGGCGTCATTCCATATGGGATATCCTGGAGCTCCCAACAGGTCTCTATTGTCCCGCAGAAGGAATCCTTGAGGAGGCTTCCCACAACTCCCAACGTGGGGAAAACCTCCATGGCCTTGAGATTCCGCTTCGTTCATGAAGGGGCAGTCATGCCCAGAAATTCCAACCTGAGCCAACGTCTGATCTTCGCCGTGACTTCAGATGCATGACATATTGGTTCAGATCTGCAGGGGGTACCTGCCGTGCCCTCGGCCTGAAGCCCAAGTCTAGCTTGTGTTCTCAGACTTCTGTCCTCACACTCCTGCCCCAGAAGCCATCAAGTTTGGCAATTCCGGACCCACAATGCAGCACTCTGCCTGCCCTCTAAAAAAATATCTTTCCTAATGAGCAGCCCAGGCACCTCAAATGAGGATAAACCTACACGGCACTCGACTGTACCCAAACTATATAGTCTAACCTGAGCACTAATGCACTGTGTGACACAATCTGAGCCCCAACCTCCTGACCAACACCCAGGTAGCGGACCGCACAGTGAGCAAATCAGACCCGCCAAGGCCTTAGGTTGTCATCTCTTCCCAAATGCCGTTTTTTAGGCTTCAGAAGCTATACCTTATCTCCAACCACTGCCCAGGGTTAAAAATGATGCAGAAATCAGAACACCTTAACCATGCAAGAGATCTTGTGATTGGCATCTTCTCCAAAGTTCAGTTTAGTTGAAACCAGTGTAGCCCATGAGGCCCCGGCCAGGCTCGCAGGCCACAATGGTCAGAAACATACATTGTGACTCTCAGCCTGAGCCCAGTCTTCAAGTAAGACCTCTCAGTGGCTGGATGAACAGACAGCATATTGGGCCTGCCATCCCCTAGGCCCAATATTTTAACCATAGTTTGGGTTGTCCCTTCACTCTTCCCTAGGGCTCTGCTTTGGAATTCCTCTTTGGTTGGGACACTTGAGGTAACAAACCTGAAAGGAGACTTCCCATCCCACAGCTTGACGAAAAACAATTGGGAACAAACCAAATCCACAGAGAGGAAGATTCGTCCATTGCCCATGAGGCCTCCCCACATTCGACGGCCATCGTTGATACAAAATCCAGAGACAAAAGCCTGAGCAAGCGCCTCAGATTAATTCTTTCTTCATATCCTGAAGAGTTCTTCTCATGGTTTGTAGATTGGGCCTGCCATACCTACGTCCTCAAAGCTAAGCTGAGTTTGTGTTCTCAGACTTTTGTCCTCAAAGACCTGGGCCACACACCCTCCTGGCTGGGGCCCCTGCAGCCACTAATTAGGACAGTGTCTACCCAATCGATGGGAATTCTGCCCATTCCTTTGTCGAAATCGTACAAATTAGGAGAACCTTCCAAAATCCCCGAGGCCATCCCAATAGTGTAGTTAGCCGGGGACAAACAAGGGCGGTCTGACAACAGGTGAGCATCTACCTCCACTCATTCCATAGATGGATATCCCCAGAGAAGTAGCTTGAACCAGACAGGACCCTAGGCCATAATCGCATCCATTGCTTTGGTTTACAGGCTTGTCTCCTCAAAAGCCTGAATTCCAATACAAGCATAGGGGGTTTCCTGACACCCATCAGAAAAATCTCGTCTCCACAAGGAAACTTGGGCATGGGAGCTATTTCAAAAGTTTAGAAGAATACTTCAGTGTCCTGGTGCCACCTCCCCATTCCAAGGTACTCATGGACACAAACACACATTAGGCCCCATCCTCAGGAAAGTCCATTTCAACTCAGCCACCCCGGTTGCTCCCGCAGAACCATCCGATCTCAACTCTCTTGTTGCTAGGAGACAATTGGAATGTGAGGCGGGCTTCCCTGGCATCCATCCTCCAACGGTGCTCTGGCGTCATTCCATATGGGATATCCTGGAGCTGCCCAACAGATCTCAATTGTCCTGCAGAAGGAATCATTGAAGGGGGCATCCCAAAACTCCCAACGTGGGAAAACTTCCATGGCCTTGAGAATCCGCTCCGTTCATGAAGGGGCAGTCATGCACAGAAACTCCAACCTGATCCAACGTCTGATCCTTGCCGTGACTTCAGATGCATGAGATATTGTTTCAGATCTGCAGGGGGTACCTGCCGTGCCCTCGGCCTGAAGCCCAAGTCTAGCTTGTCTTCTCAGACTTCTGTCCTCACACTCCTGGCCCAGAAGCCCTCATGTTTGGCAATTCCGGACCCACAATGCAGCACTCTGCCTGCCCTCTAGAAAAAATATCTTTCCTAATGAGCAGCCCAGGCTCCTCAAATGAGAATAAATCTACACGGCACTCGACGGTACCCAAATTATATAGTCTAACCTGGGTACTAATGCACTGTGTGACACAATCTGAGCCCGAACTTCCTGACCAAGACCCAGCAGCTGAAAGCACAGTGAGCACATCACACCCGCCAAGGCCTAGGTCGTCATCTCTTCCCAACTGCGGTTTTCAGGCTTCAAAACCTAGACCTTATCTCCAACCACTGCCCAGGGTTGAAAATGATGCAGAAATCAGAACTCCTTCACCATGGCAAGAGACCTTCTGATTGGCATCTTGTCCAAAGTTCAGTGTAGTTGAAACCAGTGTAGCCCATGAGCACCCGGCCATGCTCGCGGGCCACATTGGTCACAAACACACATTGTGACTCTCAGCTCAGCCCAGTCCTCAAGTAAGTCCTCTCAGTGGCTGGATGGAGAGACAGCATATTGGGCCTGCCATGCCCATATGCCCCAATTTTTAACCATAGTTTGGGTTGTCCCTTCACTCTTCCCTAGGTCTCTGGTTTGCAATTCCTCTTTGGTGGGGGCACATTAGGTAACAACACTGAGAGGAGACCTCCCATCCCACAGCTTGACGAAAAACAATTGGGACTGGACCAAATCCACAGATAGGAAGATTCGTCCATGGACCATGAGGCCTCCCCACATTCCACTGCCATCGTTGATACAAAATCCAGAGACAAAAGCCTGAGGAATCGCCACAGATTCGCTCTTTCTTCATATCCTGAAGAGTTATTCTCATGGTTTGTAGATTCGGCCTGCCATACCTACGTCCCCAAACCTAAGCTGAGTTTGTGTTTTCAGACTTCTGTCCTCAAAGTCCTGGGCCACACACCCTCCAGGCTGGGGCCCCTGGAGCCACATATTAGGACTGTGCCTACCCAATACGTGGGAATTCTGCCCACTTCATTTTCCAAAATCGTACAAATTAGCAGAACTCTCCAATGAACCCGAGGCCATCCCAATAGTATAGGTCTCCCAGCACAAACAAGGGCGGTCTGACACCAGCTGAAATCTACCTCCACTCATACCATAGATGGATGTCCCCAGAGAAGAAATTGAACTACACAGGACCCTAGGCCATAATCGGAACCATTGCTTTGGTTTACAGGCATGTCTCCTCAAAAGTCTGGAATACAATACCAGCATAGGGGGTTTCCGGAGGCACCCATCAGAACAAATCTCGTCTCCACAAGGAAACTTGTGCATTGGAGCTATGTCAAAAGCTTTGGAGAATAGTTCAGGGTCCCGGTGCCACTGACCCATTCCAAGGCCCTCATGGACACAAACACACATTAGGACCCATCCTCAGGAATGTCCATTTCAACAGCCACCCTTGTTGTTCCCGCAGAACTATCCGATCTCAACTGTATTGTTGCTAGGAGACAATTGGAATGCGAGGCGGGCTTCCCTGGCATCCATCCTTCAATGCTGCTCTGGAGTCATTCCATATGGCATGTCCTGGAGCTGCCCAACAGGTCTCAATTGTCAGGCAGAAGGAATCCTTGAAGGGGGCATCCCAAAACTCCCTACGTGGGAAAACTTCCATGGCCTTGAGATTCCGCTCCGTTCATGAAGGGGCAGTCATGCACAGAAACTCCAACCTGAGCCAACGTCTGATCCTCGCCGTGACTTCAGATGCTTGAGATATTGGTTCAGATCTGCGGGTGTACCTTCTGTGTCCTCGGCCTGAAGCCCAATTCGAGCTTGTGTTCTCAGACTTCTGTCCTCACACTCCTGGCCCAGAAGCCCTCATGTTTGGCAATTCCGGACCCACAATGCAGCACTCTGCCTGCCCTCTAGAAAAAATATCTTTCCTAATGAGCAGCCCAGGCTCCTCAAATGAGAATAAATCTACACGGCACTCGACGGTACCCAAATTATATAGTCTAACTAGGGAACTACTACACTGTCTGACACAACCTGAAGCTGAGCCTCCTGACCAAGACCCAGCAACTGACCGCACAGTGAGCACATCAGTCCCGCCAAGGCCTAGGTCGTCATCTCTTCCCAACTGCGGTTTTCAGGCTTCAAAACCTAGACCTTATCTCCAACCACTGCCCAGGGTTGAAAATGATGCAGAAATCAGAACTCCTTCACCATGGCAAGAGACCTTCTGATTGGCATCTTGTCCAAAGTTCAGTGTTGTTGAAACCAGTGTAGCCCATGAGCACCCGGCCATGCTCGCGGGCCACATTGGTCACAAACACACATTGTGACTCTCAGCTCAGCCCAGTCCTCAAGTAAGTCCTCTCAGTGGCTGGATGGAGAGACAGCATATTGGGCCTGCCATGCCCATATGCCCCAATTTTTAACCATAGTTTGGGTTGTCCCTTCACTCTTCCCTAGGTCTCTGGTTTGCAATTCCTCTTTGGTGGGGGCACATTAGGTAACAACACTGAGAGGAGACCTCCCATCCCACAGCTTGACGAAAAACAATTGGGACTGGACCAAATCCACAGATAGGAAGATTCGTCCATGGACCATGAGGCCTCCCCACATTCCACTGCCATCGTTGATACAAAATCCAGAGACAAAAGCCTGAGGAAGCGCCGCAGATTCGCTCTTTCTTCATATCCTGAAGAGTTCTTCTCATGGTTTGTAGATTCGGCCTGCCATACCTACGTCCCCAAACCTAAGCTGAGTTTGTGTTTTCAGACTTCTGTCCTCAAAGTCCTGGGCCACACACCCTCCAGGCTGGGGCCCCTGGAGCCACATATTAGGACTGTGCCTACGCAATACGTGGGAATTATGCCCACTACATTTTCCAAAATCGTACAAATTAGCAGAACTCTCCAATGTACCCGAGGCCATCCCAAAAGTATAGGTCTCCCAGCATAAACAAGGGCCGTCTGACACAGGCTGAAATCTACCTCCACTCATACCATAGTTGGATGTCCCCAGAGAAGAAATTGAACTACACAGGACCCTAGGCCATAATCGGAACCATTGCTTTGGTTTACAGGCATGTCTCCTCAAAAGTCTGGAATCCAATAGCAGCATAGGGGGTTTCCGGAGGCACCCATCAGAACAAATCTCGTCTCCACAAGGAAAATTGTGCATTGGAGCTATGTCAAAAGCTTGGGAGAATACTTCAGGGTCCCGGTGCCACCGCCCCATTCCAAGGCCCTCATGGACACAAACACACATTAGGACCCATCCTCAGGAATGTCCATTTCAACAGCCACCCTTGTTGTTCCCGCAGAGCTATCCGATCTCAACTGTATTGTTGCTAGGAGACAATTGGAATGCGAGGCGGGCTTCCCTGGCATCCATCCTCCAACGCTGCTCTGGAGTCATTCCATATGGCATGTCCTGGAGCTCCCCAACAGGTCTCAATTGTCAGGCAGAAGGAATCCTTGAAGGGCGCATCCCACAACTCCCTATGTGGGAAAACCTCCAAGGCCTTGAGATTCCGCTCCGTTCATGAAGAGGCAGTCATGCACAGAAACTCCAACCTGAGCCAACGTCTGATCCTCGCTGTGACTTCAGATGCTTGAGATATTGGTTCAGATCTGCGGGTGTACCTTCTGTGTCCTCGGCCTGAAGCCCAATTCGAGCTTGTGTTCTCAGACTTCTGTCCTCACACTCCTGGCCCAGAAGCCCTCAAGTTTGGCAATTACGGACCCACAATGCAGCACTCTGCCTGCCCTCTAGAAAAAATATCTTGCCTATTGAGCTGCCCAGGCACCTCAAATGAGGATAAACCTACACGGAACTCGACTGTACCCAAATTATATAGTCTATCCTGGGCACTAATACACTGTCTGACACAACCTGAAGCTGAGCCTCCTGACCAAAACCCAGGCAGCTGACCGCACAGTGAGCAAATCAGACCTGCCATGGTTTTAGTTCGTCATCTCTTCCTAACTACGGTTCAGGACTCAGAATCTAGACATTATCTACAACCACTGCCCATGGTTGAAAATAATGCAGAAATCAGAACTCCTTCCCCATGGCAAGAGACCTTTTGATTGGCATGTTGTTCAAAGTTCAGTGTAGTTGAAAAAAGTGTGGCCCATGAGGCCCCGCCCATGCTCGCGGGGAAAATTGATCACAAACAAACATTGTGACCCTCAGCCTTAGCTCAGTCCTCAAGTAAGGCCTCTCAGTGGCTGGATGAAGAGACAGCATATTGGGCCTGCCATGCCCCTAGGCCGCAATTTTTACCATAGTTTGGGTTGTACCTTCACTCTTTCACAGGGCTCTGCTTTGGAATTCCTCTTTTGTTCGACACATGAGGTAATGAAACTGAAAGGAGTCTTCCCATTCCACAGATTGACGTAAAACAATTTGGACCGGGCCAAATCCACAGAGAGGAAAATTCGTCCATGGCCCATGAGGACTCCCCACATTCCACGGCCATCGATGATATAAAATCCAGAGACTAAAGGCTGAGCAAGTTCCTCAGAATCACTCTTTCTTCATATCCTGAAGAGTTCTTCTCTAGGTTTGTAGATTGGGCTGCCATACCTACGTCCCCAAACCTAACCTGAGTTTGGGTTTTCAGACTTCTGTCCTCAAAGTCCTGGGCCACACACCGTCAAGGCTGGGGCCCCTGGAGCCACACATTAGGACTGTGCCTGCCCAATCCATGGAAATTCTCCCCATTCCATTGTCCAAAATCTTAAAAATTAAGAGAACTCTCCAAAGACCCCGAGGCCATCCCAATAGTGTAGGTCTCCGGGGACAAACAAGGGAGGTCTGACACCAGTTGAGCATCTACCTCCACACATTCCATCGATGGATATCACCAGAGAATAAGATTGAACCAGACAGGACCCTAGGCCATAATCGGATCCATTGATTTGGTTTACAGGCATGTCTCCTCAAAAGCCAGGATTCCAATACCAGCATAAGGGGTTCCCGAGGCACCCATCAGAACAAATCTCGTCTCCACAAGGAAACTTGTGCATGGGAGCTATGTCAAAAGCTTAGGAGAATACTTCAGGGTCCCGGTGCCACCGCCCCATTCCAAGGCCCCCATGGACACAAACACACATTAGACCCCAAGCTCAGGAAAGTCCATTTCATCTAGGCCACCCCGGTTGCTCCCACAGAGCCATCCGATCTCAAATGTATTGCTAGGAGACAATTGGAATGCGAGGCAGGCTTCCGGCCATCCATCCTCCAATGGTGCGATGGAGTCATTCCATATGGGATGTCCTGGAGCTGCCCAACAGGTCTCAATTGTCCTGCAGAAGGAATCCTTGAAGGGGGCATCCCACAACTCCCAACGTGGGAAAACCTCCATGGCCTTGAGATTCCGCTCCGTTCATGAAGGGTCAGTCATGCAGAGAAACTCCAACCTGAGCCAACGTCTGATCCTCGCCGTGACTTCAGATGCTTGAGATATTTGTTCAGATCTGCGGGTGTACCTGCCGTGTCCTCGGCCTGAAGCCAAAGTCGAGCTTGTGTTCTCAGACTCCTGTCCTAACACTCCTGGCCCAGAGGCCCTCACTTTTGGCAATTTCGGAACCACAATGCAGCACTCTGCCTGCCCTCTAGAAAAAATATCGCGCCTAATGAGCTGCCCAGGCACCGCAAATGAGGATAAACCTACACGGCACTCGACTGTACCAAATTTTATAGTCTAACCTGGGCACTAATGCACTGTCTGACACAACCTGAGCCAGAACCTCCTGACCAAAACCCAGGCAGCTGACCGCTCACTGAGCTTATCAGACCCGCCATGGCCTTAGGTCGTCATCTCTTCCCAACTGCTGCTTTTCAGGCTTCAGGACCTAGACGTTATCTCCAACCACTGCCCAGGGTTGAAAATGATGCAGAAATCAGAACACCTTCCCCATGGCAAGAGACCTTGTGATTGGCATGTTGTCCAAATTCCAGTGTAGTTGAAACCAGTGTGGCCCATAAGGCCCCGCCCATGCTCGCGGGCCACATTGGTCACAAACACACATTGTGACTGTCAGCCTGTGCCCAGTTATCAAGTAAGGCCTCAGTTGCTGGATGAAGAGACAGCATATTGGGCCTGCCATGCCCGTAGGCCCCAATTTTTAACCATAGTTTGGTTTGTCCCTTCACTCTTCCCCAGGCCTCCTCTTTGGAATTCCTCTTTGGTTCGGACACCTGAGGTAATAAACCTGAAAGGAGACCTCCCTTCCCACAGATTGACGAAAAAAATTGGGACTGGGCCAAATCCACAGAGAGGAAGATTCGTCCATGGCCCATGAGGCCTACCAACATTCCACGGCCATCGTTGATACAAAATCCAGAGACAAACACCTGAGCAATTCCTCAAAATCGCTCTTTCTTCATCAACTGAAGAGTTCTTCTCATGGTTTGTAGATTGGGCCTGCCAAACCTACGTCCCCAAACCTAAGCTGAGTTTGTGTTTTCAGAATTCTGTCCTCAAAGTCCTGGGCCACACACCCTCCAGGCTGGGGCCCCTGGAGCCACACATTAGGACTGTGCCTACCCAATCCATGGGAATTCTGCCCATTCCATTGTCCAAAATCATACGAATTAGGAGAACTCTCCAAAGTCCCCGATGCCATCCCAATACTGTAGGTCTCCGGGGACAAACAAGGGCGGTCTGACACCAGGTGAGCATCTACCTCCACTCATTCCATAGATGGATATCCCCAGAGAAGAAGATTGAACCAGACAGGCTGTAGGCCATAATCGGATCCATTGCTTTCGTTTACAGGCATGTCTCTTCAAAAGCCTGAATTCCAATACCATCATAAGGGGTTTCCTGAGGCACCCATCAGAACAAATCTCGTCTCCAAATTGAAACTTGTGCATGGGAGCTATGTCAAAAGCTTAGGAGAATACTTCAGGGTCCTGGTGCCAACTCCCCATTCCAAGGCCCTCATGGACACAAACACATATTAGGCCCCATCCTCAGGAAAGTCCATTTCAACACAGCCACCAAAGTTTCTCCCGCAGAGCCATCCGATCTCAACTCTCTTGTTGCTAGGAGACAATTGGAATGCGAGGCGGGCTTCCCTGGCATCCATCCTCCAAAGTTGCCCCGGCGTCATTCCATATGGGATGTCCTGGAGCTGCCCAACAGGTCTCTATTATCCCGCAGAAGGAATCCTTGAAGGGGGCATCCCACAACCCCAACGTTGGAAAACCTGCATGGCCTTGAGATTCCGCTCTGTTCATGAAGGGGCAGTCTTGCACAGAAACTCCAATCTGATCCAACGTCTGATCCTTGCCGTGACTTCAGATGCATGAGATATTGGTTCAGATTTGCAGGGGGGTAACTGCCATGCCCTCGGCCTGAAGCCCAAGTGTAGCTTGTGTTCTCAGACTTCTGTCCTCACACTCCTGGCCCAGAAGCCCTCAAGTTTGGCAATTCCGGACCCACAATGCAGCACTCTGCCTGCCCTCTAAAAAAATATCTGGCCTAATGAACAGCCCAGGCACCTCAAATGAGGATAAACCTACACGGCACTCGACTGTACCCAAAATATATAGTCTAACCTGAGCACTAATGCACTGTGTGACACAAATGAGCCCGAACCTCCTGACCAACACCCAGGCGGCTGACCGCACAGTGAGCACTTCAGACCCGCCATGGCCTTTGGTCGTCATCTCTTCCCAAGTGCGGTTTCATGCTTCGGAACCTAGACCTTATTTCCAACCACTGCCCAGGTTTGAAAATGATGCGGAAATCAGAAATCCTTACCCATGGCAAGAGAGCTTGTGATTGGTATGTTGTCCAAAGTCCAGTGCAGTTGAAACCAGTGTGGCCCATGAGGCCCCGCCCATGCTCCCGGGACACATTGGTCACAAAAACACATTGTGACCCTCAGCCTGAGACCAGTCTTCAAGTAAGGTCTCTCAGTGGCTGATGAAGAGACAGCATATTGGGCCTTGCATGCCCCTAGGCCCAAATTTTTAACCATATTTGGGTTGTCCCTTCTCACTTCCCTAGGGCTCTGCTTGGAATTCCTCTTTCTTTGGGACACCTAAGGTAACAAACCTGAAAGGGGACCTCCATCCCACAGCTTGACGAAAAACAATTGGGACCGGGCCAAATCCACAGAGAGGAATATTCGTCCATGTCCCATGATGCCTCCCCATATACCACGGACATCGTTGATACAAAATCCAGAGACAAAAGCCTGAGCAAGCGCCTCAGACTCGCTCTTTCTTCATATCCTGATGAGTTTTTCTCATGGTTTGTAGATTGGTCCTGCCATACCTACGTCCCCAAACCTAAGCTGAGTTTGTGTTTTCAGACGTCTGTCCTCAAAGTCCTGGGCCACACACCCTCCAGGCTTGGGCCCCTGGAGCCACACATTAGGACTGTGCCTACCAATCCATGAGAATTCTGCCCATTCCATTGTCCAAAATCGTACAAATTAGGAGAAACCTCCAAAGTCCCTGAGGCCATCCCAATTGTGTAGGTCGCCCGGAACAAAGATGGGCTGTCTGACACCAGCTGATAATCTACCACCACTCAGACTATACATGGATGTCCCCAGAGGAGAAGATTGAACCACACAGGACCCTAGGCTATAATAGGATCCAATGCCCTGGTTTACAGGCATGTCTCCTCAAAAGCCTGATTCCAATACGAGCATAGGGGTTTTGCTGAGGCACCTAGCAGAACTCATCTCGTCTCCACAAGGAAACCTGTGCATGGGAGCCATCTGAAGCATAGGAGAGTACTCAGGGTCCCGGGGTCACCGCCCCATTCCAAGGCCCTCATGGACACAAAAACACATTAGGAACCATCCTCAGGAAAGTCCATTTCAACTCAGCCACCCCGGTTGCTCCCACAGAGCCATCAGCTCTAAACTGTCTTGTTGCCAGGAGACAATTGGAATGCGAGGCGGGCTTCCCAGGCATCCATCCTCGAACGGTGCTCTGGAGTCCTTCCATATGGGATGTCCTGGAGCTGTCCAACAGGTCTCAATTGTCCCGCACAAGGAATCCTTGAAGGGGGCATCCCACAACTCCCAACGTGGGAAAACTTCAGTGGCCTCAGATTCTGCTCCCTTCATGAAGCGGCCGTCATGCACGGAAACTCCGACCTGAGCCAACGTCTGACCTCGCCATGACTTCAGATGCATGAGTATTGGTTCAGATCTGCAGGGAGTACCTGCCGTGCCCTCGGCCTGAAACCCAAGTCTAGCTTGTCTTCTCAGACTTCCGTCCTCACACTCCTGCCCCCGAAGCCCTCAAGTTTGGCAATAACGGACCCACAATGCAGCACTCTGCCTGCCCTCTACAAAAAAACTATTGCCTCATGAGCTGCCCAGGCACCTTCAATGAGGATAAACCTCCACAGCACTCGACTTTACCCAAATTATATAGTCTAACCTGGGCACTAATGCACTGTCGGACACAACCTGAGCCCGGACCTCCTGACCAACACCCGGAAAACAGACCGCACACTGAGCACATAAGACCCGCCATGGCCTTAGGTCATCATCTCTTCCCTACCTCCGTTTTCAGGCCTCAGAACCGATACCTTATCTCCAATCACTGCCCAGGGGTGAGTTTGATGCAGAAATCAGAACACCTCCTTACCCATAGTAAGAAACGTTGTGGTTGGCATGTCGTCCAACGTTCAGTGTAGGAGAAACCAGCATTCACCCTGAGGCCCCGCCCATTCTTGAGTGCGACAAGGGCATATACATGCATTGTGACCCTCAGCATGAGTCCTGTCCTCTAGTAAGTCGTCTCTGTGACTGGAACTTTAGATGTGATAATGGGCTTGATATGTCCCTAAGCCCCAATTTTTAACTAGATTTCTGATTGTCAAGTCACCCCCCCCCCCAGGGCTTTACTCTGGAATCCCTCATTCGGTGGGACACTTGAGGTTAAAAAGAAAACAACATCAAAAAAAAACAAAAACAAAAAAAAAAAGAATTCTTCCATCCCACAGAGTGACCCCAAACGCTTTGGACTGGACCAAACCACCAGGAAGTACGACTCGTCCACTTCCCATGAAGTCATCCAGAAATTTCACGACCATGAGTGACACGATATCCAGAGACAAAAACTTGAGTAAGAGCCTCACACTCACCTTTTTCTCAAATCCCGAAATGTTCTCCTCATGTTCTGTAGATAAGTCCTGCCATACCTATGACCTGAAACATAAGCCAAGTTTGTGTTTTCAGACAACGATCCAAAAAGCCCTGGCCTACACAACCTACAGCCTCAGGTCCCTGGAGCCAAACCTGAGGACTGTACTTGCCCTCTCCAAGGGAATTGTGTGTGCCTATTCCAATGGCCACATCCCTTCTAATAGGATAAACCTCCAAAGTCCCTGATCCATGTCATTAGTGGTGGCTTCCCAGGTAAAACAGGGGCAATCTGAGCCCATCTGAGCACCTACCTGTACTCAGACCCATAGACAGATGTCCCCAGAGGTAAAAAGGAAAGAACAGGCCCCTAGGCACTAATCATATCCATTGCTTTTGTTTCCAGGCATCTCTCCTCAGAGGCCTGGATTTCAAAACCAGCATATGGCTGTTTCTTGACTCACCCATCAGAAAACATCTCATCTACACATGGGAAACTTGCACGTTGGAGCTGTGTCAAAGCCGCTGTTTAGGAGAACCCTTCAGGGCCCCAGTGCCACCGCTTAATTCCAAGGTCTCCATAGACAGAAAAGCACATTAGGACCCATCCATAGGAGAGTCCATTTCAACTCAGCCTCCTCGGTTGATCCCCCAGATCCAGCAGATCTAACCTGTCTTGTTTCTAGGAGACAATTGGAATGCGAGGTGGGCTACCCAGCCATGCATCCTTAGAACCCGGCTCAGAATCATTGGCCTGGAGCCAAACAACAGGTCTCAATTGTCCTGCAGAAGACACTTTGCAGTTTGGAGCTTCTCACAAATCCCATCGTGGGAAAACCCCCATGGCCTCGTGATGCCGCCCCTTCGTGAAGGGGCCATCAGGGACAGAAACACCAACTTGAGCGATCATCTGATCCTCGCCCTGACTTCAGATGCACGAGATCTCGATTCAGGTCTGTAGATTGTGCCATCGCTGATACAAAATCCAGAGACAAAAACCTGAGCAAGCGCCTCCGACTCGCACTTTCTTCATATCCTGAAGAGTTCTTCTCATGGTTTGTAGATCGGATCTGCCATACCAACGTCCCCAAACCTAAGCTGAGTGTGTGTTTACAGACTTCTGTCCTCAAAGGCCAGGGCCACACACCCTCCAGTCTGGGGCCCCTGGAGCCACACATTAGGACTGTGCCTACCAATCCATGGGAATTCTGCCCATTCCATTGTCCAAAATCATACAAATTAGGAGAAACCTCCAAAGTCCCTGAGGCCATCCCAATCGTGTAGGTCGCCCAGAACAAACAAGGGCTGTCTGACACCAGCTGATAATCTACCTCCACTCATACCATAAATGGATGTCCCCAGAGGAGAAGATTGAACCAGACAGGACCCTAGGCCATAATAGAATCCATTGCCTTGGTTTACAGGCATGTCTCCTCAAAAGCCTGATTCCAATACGAGCATGGGGATTTGGCTGAGGCACCCAGCAGAACTCATCTCGTCTCCACAAGGAAACCTGTGCATGGGAGCCATGTCCAAAGCATAGGAGAGTACTTCAGGGTCCCATGCCACCGCCCCATTCCAAGGCCCTCATGGACACAAAAACACATTAGGACCCATCCTCATGGGAGTCCATTTCAACTCAACCACCCCGGTCGCTCCCGCAGAGCCATCAGATCTAAACTGTCTTGTTGCTAGGAGACAATTGGAATGCGAGGCGGGCTTCCCAAGCATCCATCCTCGAACGGTGCTCTGGAGTCATTCCATATGGGATGTCCTGGAGCTGTCCAACAGGTCTCAATTGTCCCGCACAAGGAATCCTTGAAGGGGACATCCCACAAGTCCCAACGTGGGAAAACTTCAGTGGCCTCGAGATTCCGCTCCCTTCATGAAGCAGCCGTCATGCACGGAAACTCCGACCTGAGCCAACGTCTGATCCTCGCCCTGACTTCAGATGCATGAGTATTGGTTCAGATCTGCAGGGAGTACCTGCCGTGCCCTCGGCCTGAAACCCAAGTCTAGCTTGTCTTCTCAGACTTCCGTCCTCACACTCCTGCCCCTGAAGCCCTCAAGTTTGGCAATAACGGACCCACAATGCAGCACTCTGCCTGCCCTCTAGAAAAAAATTATTGCCTCATGAGCTGCCCAGGCACCTTCAATGAGGATAAACCTCCACAGCACTCGACTTCACCCAAATTATATAGTCTAACCTGGGCACAAATGCACTGTCGGACACAACCTGAGCCCAGACCTCCTGACCAACACCCAGAAAGCAGACCGCACACTGAGCACATAAGACCCGCCATGGCCTTAGGTCATCATCTCTTCCCTACCTCAGATTTCAGTCCTCAGAACCGAGACCTTATCTCCAATCACTGCCCAGAGGTGAGTGTGATGCAGAAATCAGAACACCTCCTTAACCATGGTAAGAAAACTTGTGGTTGGCACGTCGTCCAACGTTCAGTGTAGGAGAAACCAGCATTCACCCTGAGGCCCCGCCCATTCTTGAGTGCACAAGGGCATAAACACGCATTGTGACCCTCAGCATGAGTCCTGTCCTCTAGTAAGTCCTCTCAGTGACTGGACCATTAGATGTGATAATGGGCTTTATATGTCCCTAAGCCCTAATTTTTAACCAGATTTCTGATTGTCCCGTCACCCGCCCCCCCAGGGCTCTACTCTGGAATCCCTCATTCGGTGGGACACCTGAGTTTAAAAAGAAAACAACATCAAAAAAAAAACAACAAAAAACCCGGACTTCTTCCATCCCACAGAGTGACCCCAAACGCTTTGCACTGGGCCAAACCACCAGGGAGTAAGACTCGTCCATTTCCCATGAAGTCATCCAGAAATTTCACGACCATGAGTGACACGATATCCAGAGACAAAAACTTGAGCAAGAGCCTCACACTCGCCCTTTTCTCAAATCCCGAAAAGTTCTCCTCATGGTCTGTAGATAAGTCCTGCCATACCTATGACCTGAAACATAAGCCAAGTTTGTGTTTTCAGACAACTGTCCAAACAGCCCTGGCCTACACAACCTACAGGCTCAGGCCCCTGGAGCCAAACCTGAGGACTGTACTTGCCCTCTCCAAGGGAATTGTGTGTGCCTATTCCAATGGCCACATCCCTTCTAATAGGATAAACCTCCAAAGTCCCTGATCCATGTCATTAGTGGTGGCTTCCCAGGTAAAACAGGGGCAATCTGAGCCCATCTGAGCACCTACCTGTACTCAGACCCATAGACAGATGTCCCCAGAGGTAAAAAGGAAAGAACAGGCCCCTAGGCACTAATCATATCCATTGCTTTTGTTTCCAGGCATCTCTCCTCAGAGGCCTGGATTTCAAAACCAGCATATGGCTGTTTCTTGACTCACCCATCAGAAAACATCTCATCTACACATGGGAAACTTGCACGTTGGAGCTGTGTCAAAGCCGCTGTTTAGGAGAACCCTTCAGGGCCCCAGTGCTACCGCTTAATTCCAAGGTCTCCATAGACAGAAAAGCACATTAGGACCCATCCATAGGAGAGTCCATTTCAACTCAGCCTCCTCGGTTGATCCCCCAGATCCAGCAGATCTAACCTGTCTTGTTTCTAGGAGACAATTGGAATGCGAGGTGGGCTACCCAGCCATGCATCCTTAGAACCCGGCTCAGAATCATTGGCCTGGAGCCAAACAACAGGTCTCAATTGTCCTGCAGAAGACACTTTGCAGTTTGGAGCTTCTCACAAATCCCATCGTGGGAAAACCCCCATGGCCTCGTGATGCCGCCCCTTCGTGAAGGGGCCATCAGGGACAGAAACACCAACTTGAGCGATCATCTGATCCTCGCCCTGACTTCAGATGCACGAGATCTCGATTCAGGTCTGTAGATTGTGCCATCGCTGATACAAAATCCAGAGACAAAAACCTGAGCAAGCGCCTCCGACTCGCACTTTCTTCATATCCTGAAGAGTTCTTCTCATGGTTTGTAGATCGGATCTGCCATACCAACGTCCCCAAACCTAAGCTGAGTGTGTGTTTACAGACTTCTGTCCTCAAAGGCCAGGGCCACACACCCTCCAGTCTGGGGCCCCTGGAGCCACACATTAGGACTGTGCCTACCAATCCATGGGAATTCTGCCCATTCCATTGTCCAAAATCATACAAATTAGGAGAAACCTCCAAAGTCCCTGAGGCCATCCCAATCGTGTAGGTCGCCCAGAACAAACAAGGGCTGTCTGACACCAGCTGATAATCTACCTCCACTCATACCATAAATGGATGTCCCCAGAGGAGAAGATTGAACCAGACAGGACCCTAGGCCATAATAGAATCCATTGCCTTGGTTTACAGGCATGTCTCCTCAAAAGCCTGATTCCAATACGAGCATGGGGATTTGGCTGAGGCACCCAGCAGAACTCATCTCGTCTCCACAAGGAAACCTGTGCATGGGAGCCATGTCCAAAGCATAGGAGAGTACTTCAGGGTCCCATGCCACCGCCCCATTCCAAGGCCCTCATGGACACAAAAACACATTAGGACCCATCCTCATGGGAGTCCATTTCAACTCAACCACCCCGGTCGCTCCCGCAGAGCCATCAGATCTAAACTGTCTTGTTGCTAGGAGACAATTGGAATGCGAGGCGGGCTTCCCAAGCATCCATCCTCGAACGGTGCTCTGGAGTCATTCCATATGGGATGTCCTGGAGCTGTCCAACAGGTCTCAATTGTCCCGCACAAGGAATCCTTGAAGGGGACATCCCACAAGTCCCAACGTGGGAAAACTTCAGTGGCCTCGAGATTCCGCTCCCTTCATGAAGCAGCCGTCATGCACGGAAACTCCGACCTGAGCCAACGTCTGATCCTCGCCCTGACTTCAGATGCATGAGTATTGGTTCAGATCTGCAGGGAGTACCTGCCGTGCCCTCGGCCTGAAACCCAAGTCTAGCTTGTCTTCTCAGACTTCCGTCCTCACACTCCTGCCCCTGAAGCCCTCAAGTTTGGCAATAACGGACCCACAATGCAGCACTCTGCCTGCCCTCTAGAAAAAAATTATTGCCTCATGAGCTGCCCAGGCACCTTCAATGAGGATAAACCTCCACAGCACTCGACTTCACCCAAATTATATAGTCTAACCTGGGCACAAATGCACTGTCGGACACAACCTGAGCCCAGACCTCCTGACCAACACCCAGAAAGCAGACCGCACACTGAGCACATAAGACCCGCCATGGCCTTAGGTCATCATCTCTTCCCTACCTCAGATTTCAGTCCTCAGAACCGAGACCTTATCTCCAATCACTGCCCAGAGGTGAGTGTGATGCAGAAATCAGAACACCTCCTTAACCATGGTAAGAAAACTTGTGGTTGGCACGTCGTCCAACGTTCAGTGTAGGAGAAACCAGCATTCACCCTGAGGCCCCGCCCATTCTTGAGTGCACAAGGGCATAAACACGCATTGTGACCCTCAGCATGAGTCCTGTCCTCTAGTAAGTCCTCTCAGTGACTGGACCATTAGATGTGATAATGGGCTTTATATGTCCCTAAGCCCTAATTTTTAACCAGATTTCTGATTGTCCCGTCACCCGCCCCCCCAGGGCTCTACTCTGGAATCCCTCATTCGGTGGGACACCTGAGTTTAAAAAGAAAACAACATCAAAAAAAAAACAACAAAAAACCCGGACTTCTTCCATCCCACAGAGTGACCCCAAACGCTTTGCACTGGGCCAAACCACCAGGGAGTAAGACTCGTCCATTTCCCATGAAGTCATCCAGAAATTTCACGACCATGAGTGACACGATATCCAGAGACAAAAACTTGAGCAAGAGCCTCACACTCGCCCTTTTCTCAAATCCCGAAAAGTTCTCCTCATGGTCTGTAGATAAGTCCTGCCATACCTATGACCTGAAACATAAGCCAAGTTTGTGTTTTCAGACAACTGTCCAAACAGCCCTGGCCTACACAACCTACAGGCTCAGGCCCCTGGAGCCAAACCTGAGGACTGTACTTGCCCTCTCCAAGGGAATTGTGTGTGCCTATTCCAATGGCCACATCCCTTCTAATAGGATAAACCTCCAAAGTCCCTGATCCATGTCATTAGTGGTGGCTTCCCAGGTAAAACAGGGGCAATCTGAGCCCATCTGAGCACCTACCTGTACTCAGACCCATAGACAGATGTCCCCAGAGGTAAAAAGGAAAGAACAGGCCCCTAGGCACTAATCATATCCATTGCTTTTGTTTCCAGGCATCTCTCCTCAGAGGCCTGGATTTCAAAACCAGCATATGGCTGTTTCTTGACTCACCCATCAGAAAACATCTCATCTACACATGGGAAACTTGCACGTTGGAGCTGTGTCAAAGCCGCTGTTTAGGAGAACCCTTCAGGGCCCCAGTGCTACCGCTTAATTCCAAGGTCTCCATAGACAGAAAAGCACATTAGGACCCATCCATAGGAGAGTCCATTTCAACTCAGCCTCCTCGGTTGATCCCCCAGATCCAGCAGATCTAACCTGTCTTGTTTCTAGGAGACAATTGGAATGCGAGGTGGGCTACCCAGCCATGCATCCTTAGAACCCGGCTCAGAATCATTGGCCTGGAGCCAAACAACAGGTCTCAATTGTCCTGCAGAAGACACTTTGCAGTTTGGAGCTTCTCACAAATCCCATCGTGGGAAAACTCCATGGCCTCGTGATGCCGCCCCTTCATGAAGGGGCCATCAGGGACAGAAACACCAACTTGAGCGATCGTCTGATCCTCGCCCTGACTTCAGATGCACGAGATCTCGATTCAGGTCTGTAGATTGTGCCATCGCTGATACAAAATCCAGAGACAAAAACCTGAGCAAGCGCCTCAGACTCGCACTTTCTTGATATCCTGAAGAGTTCTTCTCATGTTTTGTTGATCGTGCCTGCCATACCTACGTCCCCAAACCTAAGCTGAGATTGTGTTTTCAGACTTCTGTCCTCAATGTCCAGGGCCACACACCCTCCAGGCTGGGGCCCCTGGAGCCACACATTAGGACGGTACCTACCAATCCATGGGAATTCTGCCCATTCCATTGTCCAAAATCGTACAAATTAGGAGAAACCTCCAAAGTCCCTGAGGCCATCCCAATCGTTTAGGTCGCCCGGAACAAACAAGGGCTGTCTGACACCAGCTGATAATCTACCTCCACTCATACCATAAATGGATTTCCCTAGAGGAGAAGATTGAACCAGACAGGACCCTAGGCCATAATAGGATCCATTGCCTTGGTTTACAGGCATGTCTCCTCAAAAGCCTGATTCCAATACGAGCATAGGGGTTTTGCTGAGGCACCCAGCAGAACTCATCTCGTCTCCACAAGGAAATCTGTGCATGGGAGCCATGTCCAAAGCATAGAAGAGTACTTCAGGGTCCCGGTGCCACCGCCCCATTCCAAGGCCCTCATGGACACAAAAACACATTAGGATCCATCCTCAGGGGAGTCCATTTCAACTCAGCCACCCCGGTCGCTCCCGCAGAGCCATCAGATCAAAACTGTCTTGTTGCTAGGAGACAATTGGAATGCGAGGCGGGCTTCCCAGGCATCCATCCTCGAACGGTGCTCTGGAGTCATTCCATATGGGATGTCCTGCAGCTGTCCAACAGGTCTCAATTTTCCCGCAGAAGGAATCCTTGAAGGGGACATCCCACAACTCCCAACCTGGGAATACTTCAGTGGCCTCGAGATTCCGCTCCCTTTATGAAGCGGCCGTCATGCACGGAAACTCCGACCTGAGCCAACGTCTGATCCTCGCCCTGACTTCAGATGCATGAGTATTGGTTCAGATCTGCAGGGAGTACCTGCCGTGCCCTCGGCCTGAAACCCAAGTCTAGCTTGTCTTCTCAGACTTCCGTCCTCACACTCCTGTCCCCGAAGCCCTCAAGTTTGGCAATTCCGGCCCCAAAATGCAGCACTCTGCCTGCCCTCTAGAAAAAATTATTGCCTCATGAGCTGCCCAGGCACCTTCAATGAGGATAAACCTCCACAGCACTCGAATTCACCCAAATTATATAGTCTATCCTGGGCACTAATGCACTGTCGGACACAACCTGAGCCCGGACCTCCTGACCAACACCCTGAAAGCAGACCACACACTGAGCACATAAGACCCGCCATGGCCTTAGGTCATCATCTCTTCCCTACCTCAGATTTCAGGCCTCAGAACCGATACCTTATCTCCAATCACTGCCCAGGGGTGAGTGTAATGCAGAAATCAGAACACCTCCTTACCCATGGTAAGAAACCCTGTGGTTGGCACGTCGTCCAACGTTCAGTGTAGGAGAAACCAGCATTCACCCTGAGGCCCAGCACATTCTTGAGTGCGACAAGGTCATAAACACGCATTGTGACCCTCAGCATGAGTCCTGTCCTCTAGTAAGTCCTCTCAGTGACTGGACCATTAGATGTGATAATGGGCTTGATATGTCCCTAAGCCCCAATTTTTAACCAGATTTCTGATTGTCCAGTCACCCCCCACCCCAGGGCTCTACTCTGGAATCCCTCATTCGGTGGGACACCTGAGGTTAAAATGAAAACAACATAAGAAAAAAAAAAACCGGACTTCTTCCATCCCACAGAGTGACCCCAAACGCTTTGGACTGGGCCAAACCACCAGGAAGTACTACTCGTCCATTTCCCATGGAGTCATCCAGAAATTTCACGACCATGAGTGACACGATATCCAGAGACAAAAACTTGAGCAAGAGCCTCACACTCGCCCTTTTCTCAAATCCCGAAAAGTTCTCCTCATGGTCTGTAGAAAAGTCCTGCCATACCTATGACCTGAAACATAAGCCAAGTTTGTGTTTTCAGACAACTGTCCAAACATCCCTTGCCTACACAACCTACAGGCTCAGGCCCCTGGAGCCAAACCTGAGGACTGTACTTGCCCTCTCCAAGGGAATTGTGTGTGCCTATTCCAATGGCCACATCCCTTCTAATAGGATAAACCTCCACAGTCCCTGATCCATCTCATTAGTGGTGGCTTCCCAGGTAAAACAGGGGCAATCTGATCCCATCTGAGCACCTACCTGTACTCAGACCCATAGACAGATGTCCCCAGAGGTAAAAAGGAAAGAACAGGCCCCTAGGCACTAATCATATCCATTGCTTTTGTTTCCAGGCATCTCTCCTCAGAGGCCTGGATTTCAAAACCAGCATATGGCTGTTTCTTGACTCAAGCATCAGAAAACATCTCATCTACACATGGGAAACTTGCACGTTGGAGCTGTGTCAAAGCCTCTGTTTAGGAGAACCCTTCAGGGCCCCAGTGCCACCGCTTCATTCCAAGGTCTCCATAGACACAAAAGCACATTAGGACCCATCCATAGGAGAGTCCATTTCAACTCAGCCTCCTCGGTTGATCCCCCAGATCCAGCAGATCTAACCTGTCTTGTTTCTAGGAGACAATTGGAATGCGAGGTGGGCTACCCAGCCATGCATCCTTAGAACCCGGCTCAGAATCATTGGCCTGGAGCCAAACAACAGGTCTCAATTGTCCTGCAGAAGACACTTTGCAGTTTGGAGCTTCTCACAAATCCCATCGTGGGAAAACTCCATGGCCTCGTGATGCCGCCCCTTCATGAAGGGGCCATCAGGGACAGAAACACCAACTTGAGCGATCGTCTGATCCTCGCCCTGACTTCAGATGCACGAGATCTCGATTCAGGTCTGTAGATTGTGCCATCGCTGATACAAAATCCAGAGACAAAAACCTGAGCAAGCGCCTCAGACTCGCACTTTCTTGATATCCTGAAGAGTTCTTCTCATGTTTTGTTGATCGTGCCTGCCATACCTACGTCCCCAAACCTAAGCTGAGATTGTGTTTTCAGACTTCTGTCCTCAATGTCCAGGGCCACACACCCTCCAGGCTGGGGCCCCTGGAGCCACACATTAGGACGGTACCTACCAATCCATGGGAATTCTGCCCATTCCATTGTCCAAAATCGTACAAATTAGGAGAAACCTCCAAAGTCCCTGAGGCCATCCCAATCGTTTAGGTCGCCCGGAACAAACAAGGGCTGTCTGACACCAGCTGATAATCTACCTCCACTCATACCATAAATGGATTTCCCTAGAGGAGAAGATTGAACCAGACAGGACCCTAGGCCATAATAGGATCCATTGCCTTGGTTTACAGGCATGTCTCCTCAAAAGCCTGATTCCAATACGAGCATAGGGGTTTTGCTGAGGCACCCAGCAGAACTCATCTCGTCTCCACAAGGAAATCTGTGCATTGGAGCCATGTCCAAAGCATAGAAGAGTACTTCAGGGTCCCGGTGCCACCGCCCCATTCCAAGGCCCTCATGGACACAAAAACACATTAGGATCCATCCTCAGGGGAGTCCATTTCAACTCAGCCACCCCGGTCGCTCCCGCAGAGCCATCAGATCAAAACTGTCTTGTTGCTAGGAGACAATTGGAATGTGAGGCGGGCTTCCCAGGCATCCATCCTCGAACGGTGCTCTGGAGTCATTCCATATGGGATGTCCTGCAGCTGTCCAACAGGTCTCAATTTTCCCGCAGAAGGAATCCTTGAAGGGGACATCCCACAACTCCCAACCTGGGAATACTTCAGTGGCCTCGAGATTCCGCTCCCTTTATGAAGCGGCCGTCATGCACGGAAACTCCGACCTGAGCCAACGTCTGATCCTCGCCCTGACTTCAGATGCATGAGTATTGGTTCAGATCTGCAGGGAGTACCTGCCGTGCCCTCGGCCTGAAACCCAAGTCTAGCTTGTCTTCTCAGACTTCCGTCCTCACACTCCTGTCCCCGAAGCCCTCAAGTTTGGCAATTCCGGACCCAAAATGCAGCACTCTGCCTGCCCTCTAGAAAAAATTATTGCCTCATGAGCTGCCCAGGCACCTTCAATGAGGATAAACCTCCACAGCACTCGAATTCACCCAAATTATATAGTCTATCCTGGGCACTAATGCACTGTCGGACACAACCTGAGCCCGGACCTCCTGACCAACACCCTGAAAGCAGACCACACACTGAGCACATAAGACCCGCCATGGCCTTAGGTCATCATCTCTTCCCTACCTCAGATTTCAGGCCTCAGAACCGATACCTTATCTCCAATCACTGCCCAGGGGTGAGTGTAATGCAGAAATCAGAACACCTCCTTACCCATGGTAAGAAACCCTGTGGTTGGCACGTCGTCCAACGTTCAGTGTAGGAGAAACCAGCATTCACCCTGAGGCCCCGCACATTCTTGAGTGCGACAAGGTCATAAACACGCATTGTGACCCTCAGCATGAGTCCTGTCCTCTAGTAAGTCCTCTCAGTGACTGGACCATTAGATGTGATAATGGGCTTGATATGTCCCTAAGCCCCAATTTTTAACCAGATTTCTGATTGTCCAGTCACCCCCACCCCAGGGCTCTACTCTGGAATCCCTCATTCGGTGGGACACCTGAGGTTAAAAAGAAAACAACATAAGAAAAAAAAAAACCGGACTTCTTCCATCCCACAGAGTGACCCCAAACGCTTTGGACTGGGCCAAACCACCAGGAAGTACTACTCGTCCATTTCCCATGGAGTCATCCAGAAATTTCACGACCATGAGTGACACGATATCCAGAGACAAAAACTTGAGCAAGAGCCTCACACTCGCCCTTTTCTCAAATCCCGAAAAGATCTCCTCATGGTCTGTAGAAAAGTCCTGCCATACCTATGACCTGAAACATAAGCCAAGTTTGTGTTTTCAGACAACTGTCCAAACATCCCTTGCCTACACAACCTACAGGCTCAGGCCCCTGGAGCCAAACCTGAGGACTGTACTTGCCCTCTCCAAGGGAATTGTGTGTGCCTATTCCAATGGCCACATCCCTTCTAATAGGATAAACCTCCACAGTCCCTGATCCATCTCATTAGTGGTGGCTTCCCAGGTAAAACAGGGGCAATCTGATCCCATCTGAGCACCTACCTGTACTCAGACCCATAGACAGATGTCCCCAGAGGTAAAAAGGAAAGAACAGGCCCCTAGGCACTAATCATATCCATTGCTTTTGTTTCCAGGCATCTCTCCTCAGAGGCCTGGATTTCAAAACCAGCATATGGCTGTTTCTTGACTCACCCATCAGAAAACATCTCATCTACACATGGGAAACTTGCACGTTGGAGCTGTGTCAAAGCCTCTGTTTAGGAGAACCCTTCAGGGCCCCAGTGCCACCGCTTCATTCCAAGGTCTCCATAGACACAAAAGCACATTAGGACCCATCCATAGGAGAGTCCATTTCAACTCAGCCTCCTCGGTTGATCCCCCAGATCCAGCAGATCTAACCTGTCTTGTTTCTAGGAAACAATTGGAATGCGAGGTGGGCTACCCAGCCATGCATCCTTAGAACCCTGCTCAGAATCATTGGCCTGGAGCCAAACAACAGGTCTCAATTGTCCTACAGAAGACACTTTGCAGTTTGGAGCTTCTCACAAATCCCATCGTGGGAAAACCCCCATGGCCTCGTGATGCCGCCCCTTCGTGAAGGGGCCATCAGGGACAGAAACACCAACTTGAGCGATCGTCTGATTCTCGCCCTGACTTCAGATGCACGAGATCTCGATTCAGGTCTGTAGATTGTGCCATCGCTGATACAAAATCCAGAGACAAAAACCTGAGCAAGCGCCTCAGACTCGCACTTTCTTCATATCCTGAAGAGTTCTTTTCATGGTTTGTAGATCGGATCTGCCATACCAACGTCCCCAAACCTAAGCTGAGTTTGTGTTTACAGACTTCTGTCCTCAAAGGCCAGGGCCACACACCCTCCAGGCTGGGGCCCCTGGAGCCACACATTAGGACTGTGCCGACCAATCCATGGGAATTCTGCCCATTCCATTGTCCAAAATCATACAAATTACGAGAAACCTCCAAAGTCCCTGAGGCCATCCCAATCGTGTAGGTCGCCCGGAACAAACAAGGGCTGTCTGACACCAGCTGATAATCTACCTCCACTCATACCATAAATGGATGTCCCCAGAGGAGAAGATTGAACCAGACAGGACCCTAGGCCATAATAGAATCCATTGCCTTGGTTTACAGGCATGTCTCCTCAAAAGCCTGATTCCAATACGAGCATGGGGATTTTGCTGAGGCACCCAGCAGAACTCATCTCGTCTCCACAAGGAAACCTGTGCATTGGAGCCATGTCCAAAGCAAAGGAGAGTACTTCAGGGTCCCGGTGCCACCGCCCCATTCCAAGGCCCTCATGGACACAAAAACACATTAGGACCCATCCTCATGGGAGTCCATTTCAACTCAACCACCCCGGTCGCTCCCGCAGAGCCATCAGATCTAAACTGTCTTGTTGCTAGGAGACAATTGGAATGCGAGGCGGGCTTCCCAAGCATCCATCCTCGAACGGTGCGCTGGAGTCATTCCATATGGGATGTCCTGGAGCTGTCCAACAGGTCTCAATTTTCCCGCAGAAGGAATCCTTGAAGGGTCATCCCACAACTCCCAACGTGGGAAAACTTCAGTGGCCTCGAGATTCCGCTCCCTTCATGAAGCAGCCGTCATGCACGGAAACTCCGACCTGAGCCAACGTCTGATCCTCGCCCTGACTTCAGATGCATGAGTATTGGTTCAGATCTGCAGGGAGTACCTGCCGTGCCCTCGGCCTGAAACCCAAGTCTAGCTTGTCTTCTCAGACTTCCGTCCTCACACTCCTGCCCCTGAAGCCCTCAAGTTTGGCAATAACGGACCCACAATGCAGCACTCTGTCTGCCCTCTAGAAAAAAAATATTGCCTCATGAGCTGCCCAGGCACCTTCAATGAGGATAAACCTCCACAGCACTCGACTTCACCCAAATTATATAGTCTAACGTGGGCACTAATGCACTGTCGGACACAACCTGAGCCCGGACCTCCTGACCAACACCCAGAAAGCAGGCCGCACACTGAGCACATAAGACCCGCCATGGCCTTAGGTCATCATCTCTTTCCTACCTCAGATTTCAGTCCTCAGAACCGAGACCTTATCTCCAATCACTGCCCAGAGGTGAGTGTGATGCAGAAATCAGAACACCTCCTTACCCATGGTAAGAAAACTTGTGGTTGGCACGTCGTCCAACGTTCAGTTAGGAGAAAACAGCATTCACCCTGAGGCCCCGCCCATTCTTGAGTGCGACAAGAGCATAAATACGCATTGTGACCCTCAGCATGAGTCCTGTCCTCTAGTAAGTCCTCTCAGTGACTGGACCATTAGATGTGATAATGGGCTTTATATGTCCCTAAGCCCTAATTTTTAACCAGATTTCTGATTGTCCCGTCACCCGCCCCCCCAGGGCTCTACTCTGGAATCCCTCATTCGGTGGGACTCCTGAGGTTAAAAAGAAAACAACATCAAAAAAAAAAACAACAAAAAACCCGGACTTCTTCCATCCCACAGAGTGACCCCAAACGCTTTGCACTGGGCCAAACCACCAGGGAGTAAGACTCGTCCATTTCCCATGAAGTCATCCAGAAATTTCACGACCATGAGTGACACGATATCCAGAGACAAAAACTTGAGCAAGAGCCTCACACTCGCCCTTTTCTCAAATCCCGAAAAGTTCTCCTCATGGTCTGTAGATAAGTCCTGCCATACCTATGACCTGAAACATAAGCCAAGTTTGTGTTTTCAGACAACTGTCCAAACAGCCCTGGCCTACACAACCTACAGGCTCAGGCCCCTGAGGCAAACCTGAGGACTGTACTTGCCCTCTTCAAGGGAAATGTGTGTGCCTATTCCAATGGCCACATCCCTTCTAATAGGATAAACATCCAAAGTCCCTGATCGATCTCATTAGTGGTGGCTTCCCAGGTAAAACAGGGGCAATCTGAGCCCATCTGAGCACCTACCTGTACTCAGACCCATAGACAGATGTCCCCAGAGGTAAAAAGGAAAGAACAAGCCCCTAGGCACTAATCATATCCATTGCTTTGGTTTCCAGGCATCTCTCCTCAGAGGCCTGGATTTCAATACCAGCATATGGCTGTTTCTTGACTCACCCATCAGAAAACATCTCATCTACACATGGGAAACTTGCACGTTGGAACTGTGTCAAAGCCTCTGTTTAGGAGAACCCTTCAGGGCCCAAGTGCTACCGCTTAATTCCAAGGTCTCCATAGACACAAAAGCACATTAGGACCCATCCATAGGAGAGTCCATTTCAACTCAGCCTCCTCGGTTGATCCCCCAGATCCAGCAGATCTAACCTGTCTTGTTTCTAGGAGACCATTGGAATGCGAGGTGGGCTACCCAGCCATGCATCCTTAGAACCCGGCTCAGAATCTTTGGCCTGGAGCCAAACAACAGGTCTCAATTGTCCTGCAGAAGACACTTTGCAGTTTGGAGCTTCTCACAAATCCCATCGTGGGAAAACTCCATGGCCTCGTGATGCCGCCCCTTCGTGAAGGGGCCATCAGGGACAGAAACACCAATTTGAGCGATCGTCTGATCCTCGCCCTGACTTCAGATGCACGAGTTCTCGATTCAGGTCTGTAGATTGTGCCATCACTGATACAAAATCCAGAGACAAAAACCTGAGCAAGCGCCTCAGACTCGCACTTTCTTTATATCCTGAAGAGTTCTTCTCATGTTTTGTTGATCGTGCCGGCCATACCTACGTCCCCAAACCTAAGCTGAGTTTGTGTTTTCAGACTTCTGTGCTCAAAGTCCAGGGCCACACACCCTCCAGGCTGGGGCCCCTGGAGCCACACATTAGGACTGTGCCTACCAATCCATGGGAATTCTGCCCATTCCATTGTCCAAAATCGTACAAATTAGGAGAAACCTCCAAAGTCCCTGAGGCCATCCCAATCGTGTAGGTCGCCCGGAAAAAACAAGGGCTGTCTGACACCAGCTGATAATCTACCACCACTCAGACTATACATGGATGTCCCCAGAGGAAAAGATTGAACCACACAGGACCCTAGGCCATAATAGGATCCAATGCCTTGGTTTACAGGCATGTCTCCTCAAAAGCCTGATTCCAATACGAGCATAGGGGTTTTGCTGAGGCACGTAGCAGAACTCATCTCGTCTCCACAAGGAAACCTGCGCATGGGAGCCATCCAAAGCATAGGAGAGTACTCAGGGTCCCTGGGCCACCGCCCCATTCCAAGGCCCTCATGGACACAAAAACACATTAGGAACCATCCTCAGGAAAGTCCATTTCAACTCAGCCACCACGGTTGCTCCCGCAGAGCCATCAGATCTAAACTGTCTTGCTGCTAGGAGACAATTGGAATGCGAGGCGGGCTTCCCAGGCATCCATCCTCGAACGGTACTCTGGAGTCATTCCATATGGGATGTCCTGGAGCTGTCCAACAGGTCTCAATTGTCCCGCAGAAGGAATCCCTGAAGGGGGCATCCCACAACTCCCAACGTGGGAAAACTTCAGTGGCCTCGAGATTCCGCTCACTTAATGAAGCGGCCGTCATGCACGGAAACTCCGACCAGAGCCAACGTCTGATCCTCGCCCTGACTTCAGATGCATGAGTACTGGTTCAGATCTGCAGGGGGTACCTGCCGTGCCCTCGGCCTGAAACCCAAGTCTAGCTTGTCTTCTCAGACTTCCGTCCTCACACTCCTGTCCCCGAAGCCCTCAAGTTTGGCAATTCCGGACCCAAAATGCAGCACTCTGCCTGCCCTCTAGAAAAAATTATTGCCTCATGAGCTGCCCAGGCATCTTCAATGAGGATAAACCTCCACAGCACTCGAATTCACCCAAATTATATAGTCTAACCTGGGCACTAATGCACTGTCGGACACAACCTGAGCACGGACCTCCTGAACAACACCTGGAAAGCAGACCGCACACTGAGCACATAAGACCCACCATGGCCTAGGTCATCATCTCTTCCCTACCTCAGTTTTCAGGCCTCAGAACCGAGACATTATCTCCAATCACTGCCCTGGGGTGAGTGTGATGCAGAAATCAGAACACCTCCTTACCCATGGTAAGAAACCTTGTGGTTGGCACGTCGTCCAACGTTCAGTGTAGGAGAAACCAGCATTCACCCTGAGGCCCCGCCCATTCTTGAGTGCGACAAGGGCATAAACACGCATTGTGACCCTCAGCATGAGTCCTGTCCTCTAGTAAGTCCTCTCAGTGACTGGACCATTAGATGTGATAATGGACTTGATATGTCCCTAAGCTTCAATTTTTAACCAGATTTCTGATTGTCCAGTCACCCCCCCGCCCAGGGATCTACTCCGGAATCCCTCATTCGATGGGACACCTAAGGTTAAAAAGAAAACAACCTCAAAAAAAAAAAAACAAAAAAAACGGAATTCTTCCATCCCACAGAGTGACCCCAAATGCTTTGGACTGGGTCAAACCACCAGGAAGTACTACTCGTCCATTTCCCATGAAGTCATCCAGAAATTTCACGACCATGAGTGACACGATATCCAGAGACAAAAACTTGAGCAAGAGCCTCACACTCGCCCTTTTCTCAAATCCCGAAATGTTCTCCTCATGGTCTGTAGATAAGTCCTGCCATACCTATGACCTGAAACATAAGCCAAGTTTGTGTTTTCAGACAACTGTCCAAACAGCCCTGGCCTACACAACCTACAGGCTCAGGCCCCTGGAGCCAAACCTGAGGACTGTACTTGCCCTCTCCAAGGGAATTGTGTGTGCCTATTCCAATGGCCACATCCCTTCTAATAGGATAAACCTCCAAAGTCCCTGATCCATGTCATTAGTGGTGGCTTCCCAGGTAAAACAGGGGCAATCTGAGCCCATCTGAGCACCTACCTGTACTCAGACCCATAGACAGATGTCCCCAGAGGTAAAAAGGAAAGAACAGGCCCCTAGGCACTAATCATATCCATTGCTTTTGTTTCCAGGCATCTCTCCTCAGAGGCCTGGATTTCAAAACCAGCATATGGCTGTTTCTTGACTCACCCATCAGAAAACATCTCATCTACACATGGGAAACTTGCACGTTGGAGCTGTGTCAAAGCCTCTGTTTAGAAGAATCCTTCTGGGCCCCAGTGCCACCTCTTCATTCCAAGGTCTCCATAGACACAAAAGCACATTAGGACCCATCCATAGGAGAGTCCATTTCAACTCAGCCTCCTCGGTTGCTCCCCCAGATCCAGCAGATCTAACCTGTCTTGTTTCTAGGAGACCATTGGAATGCGAGGTGGGCTACCCAGCCATGCATCCTTAGAACCCTGCTCAGAATTATTGGCCTGGAGCCAAACAACAGGTCTCAATTGTCCTGCAGAAGACACTTTGCAGTTTGGAGCTTCTCACAAATCCCATCGTGGGAAAACTCCCATGGCCTCGTGATGCCGCCCCTTCGTGAAGGGGCCATCAGGGACAGAAACACCAACTTGAGCGATCGTCTGATCCTCGCCCTGACTTCAGATGCACGAGATCTCGATTCAGGTCTGTAGATTGTGCCATCGCTGATACAAAATCCAGAGACAAAAACCTGAGCAAGCGCCTCAGACTCGCACTTTCTTCATATCCTGAAGAGTTCTTCTCATGGTTTGTAGATCGGATCTGCCATACCAATGTCCCCAAACATAAGCTGAGTTTGTGTTTTCAGACTTCTGTCCTCAAAGTCCAGGGCCACACACCCTCCAGGCTGGGGCCCCTGGAGCCACACATTAGGACTGTGCCTACCAATCCATGGGAATTCTGCCCATTCCATTGTCCAAAATCGTACAAATTAGGAGAAACCTCCAAAGTCCCTGAGGCCATCCCAATCGTGTAGGTCGCCCGGAACAAACAAGGGCTGTCTGATACCAGCTGATAATCTACCTCCACTCATACCATAAATGGATGTCCCCAGAGGAGAAGATTGAACCAGACAGGACCCTAGGCCATAATAGGATCCATTGCCTTGGTTTACAGGCATGTCTCCTCAAAAGCCTGATTCCAATACGAGCATAGGGGTTTTGCTGAGGCACCCAGCAGAACTCATCTCGTCTCCACAAGGAAACCTGTGCATGGGAGCCATGTCCAAAGCATAGGAGAGTACTTCAGGGTCCCGGTGCCACCGCCCCATTCCAAGGCCCTCATGGACACAAAAACACATTAGGACCCATCCTCAGGGGAGTCCATTTCAACTAGCCACCCCGGTCGCTCCCGCAGAGCCATCAGATCTAAACTGTCTTGTTGCTAGGAGACAATTGGAATGCGAGGCGGGCTTCCCAAGCATCCATCATCGAACGGTGCTCTGGAGTCATTCCATATGGGATGTCCTGGAGCTGTCCAACAGGTCTCAATTGTCCCGCAGAAGGAATCCTTGAAGGGGGCATCCCACAAGCTTGCCTGGCCTGAAGCTGTCGGGATGGGGCCAAGTGTTTCCAGTGCGCAGGGAGGCTAAGCAAGTTGCCGGAGGAGACCTGGTGCATTCGTGAGGTGGCCTGAGGGACAGTGTGGTGACCCATGCTGGCTGACCCTCCTGACGTCCACATGGGCCTGCTGCCGTTGGCCACCCTGGACCCCTTCCCCCTCATCCCAAGGGTCTCACACAGTCATCCCTGGGGCAGGGGCAGTGCCCTGGGCAGGGAGGGCTGAGGGTCAATACGGCTGTACGTGGGAAAACTTCAGTGGCCTCGAGATTCCCCTCCCTTCATGAAGCGGCCGTCATGCACGGAAACTCCGACCTGAGCCAACGTCTGATCCTCGCCCTGACTTCAGATGCATGAGTATTGGTTCAGATCTGGAAGGGGTACCTGCCGTGCCCTCGCCTGAAACCCAAGTCTAGCTTGTCTTCTCAGACTTCCGTCCTCACACTCCTGCCCCTGAAGCCCTCAAGTTTGGCAATTCCAGACCCAAAATGCAGCACTCTGCCTGCCCTCTAGAAAAAAATTATTGCCTCATGAGCTGCCCATGCACCTTCAATGAGGAAAACCTCCACAGCACTCGATTTACCCAAATTATATAGTCTAACCTGGGCACTAATGCACTGTCGGACACAACCTGAGCCCGGACCTCCTGACCAACACCCAGAAAGCAGGCCGCACACTGAGCACATAAGACCCGCCATGGCCTTAGGTCATCATCTCTTCCCTACCTCAGTTTTCAGGCCTCAGAACCGAGACATTCTCTCCAATCACTGCCCAGGGGTGAGTGTGATGCAGAAATCAGAACACCTCCTTACCCATGGTAAGAAACCTTGTGGTTGGCACGTCGTCCAACGTTCAGTGTAGGAGAAACCAGCATTCACCCTGAGGCCCCGCCCATTCTTGAGTGCGACAAGGTCATAAACACGCATTGTGACCCTCAGCATGAGTCCTGTCCTCTAGTAAGTCGTCTCAGTGACTGGACCATTAGATGTCATAATGGGCTTGATATGTTCCTAGGCCCCAATTTTTCACCAGATTTCTGATTGTCCAGTCACCCCCACCCCAGGGCTCTACTCTGGAGTCCCTCATTTGGTGCGACACCTGAGGTTAAAAAGAAAACAACATCAAAAAAAAAAAAACGGACTTCTTCCATCCCACAGTGTGACCCCAAACGCTTTGTCGGACCAAACCACCAGGGAGTAAGACACGTCCATTTCCCATGAAGTCACCCAGAAATTTCACGACCATGAGTGACACGATATCCAGAGACAAAAACTTGAGCAAGAGCCTCACACTCGCCCTTTTCTCAAATCCCGAAAAGTTTTCCTCATGGTCTGTAGATAAGTCCTGCCATCCCTATGACCTGAAACATAAGCCAAGTTTGTGTTTTCAGACAACTGTCCAAACAGTCCTGGCCTACTCAACCTACAGGCTCAGGCCCCTGGAGCCAAACCTGAGGACTGTACTTGCCCTCTCCAAGGGAATTGTGTGTGCCCATTCCAATAACTACATCCCTTCTAATAGGATAAACCTCCAAAGTCCCTGATCCATGTCATTAGTGGTGGCTTCCCAGGTAAAACAGGGGCAATCTGAGCCCATCTGAGCACCTACCTGTACTCAGACCCATAGACAGATGTCCCCAGAGGTTAAAAGGAAAGAACAGGCCCCTAGGCACTAATCATATCCATTGCTTTTGTCTCCAGGCATCTCTCCTCAGAGGCCTGGATTTCAAAACCATCATATGGCTGTTTCTTGACTCACCCATCAGAAAATATCTCATCTACACATGGGAAACTTGCACGTTGGAGCTTTTTTAAAGGCTCTGTTTAGGAGAACCCTTCAGAGCCCCAGTGCCACCGCTTCATTCCAAGGTCTCCAAAGACACAAAAGCACAATAGGACCCATCTACAGGAGAGTCCATTTCAACTCAGCTTCCTCGGTTTCTCCCCTAGATCCAGCAGAACTAACCTGTCTAGTTGCTAGGAGACAATTGGAATGCGAGGTGGGCTACCCAGCCATCCATCCTTAGAACCCTGCTCAGAATCATTAGTCTGGAGCCAACAACAGGTCTCAATTGTCCTGCAGAAGACACTTTGCAGTTTGGACCTTCTCACAATTCCCATTGTGGGAAAACCGCCATGGCCTCGTGATCCCCCCCTTCATGAGTGGGCTATCAGGGTCAGAAACTCCAACCTGAGCGATCGTCTGATCCTCGCCATGACTTCAGATGCACGAGATCTCTATTCAGTTCTGTAGATTGTGCCTGCCATGTCCTCACCCAGAAACCTAAGCCTAGCTCGTGTTCTCAGACTTCTTTCCTCAGACTACTGACCCAGAAGCCCTCCAATTTGGCAATTCAGAACTACAAAGCAGCACTCTGCCTGCCCTCCAGAAGAAACACATTGCCCTCTGGGGTTACCAAGTAACCCCAAGTGAGGATCAACCTGCACCTACCTTGGCTGTACCCCAAATACATAGGCTGACCAGGGCACTAATGCCCTTTCTGACACAGCCTGAGCCTAGAACGCCTGGCCCCACCAAAACAGCTGGCCGCACACTGAGCACATCGATCCGCCATGGCCTTAGAACGTCATCTCTTTCCACCTCGGTTTTCAGGCTTCAGAACCTAGACCTTATCTCTATTCACTGCCTAGGTCTGAACGTAATGCAGAAAACAGAAATCCTTCCCAAGGGCAAGAAACCTTCTGGTTGGCATGTGTGCAACGTTCAGTGTAGTTGAAACCAGTGTGGCCAATGAGGCCCCGCGCATGCTTGCTTTCCAAGCCCCCATACACCCAATCCTCACCAGTGTTTGAGTTTTCCGGTCTCCCCGCCCGTACCTGGGGCTCTCCTCTGGAATCCCTTTTTTGGAGAGACACATGAGCCAGAAAACACAACTCCACCCTTCCCACAAAATGACCCCAAACTCTTGGGAGCTGGGACAAATACCCAGAGAGGGATACTCGTCCATAGTCCCTGAGGCAACCCCTCCTATCCACGGCTATCCCGGACACAACATCCAGAGACAAAAGCCTGAAGGAACGCCTCCCACTCGCCCTTGTTTCAGAGGCCCAGGCGCTCCCTCTCGGGCTGTACATCCGGCCTGCCATACGCTAGGCGCCACGCATAAGCTGAGTTTGTGTTTTCAGACTTCTGTGCCCACAGCCTGGACCCACACAACCGCCAGGCTAGGGCCTCTGGAGCCACAGCGAAAGATTGTGCCTGCCCTCTCCAAGGAAATTGTGCCCAATCCATTGACCACAACCCTACAGGTTAGGGAAAAGCTCCAAGGCCCCTGAGGTCATCAATAGTGTAGGCCACCCTGGACTAAGAGGGGCTCTCTGACACCAGCGGAGCATCTATATCCACTTAGACTCTCAGACAGTGTCCCCAGAGACAGAAGGTTGAAATGGACAGGCCTCCAGGCCCCCGCTTCATGAAGGTGCCATCATAGACACATACGCCAGCCTCAGCCAACATCTGATCCTCAGCCTGACTTCAGATGCAGGAGATTTTGATTCAGCCTCTGCAGAGTGGGCCTGCTCTGCCCTTGGCTCCAATCCTCACCCTAGCTTGTGTTTTCAGACTTCCGTCCTCACACTCCTGGCCCACAAACCCTCCCTACTGGGAATTCTGGGGCCACAATGAAGCACTCTGCCTGCCACCCAGGAGAAAAACATTGTCTATGGTGCTGCCCAGAAACCCCAAATGAGGATCAAACTGTTTGGACCTCGGCAACACCCCATTTGCATAGGCTACCTTAAACACTAATGCTCTTTCGAAAATAGCCTGAGCCCAGACCTTCCAACAGACACCGAAACAGCTGGCTGCACACCCAGCACATTGGACCCGCCACTGCCTTAGTCCACCATCCATTCCCAACCTGGGTTTTCAGTCTTCGGATCCTAGACTTATCTCCAATCCCTGCACAGGGGGGAAACTGATGCACAAGTCAGAACCCCTCCTTCCCCATGGCAAGAAACCTTGCTGCTGGCAGTGAGTCCAACCTTCAGTGTAGAAGAAAACGGCATGGCCCATGAGGCCACGACCATGCGTGAGCGCCGCCTTGGGCACCAACACACATTGTAACCCTCAGCGTGAGTTCCTTATTCAAGTAACGCCTCTCAGTGATTGGACCAAGAGCCCGCATATGTGGCTTGCCATGCCCATAGGCACCCAGGACTAACTAGATGGTGTTTATTCCAGTTGAGGGATCCCATTGCTTTGCTCTAGAGTCCCTCTCTTGGGGGGTCCCTTGTGGCAGAAAACAGTACTCTTCCCTTCACACAGAATGAACCAAAACACTTGGGAGCTTGGACAATCCCCCGAGAGGAAGGGTCTTCCTCAGCCCCTGAAGCAACCCCTACCCTGAACGGCCACTGTGAACGCAACACCCAGAGACAAAAGCCTGAGCAACTGCCTCCCACTTGCCCTCCTTTGATATCCAGAGGATCTCCCCTCAGGGAGTGGTGATCAGGCCTGCCATTACCTTGGCCCCTAGCTGAGCCAAGTTTGCTTTTTCAGACATCTGTCCCCACAGCCCTGGCAAACACAGCCTCTTGGCTGGGTCCTCTGGAGCATTACCACAGGACCGTGCCTGCTCTCTCCAGGGAAACTGTGTCCATTCCTTTGGCGTCACACCTCCAGAATATGAGAAACCTCAAGGCCCCCGAGGACATCCCACTACTGGGAGCCTCCCTGGACACACAGGGGCATTCTGACACAAGCTGAGCAGCTACCTCCACGAAGCCATGCATACAGATGTCAACAGAGATAGAAGGTTGAGCCGGACAGGCCCTTAGGCCCTAATCTCAACTCTTGCTTTGTTTTCCAGGTGTCACTCCTAAGAGGCTTTGGTTCGAAGAACAGGATATGGGGCTTTCCTGAGGCACTGAACAGAACTCCTCTCGACTCCACATGGGAAGCTTCCTTGTTGGAGCCGTGTCAAACAACTCAGGTTGGAGAATCCTGCAGAGTCCCTGAGCCACTTCCACATTCCAAGGTCTCCCAGGCCACCAAGCCACAGTAGGACTCATCTTCAGGAGAGTCCATTTCAACTCTCCCCTCTGGGTAGCTCACCCAGGAGCCCACAGATTGAGCCAACCTTGTCCTGACTAAACAGTGGGAATATGAGGTGGCGTTCCCAGGCATCCATGCTTAGACACCTGCTCTCGAGTCTTTCCGTATGGGGCCTCCTGGAACCATCCAAGAGGACTCGACAGTCGTGCAGAAGGAAACCTTGAGGTTTGGAGTAGTTCACAAATCCCATCGTAGGCAAACATCCCTGGCCTCATGAAAAACCCACACCCTTCAGGAAGAGGCCATGCTGGACAAAAACTCTAGCCTGAGGCACGTCTCATATTTGACATGACCTCAAAGCAGGAGATACCGATTCAGCCTCTGCAGTGTGGGCCTGCCATGCCCTCGGTCCCAAACCTCACGCTAGCTTGTGTTTTCAGACTTGCTTCCTCACACTCCTGGCAAACAAGCCCTCCGGACTAGGAACTCCAGAACCACAACCAAGCCCAGTGTCTTCCCAATGGAAGAAAAACGTTTCCCTGTTGGGTTCTCCAGAAAACCCAGATGAGGATCAACCTGCTCGGGCCTCGACCGTCCCTGAAATGGATAGGCTGCTCTGGGCACTCATGCTCTGTCTGACACAGCCTGAAGCCAGATGTCCAGACAGACAAGGAGACAGCTGGCCGCATACCCAGCACTTCGGACACGCCATGGTCTTATGCCCTCAATTCTTCCTAACCTTAGTTTTCAGATATCTGAACCTAGACATTAATCAATTCTCCACACAACTGGGTATCGCAGGCACAAAACAGAACTCCTCCTTCCCCATGGTTGTAAAGCTTGCTCTTGGCATGGAATCACAACTTCAGGGTGGGAGAAACCTTTATGGCCCCTGATGGCACGCCCAAACTTGAGTGCTGCTTGGGCACAAATTCACACTGTGACCCTCAGCATGAGCCCCATGTCAAAGAAAGGCCTGTCAGGGCCTGGACCAAGAGCCCACATATGGGGCTTGCAAAGCCCCTATGCTCCCAATCCTCACCAGTGTTTGAGTTTACCAGTCGCCCAGCCCATACCAGGGCTCTGCTCTGGAATCCCTTTCTTGGAGAGACACATGAGCCAGAAAACACGACTCCACCCTTACCACAAAATGACCCCAAACTCTTGGGAGCTGGGACAAATCCCCAAAGAGAGATACTCGTGCACAGTCCCTGAGGCCACCCCTCCTATCCACGGCTATCCCGGACACAACATCCAGAGACAAAAGCCTGAAGGAACGCCTCCCACTCGCCCTTGTTTAAGAGGCCCAGGAGCTCCCTCTCGGGCTGTACATGCGGCCTGCCATACGCTAGGCGCCACGCATAAGCTGAGTTTGTGTTTTCAGACTTCTGTGCCCACAGCCTGGACCCACACAACCTCCAGGCTAGGGCCTCTGGAGCCACAGCGAAAGATTGTGCCTGCCCTCTCCAAGGAAATTGTGCCCAATCCATTGACCACAACCCTACAGGTTAGGGAAAAGCTCCAAGGCCCCTGAGGCCATCAATAGTGTAGGCCACCCTGGACTAAGAGGGGCTCTCTGACACCAGCGGAGCAACTATCTCCACTTAGACTCTCAGACAGTGTCCCCAGAGACAGAAGGTTGAAATGGACAGGCCCCCAGGCCCTACTCTGAACCTTAGATTTGGTTTCCATGTGTCCGTCCTCAGAGGACTGTTTTCGTAGACCAGCACACGGGGCTTTTCTGAGGCACCAAAGAAACCTCTCTCGTCTCCACATGGGGAGCTTACCTACTGGGGACGTATCAAACCCTTCAGGTAGGAGAGTTCCGCAGGGCCACTGAACAACCTGCACATTCCAAGGACTCCATGGACACAAACGCATATTACGACGCATCCTCAGGAGAGGCCATTTCAACGTAGCCCCCTGGGTAGCGTGCCCCAGAGGCAGCAGATCAAACATATCTTGTGGCTAATGGCCAATGGGAATGCGAGGCATGCTGTTCAGGGATCCATCCTTCGAACCCTGCTCTCCACTACTTCCGTATCCTATGTCCTGGAGCCATGCAACAGGACTCGAATGTCCCGCAGAAGGAAACCTTGTGGTTGGGGTAACCTCCAAACTCAGCATGGGAAAACTTCCTTGGCCTCATGAGGCCCCTGCTTCATGAAGGTGCCATCATGGACACATACTCCAGCCTCAGCCAACGTCTGATCCTCAGCCTGACTTCAGATGAAGGAGATTTTGATTCAGCCTCTGCAGAGTGGGCCTGCTCTGCCCTTGGCTCCAATCCTCACCCTAGCTTGTGTTTTCAGACTTCTGTCCTCACATTCCAGGCCCACTAACCCACCCTCCTGGGAATTCTGGGGCCACAATGAAGCACTCTGCCTGCCTCCCAGGAGAAAAATATTGTCTATGGTGCTGCCCAGAACCCCAAATGAGGACCAAAGAGCTTGGCCGTCGGCAACACCCCAATTGCATAGGCTACCTTAAACACTGATGCTCTGTCGCAAATAGCCTGAGCCCAGACCTTCCAACAGACACCGACACAGCTGGCTGCACACCTAGCACATTGGACCACAGGACCGTGCCTGCTCTCTCCTGGAAAACTGTGTCCATTCCTTTGGCGTCACACCTCCAGAATATGAGAAACCTCAAGGACATCACACTACTGGGAGCCTCCCTGGAGACACAGGGGCATTCGGACACAAGCTGAGCAGCTACTTCCACCAAGGCATGCACACAGATGTCAACAGAGATAGAAGGTTGAGCCGGACAGGCCCTTAGGCCCTAATCTCAACTCTTGCTTTGGTGTCCAGGTGTCACTCCTCAGAGGCTTTGGTTTGAAGAACAGGATATGGGGCTTTCCTGAGGCACTGAACATAACACCTCTCGACTCCACATGGAAGCTTCCTTGTTGGAGCCATGTTAATCACCTCAGGTTGGAGAATCCTGCAGAGTCCTGAGCCCCCTCCACATTCCAAGGTCTCCCAGGCCACCAAGCCACAGTAGGACTCATCTTCAGGAGAGTCCATTTCAACTCTCCCTTCTGGGTAGCTCACCCAGGAGCCCGCAGATTGAGCCTGACTTGTCCTGACTAAAGAGTGGGAATATGAGGTGGCGTTCCCAGGCATCCATGCTTAGACACCTGCTCTCGAGTGTTTCCATATGGGACCTCCTTTCCATATGGACCTCCGCTATCCAATAGGACTCGACTGTCGTGCAGAAGGAAACCTTGAGGTTTGGAGTAGTTCACAAATCCCATCGTAGGCAAACCTCCCTGGCGTCATGAAGCCCCCACAACCTTAAGGAAGAGGCCATGCTGGACAAAAATTCTAGCCTGAGGCACGTCTCATAGTTGACATGACCTCAGTGCAGGAGATCTCGATACAGCCTCTGCAGAGTGGGCCTGCTCTGCCCTTGGTCCCAAACCTCAGGTTAGCTTGTGTTTTCAGACTTCCTTCCTCACACTCCTGGCAAACAAGCCCTCCGGACTAGGAACTCCAGAACCACAATCCAGCCCAGGGTCTGCCCAACGGAAGAACAACGTTGCCCTGTGGGGTTCTCCAGAAAACCCAGATGAGGATCAACCTGCTCAGGCCTCGACGGTACCCGAACTGGATAGGCTGCTCTGGGCACTTATGCTCCATCTGACACAGCCTGATGCCACACGTCGAGACAGACAAGGAGACAGCTGGCCACACACCCAGCACTTCGGACACGCCATGGTCTTATACCGTCACCTCTTCCTAACCTTGGTTTTCAGATATCTGAACCTAGACATTATATCAATTCTCCACACAGCTGGGTATCGCAAGCACAAAAGAGAACTCCTCCTTCCCAATGGTTGTAAAGCTTGCTCTTGGCATGGAGTCACAACCTCAGGGTGAGAGAAACCTTCATGGCCCCTGATTCCACGCCCAACCGTGAGTGCAGCAGCACAAATTCACACTGTGACTCTCAGTGTGAGCCCCATGTCAAAGTAAGGCCTGTCAGGGCCTGGACCAAGAGCCCATATATGGGGCTTGACAGGCCGCTATGCACCCAATCCTCACCTTTTTGAGTTTTCCAGTCTCCCCGCCCGTACCTGGGGCTCTGCTCTCGAATCCCTTTCTTGGAGAGACACATGAGCCAGACAACACGACTCCACCCTTCCCACAAAATGACCCCAAACTCTTGGGAGCTGGGACAAATACCCAGAGAGGGATACTCGTCCATATTCCCTGAGGCCACCCGTCCAATCCACTGCTATCCCGCACACAACATCCAGAGACAAAAGTCTGAAGGAACGCCTCCCACTCGCCCTTGTTTTAGAGGCCCAGGAGCTCCCTCTTGGGCTGTACATCCGGCCTGCCATACCCTAGGCGCCACTCATAAACTGAGTTTGTGTTTCCAGACATCTGTGCCCACAGCCTGGACCCAAACAACCTCCAGGCTAGCCACCATTACAAGGCCCTCATGGACACAAACACACATTAGGCCCCATCCTCAAGAAAGTCCATTTCAACTCAGCCACCCCGGTTTCTCCCGCAGAGCCATCAGATCTCAACTGTCTAGTCCCTTCTCTCTTCCCCAGGGCTCTGCTTTGGAATTCCTATTTGTTTGGGGCACCCTAGGTATCAAACCTGAAAGGAGACCTCCCATCCCACAGATTGACGAAAAACCACTGGGACCGGGCCATATCCACAGAGAGGAAGATTCGCCCATGGCCCAGGAGGCCTCCCCACTTTCCACGGCCATAGTTGAAACAAAATCCAGAGACAAAAGCCTGAGCAAGCGCCTCAGACTCACTCTTTCTTCATATCCTGAAGAGTTGTTCTCATGGTTTGAGATTGGGCCTGCCATACCTACGTCCCCAAACCTAAGCTGAGTTTGTGTTTTCAGACTTCTGTCCGCAAAGTCCTGGGCCACACACCCTCCAGGCTGGGGCCCCTGGAGCCTCACATTAGGACTGTGCTTACCCCATGAATGGGAATTCTGCCCATTCCATTGTCCAAAATCGTACATATTAGGAGAACCCTCCAATTCCCCGAGGCCATCCCAATAGTGTAGGTCTCCCGGGACAAACAAGGGCGGTCTGACACCAGCTGAGCATCTACCTCCACTCATACCATAGATGGATGCCCAGAGAAGAAGATTGAACCAGACAGGACCCTAGGCCATAATCGGATCAGTTGCTTTGGTTTACAGGCATGTATCCTCAAAAGCCTGGACTCCAATAACAGCATAGGGGGTTTCCTGAGGCACCCATCAGGTTAAATCTCGTCTCCACGAGGAAACTTGTGCATGGGAGCTATGTCAAAAGCTAAGGAGAATACTTCAGGGTCCCGGTGCCACCGCCCCATTCCAAGGCCCTCGTGGACACAAACACACATTAGGCCACATCCTCATGAAAGTCCATTTCAACTCAGCCAACCTGGTTGCTCCCGCAGAGCCAGAAGATCTCAACTGTCTTGTTGCTAGGAGACAATTGGAATGCGAGGCGGGCTTCCCTGGCATCCATCCTCGAACGATGCTCTGGAGTCTTTCCATATGGGACGTCCTGGAGCTGCCCAACAGGTCTCAATTGTCCCGCAGAAGGAATCCTTGAAGGGGGCATCCCACAACTCCCAACGTGGGAAAACCTCCATGGCCTTGAGATTCCGCTCCTTTCATGGAGGGGCAGTCATGCACAGAAACTCAAACCTGAGCCAACGTCTGATCCTCGCCGTGAGTTCAGATGCATGAGATAATGGTTCAGATCTGAAGGGGGTACCTGCCGTGCCCTCGGCCTGAAGCCCAAGTCTAGCTTCTGTTCTCAGACTTCTGTCCTCACACTCCTGGCCCAGAATCCCTCAAGTCTGGCAATTCCGGACACATATGCAGCACTCTGCTTGACCTCTAGAAAAAATTTATTGCTTAAGAGCTGCCCAGGCACCTTAAATGAGGATAATCCTACACGGCACCCGACTGTACTCAAATATATAGTCTAACATGGGCATAATGCACTGTCTGACACAACCTGAGCCCAACCTCCTGACCAACACCCAGACAGCTGACTGCACACTGAGCAAATCAGACCCGCCAAGGCCTTATGTCCTCATCTCTACCCAACTGCGGTTTTCAGGTTTCAGAACCTAGACCTTATCTCCAACCACTGCCCAGGTTTGAAAATGATGCAGAAATCAGAATTCCTTCCCCATGGCTAGACAACTTGTGATTGGCATGTGGTCCAATGTACAGTGTAGATGAAACCAGTGTTGCCCATGTGGCCCCGCCCATGTACACAGGCCACATTGGTCACAAACACACATTGTGACCCTCAGCCTGAACCCAGTCCTCAAGTAAGGCTTCTAAGTGGCTATTGAAGGGACAGCATATTGGGCCTGCCCTGCCCCTAAGCCCCAATTTTTAAGCAGAGTTTGGGTAGCCCCTTCACTCTTCCACAGTGCTCTGCTTTGGAATTCCTCTTTGGTTGGGACACCTGAGGTAACAAACCTGAAAGGAGACCTCCCATCCAACAGATTGACGAAAAACAATTGGGCCGTGCCTAATCCACAGAGATGAAGATTCGTCCATGGCCCATGAGGTCTCCGCACATTCCACGGCTATTGATACATAATCCAGAGACAAAAGCCTGAGCAAGCGCCTCAGACTCGTTCTTGCTTCAGATACTGAAGTGTTCTTCACATGGTTTGTAGATTTGGCCTGCCATACCTACGTCCCCAAACCTAAGCTGAGTTTTTGTTTTCAGACTTCTGTCCTCAAAGTCCTGGGCCACAAACCCTCCAGGCTGTGGCCCCTGAGTCACATATTAGGACTGTGCCTACACAATCCATTGGAATTCTGCCCATTCCTTTGTCCAAAATCGTACAAATCAGGAGAACCCTCCAAAGTCCCCGAGGCCATCCCAATAGTGTAGGTCTCCCGGGACAAACAAGGGCGGTCTGACACCAGCTGAGCATCTACCTCCACTCATACCATAGATGGATATCCCCAAAGAAGAAGATTGAACCAGACAGGACCCTAGGCCATAATCGGATGCATTGCTTTGGTTTACAGGAATGTCTCCTCAAAGGACTGGATTCCAATACCAGCAAAGCGGGTTTCCTGAGGCACCCATGAGAACAAATCTCATCTCCACAAGGAAACTTGTGCATGGGAGCTATGTCAAAAGCTTAGGAGAATACTTCAGGGTCACTGTGCCACCGCCCCAAACCAAGGCCCTCATGGACCCAAACACACATTATGCCCCATCCTCAGGAAAGACCATTTCTTTTTTTTTTCTATTTAAGATTTCTTTTATTTATTTGACAGACAAAGATCACAAGCAGGCAGAGAGGCAGGCAGAGAGAGAGTAGGAGGTAGGCTCCCTGCTAAGCAGAGAGCCTGATATGAGGCTTGATCGAGAACTCTGAGATCATGACTTCAGCCAAAGGCAGCAGCTTAACCCACTGAGCCACCCAGGAGACCCAGGATAGTCCATTTCAATTCAGCCACCCCGGTTGCTCCCGCAGAGCCATCTGATCTACACTGTCTTGTTGCTATTAGCCAATTGGAATGCGAGGCGGGCTTCCCTGGAATCCATCCACGAACGGTGCTCTGGAGTCATTTCATATGAGATGTACTGGATCTGCCCAACAGGTCTCAATTGTCCCGCAGAAGGAATCCTTGAAGGGGGCATCCCACAACTCCCAACGTGGAAAAACCCCCATGGCCTTGAGATTCCGCTCCGTTCATGAAGGGGCAGTCATGCACAGAAATTCCAACCTGAGCCAACGTCTGATCCTCGCCGTGACTTCAGATGCATGAGATATTGGTTCAGATCTGCAGGGGGTACCTGCCGTGCCCTCGGCCTGAAGCCCAAGTCTAGCTTGTGTTCTCAGACTACTGTCCTCACACTACTACCCAGAACCCCTCAAGTCTAGCAATTCCGGACCCACAATGCACCAGACTGCCAGCACTCTAGAAAAAATATATTTCCTAATGAGTTTCCGAGGAATCTCAAATGATGATAAACATACACGGCACTCGACTGTACACAAATTATGTAGGCTAACCTGGGCAGTAATGCACTCTGGCCCAACCTGTGCCTGAACCTCTTGACCAACACCCAGGCAGCTGACCGTACACTGAGCACATCAGACCCGACATGGCCTTAGGTCTTCATCTCCTCCCAACTGCGATTTTCAGGCTTCAGAACCTAGACATTATCTCCAACCACTGCCCAGGGTTGAAAATGATGCAGAAATCAGAACTCCTTTCCCATGGCAAGAATCCATGTGATTGGCATGTTGTCCAAAGTTCAGTGTAGTTGAAACCAGTGTGGCCCATGATCCCCGGGGATGCTTGTTGGCCACATTGGTCACAAACACACATTGTGACCCTCAGCCTGAGCCAAGTCCTCAAGTAAGGCCTCTTAGTGGCTGGATGAAGTGACAGTATATTGGGCCTGCCATGCCCCAAGGCACCAATTTTAGCCATAGTTTGGGTTGTCCCTTCACTCTTCCCCAGGGCTCTGCTTTGGATTTCCTCTTTTGTTGGGACACTGAGGTAACAAACCTGAAAGGAGACCTCCCATCCCAGAGATTGACGAAAAACCATTGGGACTGGGCCAAATCCACAAAGAGGAAGATTCGTCCATGGCACATGAGGAATCCCCACATTCCACGGCCACCGTTGATACAAAATCCAGAGACAAAAGCCTGAGCAAGCGCCTCAGACTAGCTCTTTCTTCATACCCTGAAGATTTCTTCTCATGGTCTGTAGATTGGGCCTGCCATTCCTACGTCCCCAAACCTAAGGTGAGTTTGTGTTTTCAGACTTGTGTCCTCAAAGTCCTGGGACACACACCGTAAAGGCTGGTGCCCCTGGAGCCACACAGTAGGACTGGGCCTACCCAATCCATGGGAATTCTGCGCATTCCATTGTTCAAAATCTTACAAATCAGGAGAACCCTCCAAAGTCCCCGAGGCCATCCCAATAGTGTAGGTCTCCCGGGACAAACAAGGGCGGTCTGACACCGGCTGAGCATCTACCTCCACTCATACCATAGATGGATGTCCCCAGAGAAGAAGATGGAACCAGACAGGACCCTAGCCCATAATCGGATGCATTGATTTGGTTTACAGGCATGTCTCCTCAAAGGACTGCATTCTAATACCAGCAAAAATGGTTTCCTCAGGCACCGATCAGAACAAATCTGTCTCCACAAGGAAACTTGTGCATGGGAGTTATGTCAAAAGCTTAGGAGAATACTTCATGGGCCCTGTGCCACCGCCCCAATCCAAGGCCCTCATGGACACAATCACACATTAGGCCCCATCCTCAGGAAAATCCAATTCAACTCAGCCACCCGGTTCCACCCGCAGAGCCATCCAATCTAAACTGCTTGGTGCTAGGAGACAATTGGAATGCGAGGCGGGCTTCCCTGGCATCGATCTTGAACGGTGCTCTGGAGTCATTCCATATGGGATGTCTGGAGCTGCCAAACAGGTCTCAATTGTCCTGATTAGACTTCTCTCCTCACACTCCTGGCCCAGAAGCCCTCAAATTTGGCAATTCCGGACCCACAATGCAGGACTCTGCCTGCCCTCTAGAAAAAAAAAAATATATATTGTGACCCTCAGCCTGAGCAGAGTCCTCAAGTAATGCCTCTCAGCGGCTGGATGAAGAGACAGCATATTGGGCCTGCCATGATCCTAGGCCCCAATTTTTAACCACAGTTTGGGTTGTCCATTCACTCTTCCCCGGGGCTCTACTTTGGAATTCCTCTTTGGTTGAGACACTGAGGTAACAAACCTGAAAGGAGACCTCCCATCCCACAGCTTGACGAAAAACAATTGGGAACGGGTCAAATCCGCAGAGAGGAAGATTCGTCCATGGCCCATGAGGCCTCCGGGGACAAACAAGGGCGGTCTGACACCAGCTGAGCATCTACCTCCAATTATACCATAGATGGATGTCCCTAGAGAAGAAGATTGAACCAGACAGGACCCTAGGCCATAATCGGATCCATTGCTTTGGTTTACAGTCATGTCTCATCAAAAGCCTGGATTCCAATACCAGAATAAGGGGCTTCCTGTGGCACCCATCAGAACAAATCTCGTCTCCACAAAAAAATTTGTGCATGGGAGCTATGTCAAAAGCTTAGGAGAATACTTCAGGGTCCCGGTGCCACCGCCCCATTCCAAGGCCTTCATGGACACAAACACACATTAGGCACCATCCTCAGGCAGTCCATTTCTTTTTTTTGTTTAAAGATTTTATTTATTTATAAGACAGACAGAGATCACAAGCAGGCAGAGAGGCAGGCAGAGAGATAGAAGGAAGCAGGCCCGATATGAGGCTCGAAACCAGGACTCTGAGATCATGACCTGAGCCTAAGGAAGCGGCTTAACCCACTGAGCCACCCAGGAGCCGCAGGAAAGTCCATTTCAACTCAGCCACCCCGTTTGCCCCCGCAGAGTCATCCGACCTAAACTGTCTTGTTCCTAGGAGACAATTGGAATGCGAGGCGGGCTTCCCTGGCATCCATCCTCGAACGGTGCTCTGGAGTCATTCCATATGGGATGTCCTGGAGCTGCCCAACAGGTCTTAATTGTCCCGCAGAAGGAATCCTTGAAGGGGGCAGCCCCTTGAAGGGGGCAGCCCACAACTCCCAACGTGGGAAAACCTCCATGGCCTTTAGAACTGCTCCGTTTATGAAGAGGCAGTCATGCACAGAAACTCCAAACTGAGCCAACGTCTGATCCTCGCCGTGACTTCATACGCATGAGACATTGGGTCAGATCTGCAGGGGGTACCTGCTGTGGCCTCGGCCTGAAGTCCAAGTCTAGCTTGTGTTCTCAGACTTCTGTCCTCACACTCCTGGCCTAGAAGCCCTCAAGTTTGTCAATTCCGGACCCACAATGCAGCACTCTGCCAGCCCTCTAAAAAAACATATCTTGCCTAATGAGCTGCCCAAGCACCTTAAATGAGTATAAACCTACACGGCACTCGACTGTACCCAAATTATATAGTCTAACCTGGGCACTAATGCACCATCAGCACCAACTGAGCACGAACCTCCTGACCAAAACCCAGGCAGCTGACCGCACACTGAGCACATCAGACCCGCCATGGCCTTAGGTCAGTGTAGTTGAAAGCAGTGTTGCCAATGTTGCCCCGCCCATGCTCGCGGGCCACATAGGTCACACACAGACTTAGGTCGTCATCTCTTCCCTACTGCGGTTTTCAGGCTTCAGAACCTAGACCTTATCTCAAACCACTGCCCAGGGTAAAAATGATCAAGAAATCAGAACTCTTTCCCCGTGGTAAGAAACCTTGTAATTGGCATGTTGTCCAAAGTTCAGTGTAGTTGAAATCACTGTGGCCAATTAGGCCCCGCCCATGCTCGCGGGGCACATTGGTCACAAACGCATATTGTGACCCTCAGCCTGAGCCCAGTCCTCAAGTAAGGCCTCTCAGTGTCTGGATGAAGTGACAGCATATTGGGCATGCCATGCCCCTAGGCCCCAATTTTTAACCATAGTTTGGGTTTTCCCTTCACTCTTCCCCAGGGCTCTGCTTGGAATTCCTCTTTTGTTGGGACACCTGAGGTAGCAAACCTGAAAGAGACCTCCCATCCCACAGATTGACGAAAAATATTTGGGACCGGGCCAAATCCACAAAGAGGGAGATTCGTCCATGGCCCATGAGGCCTCCCCATCTTCCACGGCCATCGTTGATACAATATCCAGAGACAAATGTCTGAACAAGCACCTCAGACTAGCTCTTTCTTCATATCCTGAAGAATTCTTCTCATGGTTTGTAGATTGGGCCTGCCATACCTACCTCCCACAACCTAAGATGAGTTTGTGTTATCAGACTTCTGTCCCCAAAGTCCTGGGCCACACACCCTCCAGGCTGGGGCCCCTGGAGCCACACATTAGGACTGTGACTACCCAATCAATGGGAAGAAGATTGAACCAGACAGGACACTAGGCCATAATCGGATCCATTGCTTTGGTTTACAGGCATGTCTACTCAAAACCCTGGAAACCAATACCAGCAAAGGGGGTTTCCTGAGTCACCCATCAGAACAAATCTCGTCTTCACAAGGAAACTTGTGCATGGGAGCTAGTCAAAAACTTAGGAGAATACTTCAGGGTCCCGGTGCCACCCCCCCATTCCAAGGCCCTCATGGACAAAAACACACATTAGGCCCCATTCTCAGGAAAGTCCATTTCAACTCAGCCACCCCGGTTGCTCCCGCAGAGCCATCCATTCTAAACTGTCTTTGTGCTAGGAGAAAATTGGAATGCGAGGCGGGCTTCCCTGGCATCCATCCCCGAACAGTGCTCTGGAGTCATTCCATATGTGATGTCCTGGAGCTGCCCAACAGGTCTCAATTGTCCCGCACATGAATCCTTTAAGGGGGCATCCCACAACTCCCAACGTGGAAAAACCTCCATGGCCTTGAGATTCCACACCGTTCATGAAGGGGCTGTCATGCACAGAAACTCCAACCTGAGCCAACGTCTGATCCTCACCGTGACATCAGATGCATGAGATATAGGTTCAGATCTGCAGGGGGTACCAGCTTCCCCTCGGCCTGAAGCCCAAGTCTAGCTTGTGTTCTCAGACTTCTGTCCTCACACTCCTAGGCAAGAATCCCTCAAGTTTTGCAATTCCGGACCCACAAGGCAAGACTCTGCCTGACCTCTTCAAAAAATTTTATTGCCTAATGAGCTGCCCAGGCACCTTAAATGAGGATAAACCTAAACGGCACTCCACTGCACCCAAATTATATAGTCTAAGCTGGGCACTAATGCACTGTCTGTCACCACCTGAGCCCGAACCTCCTGACCAACACCCAGGTAGCTGACCTCATACTGAGCACATCAACATGCCTTGGCCTAAGGTCGTCATCTCTTCCCAACTGTGGTTATCAGGCTTCAGAACCTAGACCTTATCTCCAACCACTGCACAGGGTTGATAATGATGCAGAAAGCAGAACTCTTTCCCCATGGCAAGAAACCTTGTGATTGGCATGTTGTCCAAAGTTCAGTGTAGTTGAAACCAGTGTGGCCCATGAGGCCCCGCTCATGCTCGAGGGCCACATACTTCAGGTTCCCGGTCCCACCGCCCCATTCCAAGGCCCTCATGGACACAAACACACATTAGGCCCCATCCTCAGGAAAGACCATTTCAACTCAGCCACCCAGGTTGCTCCCGCAGAGCCATCCGATCTCCACTGTCTTGTTGCGAGGAGACAATTGGAAAGCGAGGTGGGATTCCTTGGCATTCATCCTCGAACGGTGCTCTGGCGAAATTCAATATGGGAGGTCCTGGAGCTGCCCAACAGGTCTCAATTGTCCCGCAGAAGGAATCCTTGAAGGGGGCATCCCACAACTCCCAACGTGGGAGAAACTCCATGGCCTTGAGATTCTGCTCCATTCATGAAGGTGCAGTCATGGACAGAAACTCCAAAATGAGCCAACGTCTCATCCTCGCCGTGACTTCCGATGCATGAGATATTGGTTCAGATCTGCAGGGGGTACCTGCCGTGCCCACAGCCTGAAGTCCAAGTCTAGCTTGTGTTATCAGAATTCTGTCCTCACACACCTGGCCCAGAAGCCCTCAACTCTGGCAATTCCTGACCCACAATGCAGCACTGACAGCCCTCTCGAAAAATATTTTGCCTAATGAGCCTCCCAGGCACCTTAATGAGGATAAACCTACACGGCTCCGACTATACCCAAATTATATAGTCTAACCAGAACACTAATGCACTGTCTGACACAACCTGAGCCCGAACATCCTGACCAACACCCAGACAGCTGACCGCACACTGAGCACATCAGACCCGCCATGGCCTTAGGTCATCATCTCTTCCCAACTGCGGTTCAGGCTTCAGAACCTAGACTTTATATCCAACCTCTGCCCAGGGTTGAAAATGATGCAGAAATCAGAACTCCATCCCCATGGCAAGAGACCTTGTGATTGGCATGTTGTCCAAAGTTCAGTGTAGTTGAAACCAATGTGGCCAATGAGGCCCCGCCCAAGCTCGAGGGCCACATTGGTCACAAACACACATTCTGTCCCTCAGCCTAAGCCCAGTCCTCAAGTAAGGCCTATCAGCGGCTGGATGATGAGATAGCATATTGGGCCTGCCCTGCCCATAGGCCCCAATTTTTAACCATAGTTTGGGTTGTCCCTTCACTCTTTCCCAGGCCTCTGCTTAGGATTCCTCTTTGGTTGGGACACCTGAGGTAACAAACCTGAAAGCAGACCTCCCATCCAACAGATTGACGAAAAACAATTGGGACCGGGACTAATCCACAGAGAGGAAGATTCATCCATGGCCCATGTGGCCTCCCCACATTCCACGGCCATCGTTGATACAAAATCCAGAGACAAAAGCCTGAGCAAGCGCCTCAGACTCGCTCTTTCTTCATATCCTGAAGAGTTCTTCCTACGGTTTGTAGATTGGGCCTGCCATACCTACGTCCCCAAACCTAAGCTAAGTTTGTGTTTTCAGAATTCTGTCCTCAAAGTCCTGGGCCACACACCCTCTAGGCTAGGGCCACTGGAGCCACACATGAGCACTGTGTCTACCCAATCTATGGGAATTCTGCCCATTCCATTGTCGAAAATCGCACAAATAAGGAGAACCCTCTATAGTCCCCGAGGCCATCCCAATTGTGTAAGTCTCCCAGGACAAACAAGGGCGGTCTCACACCAGCTGAGCATCTACCTCCACTCATACCACAGATGGATGTCCCCAGAGAAGAAAATTGAACCAGACAGGACGCTAGGCCCTAAACGGATCCATTGCTTTGGTTTACAGGCATGTCTCCTCAAAAGCTTGGATTCCAATACCAGCGTAGGGGGTTTCCTGAGGCACCCATTAGAACAAATCTCATCTCCACAAGGAAACTTGCGCATGGGAGCTATGTCCAAATCTTAGGAGAATACTTCAGGGTCCCGGTGCCCCCGCCCCATTCCAAGGCCCTCATGGACACAAACACACCTTAGACCCCAACCTCAGAAAGTCCATTACTTTTTTTTTTAAGATTTTATTTATTTATTTGACAGTCATAGATCACAAGCAGGCAGAGAGAGAGTAGGAAGCAGGCTCCCTGCTGAGCAGAGTGCCTGATGTGAGGCTCGATCCTAGGACTCTGAGATCATGACCTGAGTCGAAAGAAGTGGCTTAACACACTGAGCCACCCAGGAGCCCCACGAAAGTCCCATTCAACTCAGTCACACCGGTAGCTCCCGCAGAACCATCCAATCTAAACTGTCTTGGTGCTAGCAGACTATTGGAATGCGAGGCGGGCTTTCCTGGCATCCATCCTCGAACGGTGCTCCGGAATCATTCCATATGGGATGTCCTGGAGCTGCCCAACAGGTCTGAAATGTCCCGCCGAAAAAATCCTTGAAGGGGGCATCCCACAACTTCCAACTTGGGAAAACCACCAAAGCCTTGAGTTTCCGCTCCGTTCCTGAAGGGACAGTCATGCACAGAAACTCCAACATGAGCCAACGTCTAATCATCGCCGTGACTTCAGAAGCATGAGATATTGGTTCAGTTTGGGTTGTCCCTTCACTCTTCCCCAGGGCTCTGCTTTGGAATTCCTCTTTGGTTGGGACACCTGAGGTAACAAACCTGAAAGGTGACTTCCCATCCCACAGATTGACGAATAACAATGGGGACCGCGCCAAATCCACAGAGAGGAAGATTCATCCATGGCCCATGAGGCCTCCTCACATTCCACGGCCATCGTTGATACAAAATCAAGAAATAGCCTGAGCAGGCGCCTCAGACTCGCACTTTCTTCATATCCTGAAGAGTTCTTTTCATGGTTTGTAGATTGGGCCTGCCATACCTACGTCCCAAACCTTGGCTGAGTTTGTGTTTTCAGTCTTCTGTCCTAGAAATCCTGGGCCACACACCCTCCAGGCTGGGCACCTGGAGCCACATATTAGGACTGTGCCTACACAATACATGGGAATTCTGCCCATTCCATTGTTCCAAATCGTACAAATTAGGAGAACCCTACAAAGTACCCGAGGACATCACAATTGTGTGGTCTCCCGGGACAAACAAGGGCCGTCTGACACCAGCTGAGCATCTACCTCCACTCATACCATAGATATATGTCCTCAGAGAAGAAGATTGAACCAGACAGGACACTAGGCCATAATCGGATCCATTGCTTTGGTTTACAGGCATGTCTCCTCAAAAGCCTGGATTCCAATACAAGCATAGGGGTTTTCCTGAGGCACCCATGAGAACAATTCTCGTCTCCATGAGGAAACTTGTGCATGTAAGCTATGTCAAATGCTTAGGAGAATACTTCAGGGTCCCAGTGACACCGCCCATTCCAAGGTCCTCATGGACACAAACACACATTAGGCCCCATCCTCAGGAAAGTCCATTTCAACTCAGCCACCCCGGTTGCTCCCGCAGAGCCATCCGATTTCAAATGTCTTGTTGCGAGGAGACAATTGGAATGCGAGGCTGGCTTCCTTGGCATCCATATTCGAACTGTGCTCTGGAGTCATTCCATATGGGAAGTCCTGGAGCTGCCCAAAAGGTCTCAATTGTCCCGCAGAAGAAATCCTGGAAAGGGGCATCCCACAAGTCCCAACGTGTTGAAAACCTCCATGGTCGTGAGATTCAGCCATGTTCATGAAGGTGCAGTCATGCACAGAAACTCCAAACTGAGCCAACGTCTGATCCTCGCCGTGACTTCAGATGCATGAGATATTGGTTCAGAACTTCAGGGGGTACCTGCCCTGCCCTCGGCCTGAAGCTCAAGTCTAGCTTGTGTTCTCAGACTTCTGTCCTCACACTACTGGCCCAGAATTCCTCAAGTTTGGCAATTCTGGACCCACAATGCAGCACTCTGCCTACCCTCTAGAAAAAAATATATTGCCTAATGAGGTGCCCAGGCAACTTAAAGGAGGATGAAACTACAAGGCACTCGACTGTACCCAAATTATACAGTCTAACCTGGGCACTAATGCACTGTCTGACACAACCTGAGCCCGAACTTGCTGACCAACACCCAGGCAGCTGACCGCACACTGAGCACATCAGACCCGCCATGGACTTAGGTCGTCATCTCTTCCCAACTGCGGTTTTCAGGATCAAGAACCTAGACCTAATCTCCAACCACTGCCCAGGTTTGAAAATGATGCAGAAAGCAGAACTCCTTCCCAATGGCAAGAAACCTTGTGATTGGCATGTTGTCCAAAGTTCAGTGTAGTTGAAACCAGTGTGGCCCATGAGGCCCCGCCCATGCTCGCGGGCCACATTGGTCACAAACACACATTGTGACCCTCAGCCTGAGCCCAGTCCTCAAGTAAGGCCTCTCAGTGGCTGGATGAAGAGACAGCATATGGGGCCTGCCATGCCACTAGGCCCAAATTTTTAACCATAATTTGGGTTGTCCCTTCATCTTCCCCAGGTCTCTGCTTTGGAATTCCTCTTTGGTTCGGACACCTGAGGTAACATACCTGAAGGCAACATCCCAGCCCACAGATTTACGAAAAACAATTGGGACCGGGCAAAATTCACAGAGAGGAAGATTTGTCCATGGCCCATGAGGCCTCCTCACATTCGACGGCCTTCGTTGATACAAAATACAGAGACCATAGCCTGAGCAAGCGCCTCAGACTCGCTCTTTCTTCATATCCTGAAGAGTTCTTCTCATGGTTTGTAGATGGGGCCTGATATACCTACGTCCCCAAACCAAGCTGAGTTTGTGTTTTCAGACATCTGTCCTCAAAGTACTGGGCCACACACACACCAGGCTGGGGCCACTGGAGCCACACATTAGGACTGTGCCTACCCCATGCCCATTCCATTGTATAATTTCGTACAAATTAGGAGAACCCTCCAAAGTCCCTGGCCATCCCAATAGTGTGGGTCTCTGTGGACAAACAAGGGCGGTCTGACAACATAATCGGATCCATTGCTTTGGTTTATAGGCATGTCTCCTCAAAATCCTGGATTCCAATACCAACATAGGGGGTTTCCTGAGGCACCCATCAGAAATAATCTCGTCTCCACGAAGAAACTTGTGCATGGGACCTATGTAGGTCATGAAGGGGCAGTCATGCACAGAAACTACAACCTGAGCCCGAACCTCCTGACCAACAACCAGGCAGCTGACCGCACACTGAGCACATCAGAACTACCATGGCCTTAGGTCATCATCTCTTCCCAACTGCGGTTTTCAGGATTCAGAACCTAGCTGAGTTTGTGTTTTCCGACTACTGTCCTCAAAGTCCTGGGCAACACACCCTCCTGGCTGGGGCCCCTGGAGCCATATATTAGGACTGTGCCTACTTCATGCATGGGAATTCTGCCCATTCCATTGTCCAAAATTGTACAAATTAGGAGAACCCTAAAAGTCCCCGAGGCCATCCCAATATGTAGGTCTCTTTGGACAAACAAGGGCGGTCTGACACCAGCTGAGCATCTACCTCCACTCATACCATAGATGGATGTCCCAAGAGAAGGAGATGGAACCAGACAGGACCCTAGGCCATAATCGGATCCATTGCTTTGGTTTACAGGCATGTCTCCTCAAAATCCTGGATTCCAATACCAGCATAGGGGGTTTCCTGAGGCACCCATCAGAAAACATCTCGTCTCCACGAGGAAACTTGTGCATGGGACCTATGTCAAAATCTTAGGAGAATACTTCAGAGCCGGTGCCACCGCCCCATTCCAAGGTCCTCATGGACACAAACACACATTAGGCCCCATGCTCACGAAAGTCCATTTCAAATCAGCCACCCCGGTTGCTCCCGCAGAGCCATCCGATCTCCACTGTCTTGTTGCTAGGAGACAATTGGAATGCGAGGCGGGCATCCCTGGCATCCATCCTCGAACGGTACTCTGGAGTCATTCCATATGGGATGTTTTGGGGCTGCCCAACAGGTCTCAATTGTCCCGCAGAAGGAATCCTTGAAGGGGGCATCCCACAACTCCCAACGAGGCAAAACCTCCATGGCATTGAGATTCCTCTCCGTTCATGAAGGGCAGTCATGCACAGAAACTACAACCTGAGTCAACGTCTGATCCTGCCGTGACTTCAGATGCATGAGATATGGGTTCAGATGTGCAGGGGGTACCTGCCTTGCACTCGGCCTGACGCCCAAGTCTAGCTTGTGGTCTCAGACTTCTGTCCTCACACTACTGGCCCAGAAGCCCTCACGTTTGGCAATTCCGGACCCACAATGCAGTACTCTGCGTGCCCTCTAGAAAAAATATCTTGCCTAATGAGCTTCCCAGGCACCACAAGATGATCAACCTTCACGGAACTCGACTGTACCCAAATTATATAGTCTAACCTGGGCACTAATGCACTGTCTGACACAACCTGAGCCCGAAACTCCTGACCAACAACCAGGCAGCTGACCGGACACTGAGCACATCAGACCCACTAAGTCATCATCTCTTCCCAACTGCGGTTTTCAGGCTTCCGAACCTAGACCTTATCTCCAACCACTTCCCAGGGTTGAAAATGATGCAGAAATCAGAACTCCTTCCCCATTGCAAGAGACCGTGTGATTGGCATGTTGTCCAAAGTTCAGTGTAGTTGAAACCAGTGTGGCCCATGAGGCTCGGACCCTGCTCGCGGGACACATTGGTCACAAACACACATTGTGACCCTCAGCCTGAGCCCAGTCCTCAAGTAAGGCCTCTCAGTGGCTGGATGAAGAGATAGCATATGGGGCCTGCCATGCCCCTAGGCCCCAAATTTTAACCATAGTTTGGGTTGTCCCTTCACTCTTCCCAGGGCTCTGTTTGGAATTCCTCTATGGTTGGGACACCTGAGGTAACAAACCTGAAAGGAGACCTCCCATCCCACAGATTGACGAAAAACAATTGGGACCGGGCCAAATCCCAAGAGAGGAAGTTCGTCCATGGCCCATGAGGCCTCCCCTCATTCCATGGCCATCGTTGACACAAAATCCAGACACCAAAGCCTGAGCAAGCGCCTCAGACTCGTTCTTTCTTCGTATCCTGAAGATTTCTTCTCATGGTTTGTAGATTGGGCCTGCCATACCTACGTCCCCAAACCTAAGCTGCCTTTGTGTTTTCCGACCTCTGTCCTCAAAGTCCTGGGCCACACACCCTCCAGGCTGGGGCCTCTGGAGCCACACATTAGGACTGTGCCTACCCCATGCATGGGGATTCTGCCCAATCCATTGTCCAAAATCGTACAAATTAGGAGAACCCTCCAAAGTCCCCGAGGCCATCCCAATATGTAGGTGTCTGTGGACAAACAAGGGCGGTCTGACACCAGCTGAGCATCTACCTCCACTCATACCATAGATGGATGTCCCCAGAGAAGGATATGGTACCAGACAGGACCCTAGGCCATAATCGGATCCATTGCTTTGGTTTAAAGGCATGTCTCCTCAAAATCCTGGATTCCTATACCAGCATAGGGGCTTTCCTGAGGCACCCATCAGAAAAAATCTCGTCTCCACGAGGAAACTTGTGCATGGGACCTATGTCAAAATCTTAGGAGAATAATTCAGAGTCCCGGTGCCACTGCCCCATTCCAAGGTCCTCATGGACACAAACCCACATTAGGCCCCATGCTCAGGAAAGTCCATATCAACTCAGCCAACCAGGTTGCTCCCGCAGAGCCATCCGAACTCAACTGTCTTGTTGCTAGGAGACAATTGGAGAGCGAGGTGGGCTTCCCTGGCATCCATCCTCGAACAAGGCTCTGGAGTCATTCCATATGGGATATTTTGTAGCTGCCAAACAGGTCTCAATTGTCCCGCAGAAGGAATCCTTGAAGGGGGCATCCCAAAACTCCCAATGTGGGAAAACCTCCATGGCCTTGAGATTCCTCTCCGTTCATGAAGGGGCAGTTATGCACAGAAATTACAACCTGAGCCAAAGTCTGATCCTCGCCGTGACATCAGATGCATGAGATATTGGTTCAGATGTGCAGGGGGTACCTGCCTTGCCCTTGGGACTGAAGCCCAAGCCTAGCTTGTGGTCTCAGACTTCTGTCATCACACTACTGGCCCAGAAGCCCTCAAGTTTGGCAATTACGGACCCACAATGCAGCACTCTGCCTGCCCTCTGGAAAAAATATCTTGCCTAATGAGCTGCCCAGGCACCTCAAATGAGGATCAACCTACACGGCACTCGACTGTACCCAAATTACATAGTCTAACCTGGGCACTAATGCACTGTCTGACACAACCTGAGCCTAAAACTCCTGACCAACAACCAGGCAGCTGGCCGCACACTGAGCACATCAGAACCACCATGGCTTTAGGTCATCATCTCTTCCCAACTGCGGATTTCAGGCTTCAGAACCTAGACCTTATCTCCATCCACTGCCCAAGGTTGAAAATGATGCAGAAATCAGAACTACTTCACCATGGCAAGAGACCTTGTGATTGGCATGTTGTCCAAAGTTCAGTGTAGTTGAAACCAGTGTGGCCCATGAGGCCCCGCCCAAGCTCGCGGGCCACATTGGTCACAAGCACACATTGTGAACCTCAGCCTGAGCCCAGTCCTCAAGTAAGGCCTCTGAGTGGCTGGATGAAGGGACAGCATATGGGGCCTGCCATGCCCCTAGGCCCCAAATTTTAACCATAGTTTGGGTTGTCCCTTCACTCTTCCCAGGGCTCTGTTTGGAATTCCTCTTTGGTTGGGACACCTGAGGTAACAAACCTGAAAGGAGACCTCCCATCCCACAGATTGACGAAAAACAATTAGGCCGATCCAAATCCACAGAGAGGAAGATTCGTCCATGGCCCATGAGGCCTCCCCACATTCCACGGCCATCTTTGACACAAAATCCAGAGACCAAAGCCTGAGCAAGCGCCTCAGACTCGCTCTTTCTTTGTATCCTGAAGATTTCTTCTCATGGTTTGTAGATTGGGCCTGCCATACCTACGTCCCCAAACCTAAGCTGCGTTTGTGTTTTCCGACTTCTGTCCTCACAGTCCTGGGCCACACACCCTCCAGGGTCTGGCCACTGGTGCCACACATTAGGACTGTGCCTACCCAATGCATGGGAATTCTGCCCATTCCATTGTCCAAAATTGTACAAATTAGGAGAACCCTCCAAAGTCCCCGAGGCCATCCCAATAATGTAGGTCTCTGTGAACAAAGAAGGGCGGTCTGACACCAGCTGAGCATCTACCTCCACTCATACCATAGATGGATGTCCCCAGAGAAGGAGATGGAACCAGACAGGACCCTAGGCCATAATCGGATCCATTGCTTTGGTTTACAGGCATGCCTCCTCAAAAGCCTGGATACCAATACCAGCATAGGGGGTTTCCTGAGGCACCCATCAGAAAACATCTCGTCTCCACGAGGAAACTTGTGCATGGGACCTATGTCAAAATCTTAGGAGAATACTTCAGAGTCCCAGTGCCACAGCCCCATTCCAAGGTCCTCATGGACACAAACACATATTAGGCCCCAAGCTCGGGAACGTCCATTTGAACTCAGCCACCCCGGTTGCTCCCGCAGAGCCATCCGATCTCCACTGTCTTGTTGCTAGGAGACAATTGGAATGCGAGGCGGGCTTCCCTGGCATCCATCCTCGAACGGTACTCTGGGTCATTCCATATGGGATGTTTTGGAGCTGCCAAACAGATCTCAATTGTCCCGCAGAAGGAATCCTTGAAGGGGGCATCCCACAACTCCCAATGTGGGAAAACCTCCATGGCCTTGAGATTCCTCTCCGTTCATGCAGGGGCAGTCATGCACAGAAACTACAACCTGAGCCAACGTCTGATCTTTGCCGTGACATCAGATGCATGAGATATTGGTTCAGATGTGCAGGGGGTACCTGCCTTACCCTCGGGCCTGAAGCCCAAGTCTAGTTGTGGTCTCAGACTTCTGTCCACATCTGTCTATGGGTCTGAGTGCAGGTAGGTGCTCAGTTGGGCTCAGATTGCCCCTGTTTTTCCTGGGAAGCCACCACTATTGAGATGGATCAGGGACTTCGGAGGTTTATCCTATTAGAAGGGTTGTGGCCATTGGAATGGGCACACACAATTCCCTAGGAGAGGGCAAGTACAGTCCTCAGGTTTGGCTCCAGGGTCCTGAGCCTGTAGGTTTTGTAGGCCAGGGCTGTTTGGACAGTTGTCTGAAAACACAAACTCGGCTTATGTTTCGGGTCATAGGTATGGCAGGACTGATCTACAGACCATGAAGAGAACACTTCGGGATTTGAAAGAAGGGCGAGTGCGAGGCTCCTGCTCAAGTTTTTGTCTCTGGATATCGTGTCACTCATGGTCGTGAAATTTCTGGGGGACTTCATGGGAAATGGACGAGTCTTACTCTCTTGTGGTTTGGCCCCGTCCAAAGAGTTTGGGGGCATTCTATGGGCTGGAAGAAGTCCGTTTTTTGTTGTTGTTGTTGTTGTTTTCTTTTTTAACCTCAGGTGTCCCACCAAATGAGGGATTCCAGAGTAGAGCCCTGGGGAGGGGCGACTGGACAATCAGAAATCTGGTTAAAAATTGGGGCCTAGGGACATGTCAAGCCCATTATGACATCTAATGGTCCAGCAACTGAGAGGACTTACTAGAGGACAGGACTCATGCTGAGGGTCACAATGCGTGTGTATGCCCTCGTCGCACTCAAGAATGGGCGGGGCCTCAGGGTGAATGCTGGTTTTTCCTACACTGAACGTTGGACAACGTGCCAACCACAAGGGTTCTTGCCATGGGTAAGAAGGAGTTCTGATTTCTGCATCACACTCACCCCTGGGCAGTGCTCGGAGATAAGGTCTCGGTTCTGAAGCCTGAAAACTGAGGTAGGGAAGAGATGATGACCTAAGGCCATGGCGGGTTTTATGGGCTCAGTGTGCGGTCAGCTTTCTGGGTGTTGGTCAGGAGGTCCGGGTTCAGGTTGTGTTCGACAGTGCATTAGTGCCCAGGATAGACTATATAATTTGGGTGAAGTCGAGTGCTGTGTAGGTTGATCCTCATTTAATGTGCCTGGGCAGCTCATGAGGCAATAATTTTTTTTCTAGAGGGCAGGCAGAGTGCTGCATAGTGGGTCCGGAATTGCCAAACTTGAGGGCTTTGGGGCCAGGAATGTGAGGACGGAAGTCTGAGAAGACAAGCTAGACTTGGGTTTCAGGGCAAGGGCACGGCAGGTACCCCCTGCAGATCTGACCCAATATCTCATGCATCTGAAGTCAGGGCGAGGATCAGACCTTGGCTCAGGTTGGAGTTTCTGTGCATGATGGCCGCTTCATGTAGGGAGCGAAATCTCGAGGCCATTGAGGTTTTCCCACGTTGGGAGTTGTGGGATGCCCCCATCAAGGATTCCTTCTGCAGGACAATTGAGACCTGTTGGACATCTCCAGGACATCCCATATGGAATGACTCCAGTGCACCGTTCGCGGATGGATGCCTGGGAAGCCTGCCTCGCATTCCAATTGTCTCCTAGCAACAAGATAGTTTAGATATGATGGCTCTCCCGGAGCAACCGGGGTGGCTGAGTTGAAATGGACTTTCCTGATCATGGGTCCTAATGTGTTTTTGTGTCCATGAGGGCCTTGGAATGGGGCGGTGGCACCGGGACCCTGAAGTACTCTCCTAAGCTTTGGACATGGCTCCCATGCACAGGTTTCCTTGTGGAGACGAGATGAGTTCTGATGGGTGCCTCAGGAAAACCCCTATGCTCGTATTGGAATCAGGCTTTTGAGGACACATGCCTGTAACCCAAAGCAATGGATCCTATTATGGCCTAGGGTCCTGTCTGGTTCAATCTTCTTCTCTGGGGACATCCATCTATGGTATGAGTGGAGGTCGATTATCAGCTGGTGTCAGACAGCCCTTTTTTGTTCCGGGCGACCTACACTATTGCGATGGCCTCAGGGACTTTGGAGGTTTCTCCTAATTTGTACGATTTTGGACCATGGAATGAGCAGAATTCCCATGGATTGGTAGGCACATTCCTAATGTGTGGCTCCAGGGTGTGTGGCCCAAGACTTTGAGGACAGAAGTCTGAAAACACAAACTCAGCTTAGGTTTGGGGACGTAGGTATGGCAGGCACGATCTATAAGCTATGAGAAGAACTCTTCAGGATATGAAGAAAGTGCGAGTCTGCGGCGCTTGCTCAGGCTTTTGTCTCTGGATTTTGTATCAGCGATGGCCGTGGAATGTCGGGGAGGCCTCCTGGGCCATGGACGAATCTTCCTCTCTGAGGATTTGGCCCGATTCCCAATTGCTTTTCGTCAATCTGTGGGATGGGAGGAGTCATTTCAGTTTTGTTACCTCAGGTGTCCCTCCAAAAGAGGAATTCCAAAGCAAAGCCGTGGGGAAGACTGAAGGGACAACCCGAACTATGGTTAAAAATTGGGGCCTAGGGGCATGGCAAGCCCAATATGCTATCTTTTCATCTAGCCACTGAGTGGCCTTACTTGAGGACTGACTCAGCCTGAGGGTCACAATGTGTGTTTGTGACCAATGTGGCCCGCGAGCATGGGCGGGGCCTCATGGGCCACACTGGTTTCAACTACACTGAACGTTGGACAACATGCCAACCACAAGGTTTCTTGCCATGGGGAAGGAGATCCGATTTCTGTATCACCTTCAACCCTGGGCAGTGATTGGAGATAAGGTCTAGGTTCTGAAACCTGAAAACCGAGTTTGGGAAGATATGACGACCTAATGCCATGGCGGCTCCATGTGCTCAGTGTGCGGCCAGCTGTCAGGGAGGGGCCAGGGGTCCAAGCTCAGACTGTGTCAGAAAGGGCATTAGTGCCCTGGTCAGCCTATGTATTTGAGGTACAGCCAAGGTCGGTGCAGGTTGATCCTCATTTGGGGTTACTGGGTAGCCCCATAGGACAATGTTTTTCTTCTGGAGGGCAGGCAGAGTGCTGCATTTTAGTTCTGGATTGCCAAACTGGAGGGCTTGTGGGCCAGTAGTCTGACGACAAAATTCTGAGAACACAAGCTAGGCTTAGGTTACTGGGTGAGGCCATGGCAGGCACAATCTACAGACCTGAATCGAGATCTCGTGCATCTGAAGTCAGGGCGAGGATCAGACGATCGCTCAGGTTGGAGTTTCTGCCCCTGATGGCCCCTTCATGAATGTGGGGGCATCACGAGGCCATGGGGGTTTTCCCACGATGGGAGTTATGTGAAGCTCCAAACTGCAGAGAGTCTTCTGCAGGACATTTGAGACCTGTTGTTTGGGTCCAGGCCAATGATTCTGAGCACGGTTCTAGGGATGGATGGCTGGGTAGCCCACCTCGCATTCCAATTGTCTCCTAGCAACAAGAGAGTTTAGATGCTGGATCTTGTCGAGCAACCTAGGAGGCTGAGTTGAAATGGACTCGCATGTGGATGGCTCCTAACGTGCTTTTGTGTCTATGCAGACCTTGGAATGAAGCAGTGGCACTGGGGCCCTGATCGTTCTCCTAAACAGATGCTTTGACACAGCTCCAACGTGCAAGTTTCCCATGTGTAGATGAGATGTTTTCTGATGGCTGAGTCAAGAAACAGCCATATGCTGGTTTTGAAAACCAGGCCTCTGAGGAGAGATGCCTGGAAACCAAAGCAATGGATCTGATTAGTGCCTAGGTTCCAGTTCTTTCCTTTGGACCTCTGGGGACATCTGTCTATTGGTCTGAGTGTATATAAGTGCTCAGATGGCCTCAGATTGCCCCTGATTTTCCTGGGAAGCCACCACTAGTGAGATGGATCAGGGACGTTGGCGATTTTTCCTATTAGAAGTGTTGTGGCCATCGGAATGGGCACACACAATCCCCTTGGAGAGGGCAAGTATAGTCCTCAGGTTTGGCTCCAGGGACCTGAGCCTGTAGGTTGTGTAGGCCAGGGCTGTTTGGACAGTTGTCTGAAAATACAAACTCGGCTTTATGTTTCAGGTCATAGGTATGCAGGACTGATCTACAGACTTGAGGAGAACTCTTCGTGATTTGAGAAAAGGGCGAGTGTGAGGCTCTTGAGCAAGTTTTTGTCTCTGGATATAGTGTCAATCATGGTGGTGAAATTTCTGCGTGACTTCATGGGAAATGGTCGAGTCTTACTCTCTGGTGGTTTGGCCCTGTACAAAGAGTTTGTGGTCATACTGTGGGATGGAAGAAGTCCGTTATTATGTTGTTGTTGCTTTCTTTTTTAACCTCAGGTGTCCCACCAAATGAGGGATTCCAGAGTAGAGCCCTGGGTAGGGACGACTGGACAATCAGAAATCGGGTTAAAAATTGGGGCCTAGGGACATGTCAAGCCCATTATGATATCTAATGGTCCAGCCACTGAGAGGACTTACTAGAGGACAGAACTCATGCTGAGGGTCACAATGCGTGTTTATGCCCTCGTCGCACTCAAAATGGGTGGGGCATCAGGGTGAATGCTGGTTTCTCCTCTACTGAACGTTGGACAATGTGCCAACCACAAGGTTTCTTGCCATGGGTAAGGAGGAGTTCTGATTTCTGCATCACACTCACCCCTGGGCAGTGATTGGAGATAAGGTCTCGTTTTGAAGCCTGAACTGAGGTAGGGAAGAGAAGGCGACCTAAGGCCATGGCAGGTCTGATGTGCTCAATGTGCGGTCAGCTGCCTGATGTTGGTCCGGAGGTTCGGGCTCAGGTTTTGTCAGAGAGTGCATTAGTGCTCTGGTTAGACTATATAATTTGGGTACAGTCGAGTGCCGTGTAGGTTTATCCTCATTTGAGGTGCCTGGGCAGCTCATTAGGCAAGATATTTTTTCTAGAGGGCTGGCAGAGTGCTGCATTGTGGGTCCGGAATTGCCAAACCTGAGGTCTCCTGGGCCAATAGTGTGAGGACAGAAGTCTTAGAACACAAGCTAGACTTGGGCTTCAGGCCGATGGCACGGCAGTTACCCCCTGCAGATCGGAACCAATATCTCATGCATCTGAATTCACGGCGAGGATCAAACGTTGGCTCAGGTTGGATTTTCTGTGCATGACTGCCCCTTCATGAACGGACCGTAATCTCAAGGCCATGGAGGTTTTCCCACGTTGGGAGTTGTGGGATTTCCCCTTCATGGATTCCTTCTGAGGGACAATTGAGACTGGTTGGGCAGCTCCAGGACATCCCATAAGGAATGACTCCAGATCACCATTGGAGGATGGATGCCAGGGAAGCCCGCCTCGCATTCCAATTGTCTTTTAGCAACAAGACAGGTGAGATCGGATGGCTATGCTGGAGAAACCGGGGTGGCTGAGTTGAAATGGATTTTTCCTCAGAATGGAGCCTAAGGTGTGTTTGTGTCCATGAGGGCCTTGGAGGATGGATGCCCAGGAAGACTGCCTCGCATTCCAATTGTCTCCTAGCAACAAGACAGTTGAGATCGAATGGCCTGCGGGAGCAACCTTGGTGGCTGAGTTGAAATGGACTTTCCTGAGGATGGGGCCTAATGTGTTTTTGTGTCCATGAGGGCGTTGGAATGGGGGGGTGGCACCGGGACCCTGAAGTATTCTCCTAACCTTTGGACATAGCTCCCAAGCACAAGTTTCCTTGTGAAGACGATTTTTGTTCTGATGGGTGCCTCAGGAAACCCCCTTTGCTGGTATTGGAATCCGGGATTTTGAGGAGACATGCCTGTAAACCAAATAATGGATCCGATTATGGCCTAGGGTCCTGTCTGGTTCAATCTTCTTCTCTGGGGACATCCATCTATGGTATGAATGGAGGTAGATGCTCAGCTGGTGGCAGACCACCCTTGTTTGTCCCTGGAGACTTACACTATTGGGATGGCTTCCGGGATGTTGGAGTGTTCTCCTAATTTGTACGATTTTGGACAATGGTATGGGCAGAATTCCCATGGATTGGGTAGGCACAGTCCTAATGTGTGGCTCCAGGGGCCTCAGCCTGGAGGGTGTGTGGCCCAGGACATAGAGGACAGAAGGCTGAAAACACAAACTCAGCTTACGTTTGGGGACGCAGGTATGGCAGGCCCAATCTACAAACCATTAGAAGAACTCTTCAGGATATGAAGAAAGAGCGAGTCTGAGGTACGTGATCAGGATTTTGTCTCTGGATTTTGTATCAACGATTGCCGTGGAATGTGGGGAGTCCTCATGAGCCAGGGACGAATATTCCTCTCTTTGGAATTGGCCCGGTCCCAATTGTTTTTCGTCAAGCTGTGCGATGGGAGGTCTCCTTTCAGGTTTGTGACCTCAGGTGTCCCAACCAAAGAGGAATTACAAAGCAGAACCCTGGAAAAGAGTGAATGGACAACCCAAACTATTGTTAAAAATTTAGGGTCTAGGGGCTTGGCAGGCCCAATATGCTTTCTCTTCATCCAGCCACTGAGAGGACTTACTTGAGGACTGGGCTCAGGCAGAGGGTCACAAAGTGTGTTGGTGACCAATGTGACCTGCGAGCATGGGCGGGGCCTCATGGGCCACCCTGGTTTCAACTACACTGAATTTTGGACAACATGCCAAACACAAGGTCTCTTGCAATGGGGAAGGAGTTCTGATTTCGGCATCATTTTCATCCCTGGGCAGTGGTTGGAGATAACGTCTAGGTTTTGAAGCCTGAAAACCGCAGTTGGAAAGAGATGACGACCTAAGGCCATGGCGGGTCTTATGGGCTCAGTGTGCGGTCAGCAGGCTGGGAGTTGGTCAGGAGTATCTGGCACAGTTGTTTCAGAGAGTGCAATAGTGCCCAGATTACACTACATAATTTGGGTACAGTCGAGTGCCGTGAAGGTTTATCCTCATTTGAGGTGCCTGGGCAGCTCATTAGGCAAGATATTTTTTCTAGAGGGCAGGCAGAGTGCTGCATTGTGGGTATGGAATTGCCAAACTTGAGGGCTTCTGGGCCAGGAGTGAGAGGACAGAAGTCTGAGAACACAAGCTGGACTTGGGCTTCAGGCCAAGGGCACGACAGGTACCCCCTGCAGTTCTGAACCAATATCTCATGCATCTGAAGTCACAGCGAGGATCAGATATTAGCTCAGGTTGGAGTTTTTGTGCATGACGGCCCCTTCATGAACGGAGCGGAATCTCAAGTCCACGGAGGTTTTCCCACTTGGGAGTTGTGGGATGCCCCCTTCAAGGATTCCTTCTGCGGGAAAATTGAGACCAGTTGGGCAGCTCCAGGACATCCCATACGGAATGACTCCAGAGCACCGTTGGATGATGAATGCCAGGGAAGCCCACCTCGCATTCCAATTGTCTCCTAGCAACAAGACAGTTGAGATCGGATGGCTATGTGGGAGCAACTGGGGTGGCTGAGTTGAAATGGAATTTCCTTAGGTTGGGGCCCAATGTGTGTTTGTGTCCATGAGGGCATTGGAATGGGGCAGTGGCACCGGGACCCTGAAGTATTCTCCTAAGCTATTGACATAGCTCCCATGCACAAGTTTCCTTGTGGAGACGAGATTTGTTCTGATGGGTGCCTCAGGAAACCTCTCTATGCTGGTATTGGAATCCAGGTTTTGAGGAGACATGCCTGTAAACCAAAGCATGGATCCGATTATGGCCTAGGGTCCTGTCTGCTTCCATCTTCTTCTCTGGGGACATCCATCTATGGTATGAGTGGAGGTAGATGCTCACCAGGTGTCAGACCACCCTTGTTTGTCCCCGGAAACCTAACTATGGGTATGGCCTCGGGGACATTGGAGCGTTCTCCTAATTGTATGATTTTGGACAATGGAATGGGCAGAATTCCCATAGATTGGGTAGGCACTGTCCTAATAATAATGGCTCCAGGGGCCCCAGCCTGGAGGGTGTGTGGCCCAGAACTTTGAGGACAGAACTTGAAAACACAAACTCCGCTTACGTTTGGGGACGTAGGTATGGCAGGCCCGACTACAAACCATGAGAAGAACTCTTCAGGAAATGAAGAAAGAGCGAGTCTGAGGCGCTTGTTCAGGCTTTTGTCTCTGGATTTTGTATCAACGATGGCCGTGGAATGTGGGGAGTCCTCATGAGCCAGGAACGAATCTTCCTCTCTGAGGATTTGGCCCGGTCCCAATTGTTTTTCTTCAATCTGTGGGATAGGAGGTCTCCTTTCAGGTTTGTTACCTCAGGTGTACGAACCAAAGAGGAATTCCAAAGCAGAGCCCTGGGGAAGAGTGAAGGGACCACCCAAACTATGGTTAAAAATTGGTGCCTAAGGGCATTTCAGGCCCAATATGCTGTCTCTTCATCCATCCACTGAGAGGCCTTACTTGAGGACTGGGCTCAGGCTGAGGGTCACAATGTGTGATTGTGTCCAATGTGGCCCGGGAGAGTGGGCGTGGCCTCGTGGGCCACACTGGTTTCAACTACACTGAACTTTGGACAACATGCCAATCACAAGGTCTCTTGCCATGGGGAAGGAGTTCTGATTTCTGCATCATTTTCAATCCGGGGCAGTGGTTGGAGATAAGTTCTAGGTACTGAAGCATGAAAACCGCAGTTTGGAAGAGATGACGACCTAAGGATATGGCGGGTCTGATGTGCTCAGTGTGCGTTCAGCTGCCTGGGTGTTGGTCAGGAGTTTCGGGCTCATGTGGTGTCAGAAAGTGCATTAGTGCCCAGGTTACACTCTATAATTTGGGTACAGTTGAGTGCCGTCTAGGTTTATATTCATTTGAGGTGCCTGGGCAGCTCATTAGGCAAGATATTTTTGCTAGAGGGAGGGCAGAGTGCTGCATTGTGGGTCCGGAATTGCAAAACTACTGGACTTCTGGACCAGGAGTGTGAGGATAGACGTCTGAGAACACAATCTAGACTTGAGCTTCAGGCCGAGGGCACGGCAGGTACCCCCTGCAGATCTGAACCAATCTCTCATGCATCTGAAGTCACGGCGAGGATCAGACGTTGGCTCAGGTTGGAGTTTCTGTGCATGACTGCCCCTTCATGAACAGAGCGGAATCTCAAGACCATGGAGGTTTTCCCACGTTGGGAGATGTGGGATGCCCCCTTCAAGGATTCCTTCTGTGGGACAATTGAGACCTGTTCGGCAGATCCATGATATCCCATATGGAATGACTCCAGAGCACCTTTCAGAGATGGATGCCAGGGTAGCTGGCCTCGCACTCCAATTGTCTCCTAGCAACAAGACAGTTGAGATCTGATGGCTCTACGGGAGCCACCGGGGTGGTTGAGTTTAAATGGACTTTCCCGAGGATAGGGCCTAATATGTGTTTGTGTCCATTAAAGCCTTGGAATGGGGCAGTGGCACCGGGACCCTGAAGTATTCTCCTAAGCTTTTGACATAGGTCCCATGCACAAGTTTCCTTGTGGAGACGAGATTTGTTCTGATGGGTGCCTCAGGAAAACCCCTATGCTGGTCTTGGAATCCAGGCTTTTGAGGAGACATGCCTTTAAACCAAAGCAATGGATCCGATTATGGCCTAGGGTCCTGTCTGATTCCATCTTCTTCTCTGGGGACATCCATCTATGGTATGAGTGGAGGTAGATGCTCACCGGTTGTCAGACCCCCCTTGTTTGTCCACGGACACCTACATTATTGGGCTGGCCTCGGGATCTTTGGCAGGTTCCTCTATATTGTACAATTTGGGCAATGGAATGGGCAGAATTCCCATGGATTTGGTAGGCACAGTCCTAATGTGTGGCTCCAAAGGCCCCAGCCTGGAGTGTGTGTGGCCCAGGAATTTGAAGACAGAAGTCTGAAAACACAAACCCAGCTTAGGGTTGTGGACACGGTATGGCAGGCCCAATCTGCAAACCTTGAGAAGAACTCTTCAGGATATGAAGAAAGAGCGAGTCTGAGGCGCTTGCTCAGGATTTTGTCTCTGGATTTTGTATCAATGATGGCCGTGGATGTGGGGAGGCCTCATGGGCCATGGACGAATCTTCCTCTCTGTGGATTTGGCCCAGTCCCAATTCTTTTTCGTCAATCTGTGGGATGGAAGGTCTCCTTTCAGGTTTGTTACCTCAGGTGTCCCAACCAAAGAGGAATTCCAAAGCAGAGACCTAGGGAAGAGTGAAGGGACAACCCAAACTATGGTTAAAAATTGGCGCCTAGGGGCATGGCAGGCCCAATATGCTGTCTCTTCATCCATCCACTGAGAGGCCTCACTTGAGGACTGGGCTCAGGCTGAGGGTCACAATGTGTGTTTGTGTCCAATGTGGCCCGGGAGAGTGGGCGTGGCCTCGTGGGCCACACTGGTTTCAACTACACTGAACTTTGGACAACATGCCAATCACAAGGTCTCTTGCCATGGGGAAGGAGTTCTGATTTCTGCATCATTTTCAATCCATGGCAGTGGTTGGAGATAAGTTCTAGGTACTGAAGCCTGAAAACCGCAGTTTGGAAGAGATGACGACCTAAGGCCATGGCGGGTCTGATGTGCTCAGTGTGCGGTCAGCTGCCTGGGTGTTGGTCAGGAGGTTCGGGCTCATGTGGTGTCAGACAGTGCATTAGTGCCCAGGTTACACTCTATAATTTGGGTACAGTCGAGTGCTGTGTAGGTTTATCCTCATTTGAGGTGCCTGGGCAGCTCATTAGGCAAGATATTTTTGCTAGAGGGCAGGCAGAGTGCTGCATTGTGGGTCCGGAATTGCCAAACTTGAGGGCTTCTGGGCGAGGAGTGTGAGGACAGAAGTCTGAGAACACGATCTAGAATTGGGCTTCAGGCCGAGGCTACGGCAGGTACCCCCTGCAGATCTGAACCAATCTCTCATGCATCTGAAATCACGGCGAGGATCAGACGTTGACTCAGGTTTGAGTTTCTGTGCATGACTGCCCCTTCATGAACAGAGCGGAATCTCAAGGCCATGGAGGTTTTCCCACGTTGGGAGTTGTGGGATGCACCTTTCAAGGATTCCTTCTGCGGGACAATTGAGACCTGTTGGTCAGCTCTAAGACATCACATATGGAATGACTCCAGAGCAACGTTCGACGATGGATGCTAGAAAGCCAGCCTCGCATTCCAGTTGTCTCCTGCAACAAGATACTTGAGATCTGATGGCTCTGTGGGAGCCATCGGGGCGGCTGTGTTGAAAGGGACATTCCCGAGGATGGGGCCTAATGTGTGTATGTCTCCATGAAGGCCTTGGTATGGGGCGGTGGCAGCGGGACCATGAAGTATTCTCCTAAGATTTTGACATAGCTCCCATGCACAAGTTTCCTTGTGGAGACGAGATTTGTTCTGATGGGTGCCTCAGGAAACCCCCTATGCTGGTCTTGGAATCCAGGCTTTTGAGGAAACATGCCTGTAAACCAAAGCAATGGATCCGATTATGGCCAAGATCCTGTCTGGTTCCATCTTCTTCTCTGGGGACATCCATCCATGGTGTGAGTGGTGGTAGATGCTCAGGTGGTGTCAGACCGCCCTTGTTTGTCCCGGGAGACCTACACTATTGGGATGGCCTCGGGGACTTTGGAGGGTTCTCCTAATTTGTACGATTTGGAACAATGGAATGGGCAGAATTCCCATGGATTGGGTAGGCACAGTCCTAATGTGTGGCTCCGGGGGCCCCAGCCTGGAGTGTGTGTGGCCCAGGACTTTGAGGACAGAAGTCTGAAAACACAAACTCAGCTTAGGGTTGTGGACATGGTATGGCAGGCCCATTCTACAAACCATAAAAAGAACTCTTCAGGATATGAAGAAAGAGCGAGTCTGAGGCGCTTCCTCAGGCTTGTGTCTCTGGATTTTGTATCAACGATGGCCGTGGAATGTGGGGAAGCCTCATGGGCCATCGACAAATCTTCCTCTCTGTGATTTGGCCGGGTCCCAATTGTTTTTCGTCAATCTGTGGGATGGAAGGTCTCCTTTCAGGTTTGTTACCTCAGGTGTCCCAACCAAAGAGGAATTCCAAAGCAGAGCCCTGGGGAAGAGTGAAGGGACAACCCAAACTATGGTTAAAAATTGGCGCCTAGGGGCATGGCAGGCCCAATATGCTGTCTCTTCATCCATCCACTGAGAGGCCTTACTTGAGGACTGGGCTCAGGCTGAGGGTCACAATGTGTGTTTGTGTCCAATGTGGCCCGGGAGAGTGGGCGTGGCCTCGTGGGCCACACTGGTTTCAACTACACTGAACTTTGGACAAATGCCAATCACAAGGTCTCTTGCCATGGGCAAGGAGTTCTGATTTATGCATCATTTTCAATCCGGGGCAGTGGTTGGAGATAAGTTCTAGGTACTGAAGCCTGAAAACCGCAGTTTGGAAGAGATGACGACCAAAGGCCATGGCGGGTCTGATGTGCTCAGTGTGCGGTCAGCTGCCTGGGTGTTGGTCAGGAGGTTCGGGCTCATGTGGTGTCAGACAGTGCATTAGTGCCCAGGTTACACTCTATAATTTGGGTACAGTCGAGTGCCGTGTAGGTTTATCCTCATTTGAGGTGCCTGGGCAGCTCATTAGGCAAGAGATTTTTGCTAGAGGGCAGGCAGAGTGCTGCATTGTGGGTCCGGAATTGCCAAACTTGAGGGCTTCTGGGCGAGGAGTGTGAGGACAGAAGTCTGAGAACACGATCTAGAATTGGGCTTCAGGCCGAGGCTACGGCAGGTACCCCCTGCAGATCTGAACCAATCTCTCATGCATCTGAAGTCACGGCGGGGATCAGACATTGGCTCAGGTTGGAGTTTCTGTGCAATCCTGCCCCTTCATGAACAGAGCAGAATCTCAAGGCCATGGAGGTTTTCCCACGTTGGAAGTTGTGGGATGCACCCTTCAAGGATTCCTTCTGCGGGACAATTGAGACCTGTTGGTCAGCTCTAAGACATCACATATGGAATGACTCCAGAGCACCGTTCGACGATGGATGCTAGAAAGCCAGCCTCGCAATCCAGTTGTCTCCTGCAACAAGATACTTGAGATCTGATGGCTCTGCGGGAGCCATCGGGGCGGCTGTGTTGAAAGGGACTTTCCCGAGGATGGGGCCTAATGTGTGTTTGTCTCCATGAAGGCCTTGGTATGGGGCGGTGGCACCGGGACCATGAAGTATTCTCCTAAGCTTTTGACATAGCTCCCATGCACAAGTTTCCTTGTGGAGACGAGATTTGTTTTGATGGGTGCCTCAGGAAACCCCCTATGCTGGTCTTGGAATCCAGGCTTTTGAGGAGACATGCCTGTAAACCAAAGCAATGGATCCGATTATGGCCTAGCGTCCTGTCTGCTTCCATCTTCTTCTCTGGGGACATCCATCCATGGTGTGAGTGGTGGTAGATGCTCAGGTGGTGTCAGACCGCCCTTGTTTGTCCCGGGAGACCTACACTATTGGGATGGCCTCGGGGACTTTGGAGGTTTCTCCTAATTTGTACGATTTGGAACAATGGAATGGGCAGAATTCCCATGGACTGGGTAGGCACAGTCCTAATGTGTGGCTCCGGGGGCCCCAGCCTGGAGGGTGTGTGGCCCAGGACTTTGAGGACAGAAGTCTGAAAACACAAACTCAGCTTAGGGTTGTGGACTTGGTATGGCAGGCCCAATCTACAAACCATAAAAAGAACTCTTCAGGATATGAAAAAAGAGCGAGTCTGAGGCGCTTCCTCAGGCTTGTGTCTCTGGATTTTGTATCAACGATGGCCGTGGAATGTGGGGAGGCCTCATGGGCCATGGACGAATCTTCCTCTCTGTGGATTTGGCCGGGTCCCAAATGTTTTTCGTCAATCTGTGGGATGGAAGGTCTCCTTTCAGGTTTGTTACCTCAGGTGTCGCAACCAAAGAGGAATTCCAAAGCAGAGCCCTGGGGAAGAGTGAAGGGACAACCCAAACTATGGTTAAAAATTGGCGCCTAGGGGCATGGCAGGCCCAATATGCTGTCTCTTCATCCATCCACTGAGAGGCCTTACTTGAGGACTGGGCTCAGGCTGATGGTCACAATGTGTGTTTGTGTCCAATGTGGCCCGGGAGAGTGGGCGTGGCCTCGTGGGCCACACTGGTTTCAACTACACTGAACTTTGGACAACATGCCAATCACAAGGTCTCTTGCCATGGGGAAGGAGCTCTGATTTCTGCATCATTTTCAACCCTGGGCAGTGGTTGGAGATAAGGTCTAGTTTCTGAAGCCTGGGAACCGCAGTTGGGAAGAGATGACGACCTAAGGCCATGGCGGGTCTGATGTGCTCAGTTTGCGGGCAGCTGCCTGGGTGTTGGTCCGGAGTTTCGGGTTCAGGTTGTGTCAGACTGTGCATTAGTGCCCAGGTTTGATATATAACTTAGGTACATTCTAGTGCCGTGTAGGTTTATCCTCATTTGATGTGCCTGGGCAACTCATTAGGCAATATATTTTTTTCTAGAGGGCAAGCAGAGTGCTGCATTGTGGGTCCGGTATTGCCGAACATGAGGGATTCTGGACCAGGAGTGTGAGGACAAGTCTGAGAACAGAAGCTAGACTTGGGCTTCAGGCCGAGGGCATGGCTGGTACCCCTTGCTGATCTGAACGAATATCTCATGCTTCTGAAGTTATGGCGAGGTTCAGACGTTGGCTCAGGTTGGGGTTTCTGTGCTGACTGCCCCTTCATGAATGGAGCGGAATCTCAAGACCATGGAGGTTTTTCCACGTTCGGAGTTTTGGAATGCCCCCTTCAAGGATTCCTTCTGCGGGCCAATTGAGACCTGTTGGGCAGCTCCATGTTATCCCATATGGAATGAGTCCAGAGCACAGTTCGGGGATGGATGCCAGGGAAGCCGGCCTCGCATTCTAATTGTCTCCTAGCAACAAGACAGTTGAGATCTGAAGGCTCTGCGGGAGCAACCAGGGTGGCTGAGTTGAAATGGACTTTCCCGAGGATGTGGCCTAATATGTGTTTGTGTCCATGAGGGCCTTGGAATGGGGCGGTGGCACCGGGACTCTGAAGTTTTCTCCTAAGCTTTTGACATAGGTCCCATGCACAAGTTTCCTTGTGGAGACGAGATTTGTTCTGATGGGTGCCTCAGGAAACCCGCTTTGCTGGTCTTGGAAACCAGGCTTTTGAGGAGACATGCCTGTAAACCAAAGCAATGGATCTGATTATGGCCTAGGATCCTGTCTGGTTCCATCTTCTTCTCTGGGGACATCCATCTATGGAATGAGTGTAGGTAGATGCTCAGGTGGTGTCAGACCACCCTTGTTTGTCCCGGGAGACCTACACTATTTGGATGGCCTCGGGAACTTTGGAGGGTTCTCCTAATTTGTACGATTTTGGACAATGGAATGGGCTGAATTCCCATGGATTGGGTAGGAACATTCCTAATGTGTGGCTCCAGGGGCCCCAGGTTGGAGGGTGTGTGGCACAGGAATTTGAGGACAGAGGTCTGAAAACACAAACTCAGCTTAGTTTGGGGACGAAGGTATGGCAGGTCCAATCTACAAATAATGTGAAGAACTCTTCAGGATATGAAGAAAGAGCGAGTCTGAGGCACGTGCTCAGGCTTTTGTCTCTGGATTTTGTATCAAAGATGGGCATGGTATGTGGGGAGGCCTCATGGTCCATGGACGAATCTTCCTCTCTGTGGATTTGGCCCGGTCCCAATTTCTTTCCGTCAATCTGTGGGATGGGAGGTCTCCTCTCAGGTTTGTTACCTCAGGTGTCCCAACCAAAAAGGAATTCCAAAGAAGAGACCTGGGGAAGAGTGAAGGGACAACCCAAACTATGGTTAAAAAATGGGGCTTGGGGCATGGCAGGCCCAAGATGCTGTCTCTTCATCCAGCCACTGAGTGGCCTTACTTAAGGACTGGGCACAGGCTTTGGGTCACAATGTGTTTTTGTGACCAATGTGCGCCGCGAGCATGGGCGGGACCTCATAGGCCACACTGTTTCAAATACACTGAACTTTGGACAACATGCCAATAACAAGGTCTCTTGCCATGGGGAAGGAGCTCTGATTTCTGCATCATTTTCAACCCTGGGCAGTGTTTGGAGATAAGGTCTAGGTTCTGAAGCCTGAAAACCGCAGTTGGGAAGAGATGACGACCTAAGGCCATGGCGGGTCTGATGTGCTCAGTGTGCGGTCAGCTGCCTGGGTGTTGGTCCGGAGGTTCGGGATCAGGTTGTGTCAGACAGTGAATTAGTACCCAGGTTGGACTATATAATTCAGGTACAGTCGAGAGCCGTGTAGGTTTATCTTCATTTGAGGTGCCTGGGCTTCTCATTAGGCAATATATTTTATCTAGAGGCAGGCAGAGTGCTGCATTGTGGGTCCGGTATTGCCAAACATGAGGGATTCTGGACCAGGAGTGTGAGGACAAGTCTGAGAACAGAAGCTAGACTTGGGCTTAAGGCCGAGGGCACGGCTGGTACCCCCTGCAGATCTGAACGAATATCTCATGCTTCTGAAGTCACGGCGAGTATCAGACGTTGGCTCAGGTTGGAGTTTCTGTGCATGACTGCCCCTTCATGAACGGAGCGGAATCTCAAGGCCATGGAGGTTTTTCCACGTTGGGAGATTTGGGATGCCTCCTTCAAGGATTCCTTCTGCGGGACAATTGAGACCTGCTGGGCAGCTCCAGGATATCACATATGGAAGGACTCCAGAGCACCGTTCGGGGTGGATGCCTGGGAAGCGGGCCTCGCATTCCAAATGTCTCCTAGCAACAAGACAGTTGAGATCGGATAGCTCTGCGGGAGCAACCGGCGTGGCTGAGTTGAAATGGACTTTTAGGATCGGGCCCATTGTGTGTTTGTGTCCATGAGGGCCTTGGAATGGGGCGTTGGCACCGGGACCCTGAAGTATTCTCCTAAGCTTTTGACATACCTCCCATGCACAAGTTTCCTTGTGGAGATGAGATTTGTTCTGAGGGGTGCCTCAGGAAACCCCCTATGCTGGTATTGGAAACCAGGCTTTTGAGGAGACATGCCTGTAAACCAAAACAATGGATCAGATTATGGCCTAGGGTCCTGTCTCGTTCAATCTACTTCTCTGGTGATATCCATCTATGGAATGAGTGGAGGGAGATGCTCACCTGGTGTCACACCGCCCTTGTTTGTCCCTGGAGACCTACACTATTGGGATGGCCTCGGGGACTTTGGAGAGTTTTCTTAATTGGTGAGATTTTGGACAATGGAATGGGCAGAATTCCCATGGATTGGGTAGGCACAGTCCTAATGTGTGGCTCCAGGGGCCCCAGCCTGGAGGGTGTGCGGCCCAGGACTTTGAGGACAGAAGTCTGAAAACACAAACTCAGCTAAGGTTTTGGGACGTAGGTATGGGAGGCCCAATCTACAAACCATGAGAAGTACCCCTCAGGATATGAAGAAAGAGCGAGTCTGAGGCACTTGCTCAGGCTTTTGTCTCTGGATTTTGTAACAACAATGGCTGTAGAATGTGGGGAGGCCTCATGGGATATGGACGAATCTTCCTCTCTGTGAATTGGCCCGGTCCCAATAGTTTTTCTTCAATTGTCGGATGGGAGGTCTCCTTTCAGGTTTATTACCTCAGGTGTCCGAACTAAATAGGAATTCCAAAGCAGAGCCCTGGGGAAGAGTGAAGGGACAACCCAAACTATGGTTAAAATTTGGGGCCTAGGTGCATGGCAGGCCCAATATGCTGTCTCTTCATCCAGCCACTGAGAGGCCTTACTTGAGGACTGGGCTCATGCTGAGGGTCACAATGTGTGTTTGTGACCAATGTGGCCCGCGAGCATGGGCGGGGCCTCATGGGCCACAATGGTTTCAACTACACTGGACTTTGGACAACCTGACAAACACAAGGTCTCTGGCCATGGGGAATGTGTTCTGATATCTGCATCATTTTCAACCCTGGGCAGTGGTTGGAGATAAGGTCTAGGTTCTGAAGCCTGAAAAACCGAAGTTGGGAAGAGATGACGACCTAAGGCCATGGCGGGTCTGATATGCTCAGTGTGCGGTCAGCTGCCTGGGTGTTGGTCAGGAGGTTCGGGCTCAGGTTGTGTCAGTCAGTGCATTAGTCCCAGGTTAGACTATATGATTTGGGTACAGTCGAGTGCCGTATAGGTTTATCCTCATTTGAGGTGCCTGGGGAGCTCAATAGGCAAGATATTTTTTCTAGAGTGCAGGCAGAGTGCTGCACTTTGGTTCCAGAATTGCCAAACTTGAGGGCTTCTGGGCCAGGAGTGTGAGGACAGAAGTCTAAGAATACAAGCTAGACTTGGGCTTCAGGCCGAGGGCACGGCAGGTACCTCCTGCAGATCTGAACCAATATTTCATGCATCTGAAGTCACGGCGAGGATCAGACGTTGGCTCGGGTTGGAGTTTCTGTGCATGACTGCCCCTTCATGAACGGAGCGGAATCTCAAGGCCATGGAGGTTTTCCCACGTTGGGAGTTGTGGGATGCCCCCTTCAAGGATTCTCTCTGCGGGACAATTGAGACCTGTTGGTCAGCTCCAGGACATCTCATATGGAATGACTCAGAGCACCGTTCGAGGATCGATGCCAGGGAATCCCGCCTCGCATTCCAATTTTCTCCCAGCAACAAGACAGTTGAGTTTTGATGGCTCTGCGGGAGCAATCGGGGCGGCTGTGTTGAAATGGACTTTCCCGAGGTTGGGGCCTAATGTGTGTTTGTGTCCATGAGGGCCTTGGAATGGGGCGGTGACACCGGGACCCTGAAGTATTCTCCTAAGCTTTTAACATAGGTCCCATGCACAAGTTTCCTTGTGGAAACGAGATTTGTTCTGATGGGTGCCTCTGGAAACCCCCTATGCTGGTCTTGGAATCCAGGCTTTTGAGGAGACATGTCTGTAAACCAAAGCAATGGATCCGAATATGGCCTAGGGTCCTGTCTGGTTCCATCTTCTTCTCTGGGGACATCCATTTATGATATGAGTGGAGGTAGATGCTCAGCTGGTGTCAGACCGACCTTGTTTGTCCCCGGAGACCTACACTATTGGGATGGCCTCGGGGACTTTGGAGAGTTCTCCTAATTTGTACGATTTTGGATAATGGAATGGGCAGAATTCCCATGGATTGGGTAGGCACAGTCCTAATGTGTGGCTCCAGGGGCCCCAGCCTGTAGGGTGTGTGGCCCAGAAATCAAGGACAGTATTCTAAAAACACAAGCTCAGCTTAGGTTGGGAACGTAGGTATGGCAGGGCCAATCTACAAACCATGAGAAGGACTCTTCAGGATATGAAGAAAGAGCGAGTCTAGGCGCTTGCTCAGGCTTTTGTCTCTAGATTTTGTATCAAAGATGGGCGTGGAACGTGGGGAGGCCTCATGGGCCATGGACGAATCTTCCTCTCTGTGGATTTGGCCCGGTCCCAATTTCTTTCCGTCAATCTGTGGGATGGGTGGTCTCCTCTCAGGTTTGTTACCTCAGGTGTCCCAACCAAAGAGGAATTCCAAAGCAGAGCCCTGGGGAAGAGTGAAGGGACAACCCAAACGATGGTTATAAATTGGGGCCTAGGGGCATGGCAGACCCAATATGCTGTCTCTTCATCCAGCCACTGAGTGGCCTTACTTAAAGACTGGGCACAGGCTGAGGGTCAGCATGTGTGTTTGTGACCAATGTGGCCCGCGAGCATGGGCGGGGCCTCAAGGGCCACACTGGTTTCAACTACAAGAACTTTGGATAACATGCCCATCACAAGGTCTCTTGCCATGGGGAAGGAGCTCTGATTTCTGCATCATTTTCAACCCTGGGCAGTGTTTGGAGATAAGGTCTACGTTCTGAAGCCTGAAAACCGCAGTTGGGAAGAGATGACGACCTAAGGCCATGGCGGGTCTGATGTGCTCAGTGTGCGGTCAGCTGCCTGGGTGTTCGTCCGGAGGTTCGGGTTCAGGTTGTGTCAGACAGTGAATTAGTACCCAGGTTAGACTATATAATTCAGGTACAGTCGAAAGCCGTGTAGGTTTATCCTCATTTGAGGTGCCTGGGCTACTCATTAGGCAATATATTTTTTCTAGAGGCAGGCAGAGTGCTGCATTGTGGGTCCGGTATTGCCAAACATGAGGGATTCTGGACCAGGAGTGTGAGGACAAGTCTGAGAACAGAAGCTAGACTTGGGCTTCAGGCCGAGGGCACGGCTGGTACCCCCTGCAGACCTGAACGAATATCTCATGCTTCTGAAGTCACGGCGAGGATCAGACGTTGGCTCGGGTTGGAGTTTCTGTGCATGACTGCCCCTTCATGAACGGAGCGGAATCTCAAGGCCATGGAGGTTTTTCCACGTTGGGAGTTGTGGGATGCCCCCTTCAAGGATTCCTTCTGCGGGACAATTGAGACCTGTTGGGCAGCTCCAGGATATCCCATATGGAAGGACTCCAGAGCACCGTTCGGGGTGGATGCCTGGGAAGCGGGCCTCGCATTCCAAATGTCTCCTAGCAACAAGACAGTTGAGATCGGATAGCTCTGCGGGAGCAACCCGCGTGGCTGAGTTGAAATGGACTTTTAGGGTCGGGCCCATTGTGTGTTTGTGTCCATGAGGGCCTTGGAATGGGGCGTTGGCACCGGGACCCTGAAGTATTCTCCTAAGCTTTTGACATACCTCCCATGCACAAGTTTCCTTGTGGAGATGAGATTTGTTCTGAGGGGTGCCTCAGGAAACCCCCTATGCTGGTATTGGAAACCAGGCTTTTGAGGAGACATGCCTGTAAACCAAAACAATGGATCAGATTATGGCCTAGGGTCCTGTCTCGTTCAATCTACTTCTCTGGTGATATCCATCTATGGAATGAGTGGAGGGAGATGCTCACCTGGTGTCACACCGCCCTTGTTTGTCCCTGGAGACCTACACTATTGGGATGGCCTCGGGGACTTTGGAGAGTTTTCTTAATTGGTGAGATTTTGGACAATGGAATGGGCAGAATTCCCATGGATTGGGTAGGCACAGTCCTAATGTGTGGCTCCAGGGGCCCCAGCCTGGAGGGTGTGCGGCCCAGGACTTTGAGGACAGAAGTCTGAAAACACAAACTCAGCTAAGGTTTTGGGACGTAGGTATGGGAGGCCCAATCTACAAACCATGAGAAGTACCCCTCAGGATATGAAGAAAGAGCGAGTCTGAGGCACTTGCTCAGGCTTTTGTCTCTGGATTTTGTAACAACAATGGCTGTAGAATGTGGGGAGGCCTCATGGGATATGGACGAATCTTCCTCTCTGTGAATTGGCCCGGTCCCAATAGTTTTTCTTCAATTGTCGGATGGGAGGTCTCCTTTCAGGTTTATTACCTCAGGTGTCCGAACTAAATAGGAATTCCAAAGCAGAGCCCTGGGGAAGAGTGAAGGGACAACCCAAACTATGGTTAAAATTTGGGGCCTAGGTGCATGGCAGGCCCAATATGCTGTCTCTTCATCCAGCCACTGAGAGGCCTTACTTGAGGACTGGGCTCATGCTGAGGGTCACAATGTGTGTTTGTGACCAATGTGGCCCGCGAGCATGGGCGGGGCCTCATGGGCCACAATGGTTTCAACTACACTGGACTTTGGACAACCTGCCAAACACAAGGTCTCTGGCCATGGGGAATGTGTTCTGATATCTGCATCATTTTCAACCCTGGGCAGTGGTTGGAGATAAGGTCTAGGTTCTGAAGCCTGAAAAACCGAAGTTGGGAAGAGATGACGACCTAAGGCCATGGCGGGTCTGATATGCTCAGTGTGCGGTCAGCTGCCTGGGTGTTGGTCAGGAGGTTCGGGCTCAGGTTGTGTCAGTCAGTGCATTAGTCCCAGGTTAGACTATATGATTTGGGTACAGTCGAGTGCCATATAGGTTTATCCTCATTTGAGGTGCCTGGGGAGCTCAATAGGCAAGATATTTTTTCTAGAGGGCAGGCAGAGTGCTGCACTTTGGTTCCAGAATTGCCAAACTTGAGGGCTTCTGGGCCAGGAGTGTGAGGACAGAAGTCTAAGAATACAAGCTAGACTTGGGCTTCAGGCCGAGGGCACGGCAGGTACCTCCTGCAGATCTGAACCAATATTTCATGCATCTGAAGTCACGGCGAGGATCAGACGTTGGCTCGGGTTGGAGTTTCTGTGCATGACTGCCCCTTCATGAACGGAGCGGAATCTCAAGGCCATGGAGGTTTTCCCACGTTGGGAGTTGTGGGATGCCCCCTTCAAGGATTCATTCTGCGGGACAATTGAGACCTGTTGGTCAGCTCCAGGACATCTCATATGGAATGACTCAGAGCACCGTTCGAGGATCGATGCCAGGGAATCCCGCCTCGCATTCCAATTTTCTCCCAGCAACAAGACAGTTGAGTTTTGATGGCTCTGCGGGAGCAATCGGGGCGGCTGTGTTGAAATGGACTTTCCCGAGGTTGGGGCCTAATGTGTGTTTGTGTCCATGAGGGCCTTGGAATGGGGCGGTGACACCGGGACCCTGAAGTATTCTCCTAAGCTTTTGACATAGGTCCCATGCACAAGTTTCCTTGTGGAAACGAGATTTGTTCTGATGGGTGCCTCTGCAAACCCCCTATGCTGGTCTTGGAATCCAGGCTTTTGAGGAGACATGTCTGTAAACCAAAGCAATGGATCCGAATATGGCCTAGGGTCCTGTCTGGTTCCATCTTCTTCTCTGGGGACATCCATTTATGATATGAGTGGAGGTAGATGCTCAGCTGGTGTCAGACCGACCTTGTTTGTCCCCGGAGACCTACACTATTGGGATGGCCTCGGGGACTTTGGAGAGTTCTCCTAATTTGTACGATTTTGGATAATGGAATGGGCAGAATTCCCATGGATTGGGTAGGCACAGTCCTAATGTGTGGCTCCAGGGGCCCCAGCCTGTAGGGTGTGTGGCCCAGAAATCTGAGGACAGAATTCTGAAAACACAAGCTCAGCTTAGGTTGGGAACGTAGGTATGGCAGGGCCAATCTACAAACCATGAGAAGGACTCTTCAGGATATGAAGAAAGAGCGAGTCTGAGGCGCTTGCTCAGGCTTTTGTCTCTGGATTTTGTATCAAGATGGGCGTGGAACGTGGGGAGGCCTCATGGGCCATGGACGAATCTTCCTCTCTGTGGATTTGGCCCGGTCCCAATTTCTTTCCGTCAATCTGTGGGATGGTAGGTCTCCTCTCAGGTTTGTTACCTCAGGTGTCCCAACCAAAGAGGAATTCCAAAGCAGAGCCCTGGGGAAGAGTGAAGGGACAACCCAAACGATGGTTATAAATTGGGGCCTAGGGGCATGGCAGACCCAATATGCTGTCTCTTCATCCAGCTACTGAGTGGCCTTACTTAAAGACTGGGCACAGGCTGAGGGTCAGCATGTGTGTTTGTGACCAATGTGGCCCGCGAGCATGGGCGGGGCCTCAAGGGCCACACTGGTTTCAACTACAAGAACTTTGGATAACATGCCCATCACAAGGTCTCTTGCCATGGGGAAGGAGCTCTGATTTCTGCATCATTTTCAACCCTGGGCAGTGTTTGGAGATAAGGTCTACGTTCTGAAGCCTGAAAACCGCAGTTGGGAAGAGATGACGACCTAAGGCCATGGCGGGTCTGATGTGCTCAGTGTGCGGTCAGCTGCCTGGGTGTTCGTCCGGAGGTTCGGGTTCAGGTTGTGTCAGACAGTGAATTAGTACCCAGGTTAGACTATATAATTCAGGTACAGTCGAGAGCCGTGTAGGTTTATCCTCATTTGAGGTGCCTGGGCTACTCATTAGGCAATATATTTTTTCTAGAGGCAGGCAGAGTGCTGCATTGTGGGTCCGGTATTGCCAAACATGAGGGATTCTGGACCAGGAGTGTGAGGACAAGTCTGAGAACAGAAGCTAGACTTGGGCTTCAGGCCGAGGGCACGGCTGGTACCCCCTGCAGATCTGAACGAATATCTCATGCTTCTGAAGTCACGGCGAGGATCAGACGTTGGCTCGGGTTGGAGTTTCTGTGCATGACTGCCCCTTCATGAACGGAGCGGAATCTCAAGGCCATGGAGGTTTTTCCACGTTGGGAGTTGTGGGATGCCCCCTTCAAGGATTCCTTCTGCGGGACAATTGAGACCTGTTGGGCAGCTCCAGGATATCCCATATGGAAGGACTCCAGAGCACCGTTCGGGGTGGATGCCTGGGAAGCGGGCCTCGCATTCCAAATGTCTCCTAGCAACAAGACAGTTGAGATCGGATAGCTCTGCGGGAGCAACCCGCGTGGCTGAGTTGAAATGGACTTTTAGGGTCGGGCCCATTGTGTGTTTGTGTCCATGAGGGCCTTGGAATGGGGCGTTGGCACCGGGACCCTGAAGTATTCTCCTAAGCTTTTGACATACCTCCCATGCACAAGTTTCCTTGTGGAGATGAGATTTGTTCTGAGGGGTGCCTCAGGAAACCCCCTATGCTGGTATTGGAAACCAGGCTTTTGAGGAGACATGCCTGTAAACCAAAACAATGGATCAGATTATGGCCTAGGGTCCTGTCTCGTTCAATCTACTTCTCTGGTGATATCCATCTATGGAATGAGTGGAGGGAGATGCTCACCTGGTGTCACACCGCCCTTGTTTGTCCCTGGAGACCTACACTATTGGGATGGCCTCGGGGACTTTGGAGAGTTTTCTTAATTGGTGAGATTTTGGACAATGGAATGGGCAGAATTCCCATGGATTGGGTAGGCACAGTCCTAATGTGTGGCTCCAGGGGCCCCAGCCTGGAGGGTGTGCGGCCCAGGACTTTGAGGACAGAAGTCTGAAAACACAAACACAGCTAAGGTTTTGGGACGTAGGTATGGGAGGCCCAATCTACAAACCATGAGAAGTACCCCTCAGGATATGAAGAAAGAGCGAGTCTGAGGCACTTGCTCAGGCTTTTGTCTCTGGATTTTGTAACAACAATGGCTGTAGAATGTGGGGAGGCCTCATGGGATATGGACGAATCTTCCTCTCTGTGAATTGGCCCGGTCCCAAGAGTTTTTCTTCAATTGTCGGATGGGAGGTCTCCTTTCAGGTTTATTACCTCAGGTGTCCGAACAAAATAGGAATTCCAAAGCAGAGCCCTGGGGAAGAGTGAAGGGACAACCCAAACTATGGTTAAAAATTGGGGCCTAGGTGCATGGCAGGCCCAATATGCTGTCTCTTCATCCAGCCACTGAGAGGCCTTACTTGAGGACTGGGCTCATGCTGAGGGTCACAATGTGTGTTTGTGACCAATGTGGCCCGCGAGCATGGGCGGGGCCTCATGGGCCACACTGGTTTCAACTACACTGGACTTTGGACAACCTGCCAAACACAAGGTCTCTGGCCATGGGGAATGTGTTCTGATATCTGCATCATTTTCAACCCTGGGCAGTGGTTGGAGATAAGGTCTAGGTTCTGAAGCCTGAAAAACCGAAGTTGGGAAGAGATGACGACCTAAGGCCATGGCGGGTCTGATATGCTCAGTGTGCGGTCAGCTGCCTGGGTGTTGGTCAGGAGGTTCGGGCTCAGGTTGTGTCAGTCAGTGCATTAGTCCCAGGTTAGTCTATATGATTTGGGTACAGTCGAGTGCCGTATAGGTTTATCCTCATTTGAGGTGCCTGGGGAGCTCAATAGGCAAGATATTTTTTCTAGAGGGCAGGCAGAGTGCTGCACTTTGGTTCCAGAATTGCCAAACTTGAGGGCTTCTGGGCCAGGAGTGTGAGGACAGAAGTCTGAGAACACAAGCTAGACTTGGGCCTCAGGCCGAGGGCACGGCAGGTACCTCCTGCAGATCTGAACCAATATTTCATGCATCTGAAGTCACGGCGAGGATCAGACGTTGGCTCGGGTTGGAGTTTCTGTGCATGACTGCCCCTTCATGAACGGAGCGGAATCTCAAGGCCATGGAGGTTTTCCCACGTTGGGAGTTGTGGGATGCCCCCTTCAAGGATTCATTCTGCGGGACAATTGAGACCTGTTGGTCAGCTCCAGGACATCTCATATGGAATGACTCAGAGCACCGTTCGAGGATCGATGCCAGGGAATCCCGCCTCGCATTCCAATTTTCTCCCAGCAACAAGACAGTTGAGTTTTGATGGCTCTGCGGGAGCAATCGGGGCGGCTGTGTTGAAATGGACTTTCCCGAGGTTGGGGCCTAATGTGTGTTTGTGTCCATGAGGGCCTTGGAATGGGGCGGTGACACCGGGACCCTGAAGTATTCTCCTAAGCTTTTGACATAGGTCCCATGCACAAGTTTCCTTGTGGAAACGAGATTTGTTCTGATGGGTGCCTCTGCAAACCCCCTATGCTGGTCTTGGAATCCAGGCTTTTGAGGAGACATGTCTGTAAACCAAAGCAATGGATCCGAATACGGCCTAGGGTCCTGTCTGGTTCCATCTTCTTCTCTGGGGACATCCATTTATGATATGAGTGGAGGTAGATGCTCAGCTGGTGTCAGACCGACCTTGTTTGTCCCCGGAGACCTACACTATTGGGATGGCCTCGGGGACTTTGGAGAGTTCTCCTAATTTGTACGATTTTGGATAATGGAATGGGCAGAATTCCCATGGATTGGGTAGGCACAGTCCTAATGTGTGGCTCCAGGGGCCCCAGCCTGTAGGGTGTGTGGCCCAGAAATCTGAGGACAGAATTCTGAAAACACAAGCTCAGCTTAGGTTGGGAACGTAGGTATGGCAGGGCCAATCTACAAACCATGAGAAGGACTCTTCAGGATATGAAGAAAGAGCGAGTCTGAGGCGCTTGCTCAGGCTTTTGTCTCTGGATTTTGTATCAAGATGGGCGTGGAACGTGGGGAGGCCTCATGGGCCATGGACGAATCTTCCTCTCTGTGGATTTGGCCCGGTCCCAATTTCTTCCGTCAATCTGTGGGATGGTAGGTCTCCTCTCAGGTTTGTTACCTCAGGTGTCCCAACCAAAGAGGAATTCCAAAGCAGAGCCCTGGGGAAGAGTGAAGGGACAACCCAAACGATGGTTATAAATTGGGGCCTAGGGGCATGGCAGACCCAATATGCTGTCTCTTCATCCAGCCACTGAGTGGCCTTACTTAAAGACTGGGCACAGGCTGAGGGTCAGCATGTGTGTTTGTGACCAATGTGGCCCGCGAGCATGGGCGGGGCCTCAAGGGCCACACTGGTTTCAACTACAAGAACTTTGGATAACATGCCCATCACAAGGTCTCTTGCCATGGGGAAGGAGCTCTGATTTCTGCATCATTTTCAACCCTGGGCAGTGTTTGGAGATAAGGTCTACGTTCTGAAGCCTGAAAACCGCAGTTGGGAAGAGATGACGACCTAAGGCCATGGCGGGTCTGATGTGCTCAGTGTGCGGTCAGCTGCCTGGGTGTTCGTCCGGAGGTTCGGGTTCAGGTTGTGTCAGACAGTGAATTAGTACCCAGGTTAGACTATATAATTCAGGTACAGTCGAGAGCCGTGTAGGTTTATCCTCATTTGAGGTGCCTGGGCTACTCATTAGGCAATATATTTTTTCTAGAGGCAGGCAGAGTGCTGCATTGTGGGTCCGGTATTGCCAAACATGAGGGATTCTGGACCAGGAGTGTGAGGACAAGTCTGAGAACAGAAGCTAGACTTGGGCTTCAGGCCGAGGGCACGGCTGGTACCCCCTGCAGATCTGAACGAATATCTCATGCTTCTGAAGTCACGGCGAGGATCAGACGTTGGCTCGGGTTGGAGTTTCTGTGCATGACTGCCCCTTCATGAACGGAGCGGAATCTCAAGGCCATGGAGGTTTTTCCACGTTGGGAGTTGTGGGATGCCCCCTTCAAGGATTCCTTCTGCGGGACAATTGAGACCTGTTGGGCAGCTCCAGGATATCCCATATGGAAGGACTCCAGAGCACCGTTCGGGGTGGATGCCTGGGAAGCGGGCCTCGCATTCCAAATGTCTCCTAGCAACAAGACAGTTGAGATCGGATAGCTCTGCGGGAGCAACCCGCGTGGCTGAGTTGAAATGGACTTTTAGGGTCGGGCCCATTGTGTGTTTGTGTCCATGAGGGCTTTGGAATGGGGCGTTGGCACCGGGACCCTGAAGTATTCTCCTAAGCTTTTGACATACCTCCCATGCACAAGTTTCCTTGTGGAGATGAGATTTGTTCTGAGGGGTGCCTCAGGAAACCCCCTATGCTGGTATTGGAAACCAGGCTTTTGAGGAGACATGCCTGTAAACCAAAACAATGGATCAGATTATGGCCTAGGGTCCTGTCTCGTTCAATCTACTTCTCTGGTGATATCCATCTATGGAATGAGTGGAGGGAGATGCTCACCTGGTGTCACACCGCCCTTGTTTGTCCCTGGAGACCTACACTATTGGGATGGCCTCGGGGACTTTGGAGAGTTTTCTTAATTGGTGAGATTTTGGACAATGGAATGGGCAGAATTCCCATGGATTGGGTAGGCACAGTCCTAATGTGTGGCTCCAGGGGCCCCAGCCTGGAGGGTGTGCGGCCCAGGACTTTGAGGACAGAAGTCTGAAAACACAAACACAGCTAAGGTTTTGGGACGTAGGTATGGGAGGCCCAATCTACAAACCATGAGAAGTACCCCTCAGGATATGAAGAAAGAGCGAGTCTGAGGCACTTGCTCAGGCTTTTGTCTCTGGATTTTGTAACAACAATGGCTGTAGAATGTGGGGAGGCCTCATGGGATATGGACGAATCTTCCTCTCTGTGAATTGGCCCGGTCCCAAGAGTTTTTCTTCAATTGTCGGATGGGAGGTCTCCTTTCAGGTTTATTACCTCAGGTGTCCGAACAAAATAGGAATTCCCAAGCAGAGCCCTGGGGAAGAGTGAAGGGACAACCCAAACTATGGTTAAAAATTGGGGCCTAGGTGCATGGCAGGCCCAATATGCTGTCTCTTCATCCAGCCACTGAGAGGCCTTACTTGAGGACTGGGCTCATGCTGAGGGTCACAATGTGTGTTTGTGACCAATGTGGCCCGCGAGCATGGGCGGGGCCTCATGGGCCACACTGGTTTCAACTACACTGGACTTTGGACAACCTGCCAAACACAAGGTCTCTGGCCATGGGGAATGTGTTCTGATATCTGCATCATTTTCAACCCTGGGCAGTGGTTGGAGATAAGGTCTAGGTTCTGAAGCCTGAAAAACCGAAGTTGGGAAGAGATGACGACCTAAGGCCATGGCGGGTCTGATATGCTCAGTGTGCGGTCAGCTGCCTGGGTGTTGGTCAGGAGGTTCGGGCTCAGGTTGTGTCAGTCAGTGCATTAGTCCCAGGTTAGTCTATATGATTTGGGTACAGTCGAGTGCCGTATAGGTTTATCCTCATTTGAGGTGCCTGGGGAGCTCAATAGGCAAGATATTTTTTCTAGAGGGCAGGCAGAGTGCTGCACTTTGGTTCCAGAATTGCCAAACTTGAGGGCTTCTGGGCCAGGAGTGTGAGGACAGAAGTCTGAGAACACAAGCTAGACTTGGGCCTCAGGCCGAGGGCACGGCAGGTACCTCCTGCAGATCTGAACCAATATTTCATGCATCTGAAGTCACGGCGAGGATCAGACGTTGGCTCGGGTTGGAGTTTCTGTGCATGACTGCCCCTTCATGAACGGAGCGGAATCTCAAGGCCATGGAGGTTTTCCCACGTTGGGAGTTGTGGGATGCCCCCTTCAAGGATTCATTCTGCGGGACAATTGAGACCTGTTGGTCAGCTCCAGGACATCTCATATGGAATGACTCAGAGCACCGTTCGAGGATCGATGCCAGGGAATCCCGCCTCGCATTCCAATTTTCTCCCAGCAACAAGACAGTTGAGTTTTGATGGCTCTGCGGGAGCAATCGGGGCGGCTGTGTTGAAATGGACTTTCCCGAGGTTGGGGCCTAATGTGTGTTTGTGTCCATGAGGGCCTTGGAATGGGGCGGTGACACCGGGACCCTGAAGTATTCTCCTAAGCTTTTGACATAGGTCCCATGCACAAGTTTCCTTGTGGAAACGAGATTTGTTCTGATGGGTGCCTCTGCAAACCCCCTATGCTGGTCTTGGAATCCAGGCTTTTGAGGAGACATGTCTGTAAACCAAAGCAATGGATCCGAATATGGCCTAGGGTCCTGTCTGGTTCCATCTTCTTCTCTGGGGACATCCATTTATGATATGAGTGGAGGTAGATGCTCAGCTGGTGTCAGACCGACCTTGTTTGTCCCCGGAGACCTACACTATTGGGATGGCCTCGGGGACTTTGGAGAGTTCTCCTAATTTGTACGATTTTGGATAATGGAATGGGCAGAATTCCCATGGATTGGGTAGGCACAGTCCTAATGTGTGGCTCCAGGGGCCCCAGCCTGTAGGGTGTGTGGCCCAGAAATCTGAGGACAGAATTCTGAAAACACAAGCTCAGCTTAGGTTGGGAACGTAGGTATGGCAGGGCCAATCTACAAACCATGAGAAGGACTCTTCAGGATATGAAGAAAGAGCGAGTCTGAGGCGCTTGCTCAGGCTTTTGTCTCTGGATTTTGTATCAAGATGGGCGTGGAACGTGGGGAGGCCTCATGGGCCATGGACGAATCTTCCTCTCTGTGATTTGGCCCGGTCCCAATTTCTTTCCGTCAATCTGTGGGATGGTAGGTCTCCTCTCAGGTTTGTTACCTCAGGTGTCCCAACCAAAGAGGAATTCCAAAGCAGAGCCCTGGGGAAGAGTGAAGGGACAACCCAAACGATGGTTATAAATTGGGGCCTAGGGGCATGGCAGACCCAATATGCTGTCTCTTCATCCAGCCACTGAGTGGCCTTACTTAAAGACTGGGCACAGGCTGAGGGTCAGCATGTGTGTTTGTGACCAATGTGGCCCGCGAGCATGGGCGGGGCCTCAAGGGCCACACTGGTTTCAACTACAAGAACTTTGGATAACATGCCCATCACAAGGTCTCTTGCCATGGGGAAGGAGCTCTGATTTCTGCATCATTTTCAACCCTGGGCAGTGTTTGGAGATAAGGTCTACGTTCTGAAGCCTGAAAACCGCAGTTGGGAAGAGATGACGACCTAAGGCCATGGCGGGTCTGATGTGCTCAGTGTGCGGTCACCTGCCTGGGTGTTCGTCCGGAGGTTCGGGTTCAGGTTGTGTCAGACAGTGAATTAGTACCCAGGTTAGACTATATAATTCAGGTACAGTCGAGAGCCGTGTAGGTTTATCCTCATTTGAGGTGCCTGGGCTACTCATTAGGCAATATATTTTTTCTAGAGGCAGGCAGAGTGCTGCATTGTGGGTCCGGTATTGCCAAACATGAGGGATTCTGGACCAGGAGTGTGAGGACAAGTCTGAGAACAGAAGCTAGACTTGGGCTTCAGGCCGAGGGCACGGCTGGTACCCCCTGCAGATCTGAACGAATATCTCATGCTTCTGAAGTCACGGCGAGGATCAGACGTTGGCTCGGGTTGGAGTTTCTGTGCATGACTGCCCCTTCATGAACGGAGCGGAATCTCAAGGCCATGGAGGTTTTTCCACGTTGGGAGTTGTGGGATGCCCCCTTCAAGGATTCCTTCTGCGGGACAATTGAGACCTGTTGGGCAGCTCCAGGATATCCCATATGGAAGGACTCCAGAGCACCGTTCGGGGTGGATGCCTGGGAAGCGGGCCTCGCATTCCAAATGTCTCCTAGCAACAAGACAGTTGAGATCGGATAGCTCTGCGGGAGCAACCCGCGTGGCTGAGTTGAAATGGACTTTTAGGGTCGGGCCCATTGTGTGTTTGTGTCCATGAGGGCCTTGGAATGGGGCGTTGGCACCGGGACCCTGAAGTATTCTCCTAAGCTTTTGACATACCTCCCATGCACAAGTTTCCTTGTGGAGATGAGATTTGTTCTGAGGGGTGCCTCAGGAAACCCCCTATGCTGGTATTGGAAACCAGGCTTTTGAGGAGACATGCCTGTAAACCAAAACAATGGATCAGATTATGGCCTAGGGTCCTGTCTCGTTCAATCTACTTCTCTGGTGATATCCATCTATGGAATGAGTGGAGGGAGATGCTCACCTGGTGTCACACCGCCCTTGTTTGTCCCTGGAGACCTACACTATTGGGATGGCCTCGGGGACTTTGGAGAGTTTTCTTAATTGGTGAGATTTTGGACAATGGAATGGGCAGAATTCCCATGGATTGGGTAGGCACAGTCCTAATGTGTGGCTCCAGGGGCCCCAGCCTGGAGGGTGTGCGGCCCAGGACTTTGAGGACAGAAGTCTGAAAACACAAACACAGCTAAGGTTTTGGGACGTAGGTATGGGAGGCCCAATCTACAAACCATGAGAAGTACCCCTCAGGATATGAAGAAAGAGCGAGTCTGAGGCACTTGCTCAGGCTTTTGTCTCTGGATTTTGTAACAACAATGGCTGTAGAATGTGGGGAGGCCTCATGGGATATGGACGAATCTTCCTCTCTGTGAATTGGCCCGGTCCCAAGAGTTTTTCTTCAATTGTCGGATGGGAGGTCTCCTTTCAGGTTTATTACCTCAGGTGTCCGAACAAAATAGGAATTCCAAAGCAGAGCCCTGGGGAAGAGTGAAGGGACAACCCAAACTATGGTTAAAAATTGGGGCCTAGGTGCATGGCAGGCCCAATATGCTGTCTCTTCATCCAGCCACTGAGAGGCCTTACTTGAGGACTGGGCTCATGCTGAGGGTCACAATGTGTGTTTGTGACCAATGTGGCCCGCGAGCATGGGCGGGGCCTCATGGGCCACACTGGTTTCAACTACACTGGACTTTGGACAACCTGCCAAACACAAGGTCTCTGGCCATGGGGAATGTGTTCTGATATCTGCATCATTTTCAACCCTGGGCAGTGGTTGGAGATAAGGTCTAGGTTCTGAAGCCTGAAAAACCGAAGTTGGGAAGAGATGACGACCTAAGGCCATGGCGGGTCTGATATGCTCAGTGTGCGGTCAGCTGCCTGGGTGTTGGTCAGGAGGTTCGGGCTCAGGTTGTGTCAGTCAGTGCATTAGTCCCAGGTTAGTCTATATGATTTGGGTACAGTCGAGTGCCGTATAGGTTTATCCTCATTTGAGGTGCCTGGGGAGCTCAATAGGCAAGATATTTTTTCTAGAGGGCAGGCAGAGTGCTGCACTTTGGTTCCAGAATTGCCAAACTTGAGGGCTTCTGAGCCAGGAGTGTGAGGACAGAAGTCTGAGAACACAAGCTAGACTTGGGCCTCAGGCCGAGGGCACGGCAGGTACCTCCTGCAGATCTGAACCAATATTTCATGCATCTGAAGTCACGGCGAGGATCAGACGTTGGCTCGGGTTGGAGTTTCTGTGCATGACTGCCCCTTCATGAACGGAGCGGAATCTCAAGGCCATGGAGGTTTTCCCACGTTGGGAGTTGTGGGATGCCCCCTTCAAGGATTCCTTCTGCGGGACAATTGAGACCTGTTGGGCAGCTCCAGGACATCCCATATGGAATGACTCCAGAGCACCGTTCGAGGATCGATGCCAGGGAATCCCGCCTCGCATTCCAATTTTCTCCCAGCAACAAGACAGTTGAGTTTTGATGGCTCTGCGGGAGCAATCGGGGCGGCTGTGTTGAAATGGACATTCCTGAGGTTGGGGCCTAATGTGTGTTTGTGTCCATGAGGGCCTTGGAATGGGGCGGTGACACCGGGACCCTGAAGTATTCTCCTAAGCTTTTGACATAGGTCCCATGCACAAGTTTCCTTGTGGAAAAGAGATTTGTTCTGAGGGGTGCCTCAGGAAACCCCCTATGCTGGTCTTGGAATCCAGGCTTTTGAGGAGACATGTCTGTAAACCAAAGCAATGGATCCGAATATGGCCTAGGGTCCTGTCTGGTTCCATCTTCTTCTCTGGGGACATCCATTTATGATATGAGTGGAGGTAGATGCTCAGCTGGTGTCAGACCGCCCTTGTTTGTCCCCGGAGACCTACACTATTGGGATGGCCTCGGGGACTTTGGAGAGTTCTCATAATTTGTACGATTTTGGATAATGGAATGGGCAGAATTCCCATGGATTGGGTAGGCAGAGTCCTAATGTGTGGCTCCAGGGGCCCCAGCCTGTAGGGTGTGTGGCCCAGGAATCTGAGGACAGAAGTCTAAAAACACAAACTCAGCTTAGGTTGGGAACGTAGGTATGGCAGGGCCAATCTACAAACCATGAGAAGCACTCTTCAGGATATGAAGAAAGAGCGAGTCTGAGGCGCTTGCTCAGGCTTTTGTCTCTGGATTTTGTATCAAAGATGGGCGTGGAACGTGGGGATGCCTCATGGGACATGGACGAATCTTCCTCTCTGTGGATTTGGCCCGGTCCCAATTTCTTTCCATCAATCTGTGGGATGTGAAGTCTCCTCTCAGGTTTGTTACCTCATGTGTCCCAACCAAAGAGGAATTCCAAAGCAGAGCCCTGGGGAAGAGTGAAGGGACAACCCAAACGATGGTTATAAATTGGGGCCTAGGGGCATGGCACCCAATATGCTGTCTCTTCATCTAGCCACTGAGTGGCCTTACTTAAAGACTGGGCACAGGCTGAGGGTCAGCATGTGTGTTTGTGACCAATATGGCCCGCGAGCATGGGCGGGGCCTCATGGGCCACACTGGTTTCAACTACACTGAACTTTGGATAACATGCCAATCACAAGGTCTCTTGCCATGGGGAAGGAGCTCTGATTTCTGCATCATTTTCAACCCTGGGCAGTGTTTGGAGATAAGGTCTACGTTCTGAAGCCTGAAAACCGCAGTTGGGAAGAGATGACGACCTAAGGCCATGGCGGGTCTGATGTGCTCAGTGTGCGGTCAGCTGCCTGGGTGTTGGTCCGGAGTTTCGGGTTCAGGTTGTGTCAGACAGTGAATTAGTACCCAGGTTAGACTATATAATTCAGGTACAGTCGAGAGCCATGTAGGTTTATCCTCATTTGAGGTGCCTGGGCTACTCATTAGGCAATATATTTTTTCTAGAGGCAGGCAGAGTGCTGCATTGTGGGTCCGGTATTGCCAAACATGAGGGATTCTGGACCAGGAGTGTGAGGACAAGTCTGAGAACAGAAGCTAGACTTGGGCTTCAGGCCGAGGGCACGGCTGGTACCCCCTGCAGATCTGAACGAATATCTCATGCTTCTGAAGTCACGGCGAGGATCAGACGTTGGCTCGGGTTGGAGTTTCTGTGCATGACTGCCCCTTCATGAACGGAGCGGAATCTCAAGGCCATGGAGGTTATCCCACGTCGGGAGTTGTGGGATGCCCCCTTCAAGGATTCCTTCTGCGGGACAATTGAGACCTGTTGGGCAGCTCCAGGATATCCCATATGGAAGGACTCCAGAGCACCGTTCGGGGTGGATGCCTGGGAAGCGGGCCTCGCATTCCAAATGTCTCCTAGCAACAAGACAGTTGAGATCGGATAGCTCTGCGGGAGCAACTGGCGTGGCTGAGTTGAAATGGACTTTTAGGGTCGGGCCCATTGTGTGTTTGTGTCCATGAGGGCCTTGGAATGGGGCGTTGGCACCGGGACCCTGAAGTATTCTCCTAAGCTTTTGACATACCTCCCATGCACAAGTTTCCTTGTGGAGATGAGTTTTGTTCTGAGGGGTGCCTCAGGAAACCCCCTATGCTGGTATTGGAATCCAGGCTTTTGAGGAGACATGCCTGTAAACCAAAACAATGGATCCGATTATGGCCTAGGGTCCTGTCTGGTTCAATCTTCTTCTCTAGTGATATCCATCTAAGGAATGAGTGGAGGGAGATGCTCACCTGGTGTCACACCGCCCTTGTTTGTCCCTGGAGACCTACACTATTGGGATGGCCTCGGGGACTTTGGAGAGTTTTCTTAATTGGTGAGATTTTGGACAATGGAATGGGCAGAATTCCCATGGATTGGGTAGGCACAGTCCTAATGTGTGGCTCCAGGGGCCCCAGACTGGAGGTTGTGCCGCCCAGGACTTTGAGGACAGAAGTCTGAAAACACAAACTCAGCTAAGGTTTTGGGACGTAGGTATGGGAGGCCCAATCTACAAACCATGAGAAGTACCCCTCAGGATATGAAGAAAGAGCGAGTCTGAGGCACTTGCTCAGGCTTTTGTCTGTGGATTTTGTATCAACAATGGCTGTAGAATGTGGGGAGGTCTCATGGGATATGGACGAATCTTCCTCTCTGTGGATTTGGCCCGGTCCCAATAGTTTTTCTTCAATTGTCGGATGGGAGGTCTCCTTTCAGGTTTATTACCTCAGGTGTCCGAACAAAATAGGAATTCCAAAGCAGAGCCCTGGGGAAGAGTGAAGGGACAACCCAAACTATGGTTAAAAATTGGGGCCTAGGTGCATGGCAGGCCCAATATGCTGTCTCTTCATCCAGCCACTGAGAGGCCTTACTTGAGGACTGGGCTCATGCTGAGGGTCACAATGTGTGTTTGTGACCAATGTGGCCCGCGAGCATGGGCGGGGCCTCATGGGCCACACTGGTTTCAACTACACTGGACTTTGGACAACCTGCCAAACACAAGGTCTCTGGCCATGGGGAATGTGTTCTGATATCTGCATCATTTTCAACCCTGGGCAGTGGTTGGAGATAAGGTCTAGGTTCTGAAGCCTGAAAAACCGAAGTTGGGAAGAGATGACGACCTAAGGCCATGGCGGGTCTGATATGCTCAGTGTGCGGTCAGCTGCCTGGGTGTTGGTCAGGAGGTTCGGGCTCAGGTTGTGTCAGTCAGTGCATTAGTCCCAGGTTAGACTATATGATTTGGGTACAGTCGAGTGCCGTATAGGTTTATCCTCATTTGAGGTGCCTGGGGAGCTCAATAGGCAAGATATTTTTTCTAGAGGGCAGGCAGAGTGCTGCACTTTGGTTCCAGAATTGCCAAACTTGAGGGCTTCTGGGCCAGGAGTGTGAGGACAGAAGTCTGAGAACACAAGCTAGACTTGGGCTTCAGGCCGAGGGCACGGCAGGTACCTCCTGCAGATCTGAACCAATATTTCATGCATCTGAAGTCACGGCGAGGATCAGACGTTGGCTCGGGTTGGAGTTTCTGTGCATGACTGCCCCTTCATGAACGGAGCGGAATCTCAAGGCCATGGAGGTTTTCCCACGTTGGGAGTTGTGGGATGCCCCCTTCAAGGATTCCTTCTGCGGGACAATTGAGACCTGTTGGGCAGCTCCAGGACATCCCATATGGAATGACTCCAGAGCACCGTTCGAGGATCGATGCCAGGGAATCCCGCCTCGCATTCCAATTTTCTCCCAGCAACAAGACAGTTGAGTTTTGATGGCTCTGCGGGAGCAATCGGGGCGGCTGTGTTAAAATGGACATTCCCGAGGTTGGGGCCTAATATGTGTTTGTGTCCATGAGGGCCTTGGAATGGGGCGGTGACCCCGGGACCCTGAAGTATTCTCCTAAGCTTTTAACATAGGTCCCATGCACAAGTTTCCTTGTGGAAATGAGATTTGTTCTGATGGGTGCCTCAGGAATCCCCCTATGCTGGTCTTGGAATCCAGGCTTTTGAGGAGACATGTCTGTAAACCAAAGCAATGGATCCGAATATGGCCTAGGTTCCTGTCTGGTTCCATCTTCTTCTCTGGGGATATCCATCTATGGAATGAGTGGAGGTAGATGCTCACCTGTTGTCAGACCACCCTTGTTTGTCCCCGGAGTCCTACACTATTGGGATGTCCCCTGGGACTTTGGAGAGTTCTCCTAATTTGTACGATTTTGGAAAATGGAATGGGCAGAATTCCCATGGATTGTGTAGGCACAGTCCTAATGTGTGGCTCCAGGGGCCCCAGCCTGTAGGGTGTGTGGCCCAGGAATCTGAGGACAGAAGTCTGAAAACACAAACTCAGCTTAGGTTGGGACATAGGTATGGCAGGGCCAATCTACAAACCATGAGAAGGACTCTTCAGGATATGAAGAAAGAGCGAGTCTGAGGCGCTTGCTCAGGCTTTTGTCTCTGGATTTTGTATCAAAGATGGGCGTGGAACGTGGGGAGGCCTCATGGGCCATGGACGAATCTTCCTCTCTGTGGATTTGGCCCGGTCCCAATTTCTTTCCGTCAATCTGTGGGATGGGAGGTCTCCTCTCAGGTTTGTTACCTCAGGTGTCCCAACCAAAGAGGAATTCCAAAGCAGAGCCCTGGGGAAGAGTGAAGGGACAACCCAAACGATGTTTATAAATTGGGGCCTAGGGGCATGGCACCCCATTATGCTGTCTCTTCATCCAGCCACTGAGTGGCCTTACTTAAAGACTGGGCACAGGCTGAGGGTCAGCATGTGTGTTTGTGACCAATGTGGCCCGCGAGCATGGGCGGGACCTCATGGGCCACACTGGTTTCAACTACACTGAACTTTGGATAACAATCCAATCACAAGGTCTCTTGCCATGGGGAAGGAGCTCTGATTTCTGCATCATTTTCAACCCTGGGCAGTGTTTGGAGATAAGGTCTACGTTCTGAAGCCTGAAAACCGCAGTTGGGAAGAGATGACGACCTAAGGCCATGGCGGGTCTGATGTGCTCAGTGTGCTGTCAGCTGCCTGGGTGTTGGTCCGGAGGTTCGGGTTCAGGTTGTGTCAGACAGTGAATTAGTACCCAGGTTAGACTATATAATTCAGGTACAGTCGAAAGCCGTGTAGGTTTATCCTCATTTGAGGTGCCTGGGCTACTCATTAGGCAATATATTTTTTCTAGAGGCAGGCAGAGTGCTGCATTGTGGGTCCGGTATTGCCAAACATGAGGGATTCTGGACCAGGAGTGTGAGGACAAGTCTGAGAACAGAAGCTAGACTTGGGCTTCAGGCCGAGAGTACGGCTGGTACCCCCTGCAGATCTGAACGAATATCTCATGCTTCTGAAGTCACGGCGAGGATCAGACGTTGGCTCGGGTTGGAGTTTCTGTGCATGACTGCCCCTTCATGAACGGAGCGGAATCTCAAGGCCATGGAGGTTATCCCACGTCGGGAGTTGTGGGATGCCCCCTTCAAGGATTCCTTCTGCGGGACAATTGAGACCTGTTGGGCAGCTCCAGGATATCCCATATGGAAGGACTCCAGAGCACCGTTCGGGGTGGATGCCTGGGAAGCGGGCCTCGCATTCCAAATGTCTCCTAGCAACAAGACAGTTGAGATCGGATAGCTCTGCGGGAGCAACCCGCGTGGCTGAGTTGAAATGGACTTTTACGGTCGGGCCCATTGTGTGTTTGTGTCCATGAGTGCCTTGGAATGGGGCGTTGGCACCGGGACCCTGAAGTATTCTCCTAAGCTTTTGACATACCTCCCATGCACAAGTTTCCTTGTGGAGATGAGATTTGTTCTGAGGGGTGCCTCAGGAAACCCCCTATGCTGGTATTGGAAACCAGGCTTTTGAGGAGACATGCCTGTAAACCAAAACAATGGATCCGATTATGGCCTAGGGTCCTGTCTGGTTCAATCTTCTTCTCTGGTGATATCCATCTATGGAATGAGTGGAGGGAGATGCTCACCTGGTGTCACACCGCCCTTGTTTGTCCCTGGAGACCTACACTATTGGGATGGCCTCGGGGACTTTGGAGAGTTTTCTTAATTGGTGAGATTTTGGACAATGGAATGGGCAGAATTCCCATGGATTGGGTAGGCACAGTCCTAATGTGTGGCTCCAGGGGCCCCAGCCTGGAGGGTGTGCGGCCCAGGACTTTGAGGACAGAAGTCTGAAAACACAAACTCAGCTAAGGTTTTGGGACGTAGGTATGGGAGGCCCAATCTACAAACCATGAGAAGTACCCCTCAGGATATGAAGAAAGAGCGAGTCTGAGGCACTTGCTCAGGCTTTTGTTTCTGGACAAAACAACAATGGCTGTAGAATGTGGGGAGGTCTCATGGGATATGGCCGAATCTTCCTCTCTGTGGATTTGGCCCGGTCCCAATAGTTTTTCTTCAATTGTCGGATGGGAGGTCTCCTTTCAGGTTTATTACCTCAGGTGTCCGAACAAAATAGGAATTCCAAAGCAGAGCCCTGGGGAAGAGTGAAGGGACAACCCAAACTATGGTTAAAAATTGGGGCCTAGGTGCATGGCAGGCCCAATATGCTGTCTCTTCATCCAGCCACTGAGAGGCCTTACTTGAGGACTGGGCTCATGCTGAGGGTCACAATGTGTGTTTGTGACCAATGTGGCCCGCGAGCATGGGCGGGGCCTCATGGGCCACACTGGTTTCAACTACACTGGACTTTGGACAACCTGCCAAACACAAGGTCTCTGGCCATGGGGAATGTGTTCTGATATCTGCATCATTTTCAACCCTGGGCAGTGGTTGGAGATAAGGTCTAGGTTCTGAAGCCTGAGAAACCGAAGTTGGGAAGAGATGACGACCTAAGGCCATGGCGGGTCTGATATGCTCAGTGTGCGGTCAGCTGCCTGGGTGTTGGTCAGGAGGTTCGGGCTCAGGTTGTGTCAGTCAGTCATTAGTCCCAGGTTAGTCTATATGATTTGGGTACAGTCGAGTGCCGTATAGGTTTATCCTCATTTGAGGTGCCTGGGGAGCTCAATAGGCAAGATATTTTTTCTAGAGGGCAGGCAGAGTGCTGCACTTTGGTTCCAGAATTGCCAAACTTGAGGGCTTCTGGGCCAGGAGTGTGAGGACAGAAGTCTGAGAACACAAGCTAGACTTTGGCTTCAGGCCGAGGGCACGGCAGGTACCTCCTGCAGATCTGAACCAATATTTCATGCATCTGAAGTCACGGCGAGGATCAGACGTTGGCTCGGGTTGGAGTTTCTGTGCATGACTGCCCCTTCATGAACGGAGCGGAATCTCAAGGCCATGGAGGTTTTCCCACGTTGGGAGTTGTGGGATGCCCCCTTCAAGGATTCCTTCTGCGGGACAATTGAGACCTGTTGGGCAGCTCCAGGACATCCCATATGGAATGACTCCAGAGCACCGTTCGAGGATCGATGCCAGGGAATCCCGCCTCGCATTCCAATTTTCTCCCAGCAACAAGACAGTTGAGTTTTGATGGCTCTGCGGGAGCAATCGGGGCGGCTGTGTTGAAATGGACATTCCTGAGGTTGGGGCCTAATGTGTGTTTGTGTCCATGAGGGCCTTGGAATGGGGCGGTGACACCGGGACCCTGAAGTATTCTCCTAAGCTTTTGACATAGGTCCCATGCACAAGTTTCCTTGTGGAAAGGAGATTTGTTCTGAGGGGTGCCTCAGGAAACCCCCTATGCTGGTCTTGGTATCCAGGCTTTTGAGGAGACATGTCTGTAAACCAAAGCAATGGATCCGAATATGGCCTAGGGTCCTGTCTGGTTCCATCTTCTTCTCTGGGGACATCCATTTATGATATGAGTGGAGGTAGATGCTCAGCTGGTGTCAGACCGCCCTTGTTTGTCCCCGGAGACCTACACTATTGGGATGGCCTCGGGGACTTTGGAGAGTTCTCATAATTTGTACGATTTTGGATAATGGAATGGGCAGAATTCCCATGGATTGGGTAGGCACAGTCCTAATGTGTGGATCCAGGGGCCCCAGCCTGTAGGGTGTGTGGCCCAGGAATCTGAGGACAGAAGTCTGAAAACACAAGCTCAGCTTAGGTTGGGAACGTAGGTATGGCAGGGCCAATCTACAAACCATGAGAAGCACTCTTCAGGATATGAAGAAAGAGCGAGTCTGAGGCACTTGCTCAGGCTTTTGTCTCTGGATTTTGTATCAAAGATGGGCGTGGAACGTGGGGAGGCCTCATGGGCCATGGACAAATCTTCCTCTCTGTGGATTTGGCTCGGTCCCAATTTCTTTCCATCAATCTGTGGGATGGGAGGTCTCCTCTCAGGTTTGTTACCTCAGGTGTCCCAACCAAAGAGGAATTCCAAAGCAGAGCCCTGGGGAAGAGTGAAGGGACAACCCAAACGATGGTTATAAATTGGGGCCTAGGGGCATGGCAGACCCAATATGCTGTCTCTTCATCTAGCCACTGAGTGGCCTTACTTAAAGACTGGGCACAGGCTGAGGGTCAGCATGTGTGTTTGTGACCAATGTGGCCCGCGAGCATGGGCGAGACCTCATGGGCCACACTGGTTTCAACTACACTGAACTTTGGATAACAATCCAATCACAAGGTCTCTTGCCATGGGGAAGGAGCTCTGATTTCTGCATCATTTTCAACCCTGGGCAGTGTTTGGAGATAAGGTCTACGTTCTGAAGCCTGAAAACCGCAGTTGGGAAGAGATGACGACCTAAGGCCATGGCGGGTCTGATGTGCTCAGTGTGCGGTCAGCTGCCTGGGTGTTGGTCCGGAGTTTCGGGTTCAGGTTGTGTCAGACAGTGAATTAGTACCCAGGTTAGACTATATAATTCAGGTACAGTCGAAAGCCGTGTAGGTTTATCCTCATTTGAGGTGCCTGGGCTACTCATTAGGCAATATATTTTTTCTAGAGGCAGGCAGAGTGCTGCATTGTGGGTCCGGTATTGCCAAACATGAGGGATTCTGGACCAGGAGTGTGAGGACAAGTCTGAGAACAGAAGCTAGACTTGGGCTTCAGGCCGAGAGTACGGCTGGTACCCCCTGCAGATCTGAACGAATATCTCATGCTTCTGAAGTCACGGCGAGGATCAGACGTTGGCTCGGGTTGGAGTTTCTGTGCATGACTGCCCCTTCATGAACGGAGCGGAATCTCAAGGCCATGGAGGTTTTCCCACGTTGGGAGTTGTGGGATGCCCCCTTCAAGGATTCCTTCTGCGGGACAATTGAGACCTGTTGGGCAGCTCCAGGATATCCCATATGGAAGGACTCCAGAGCACCGTTCGGGGTGGATGCCTGGGAAGCGGGCCTCGCATTCCAAATGTCTCCTAGCAACAAGACAGTTGAGATCGGATAGCTCTGCGGGAGCAACCCGCGTGGCTGAGTTGAAATGGACTTTTAGGGTCGGGCCCATTGTGTGTTTGTGTCCATGAGTGCCTTGGAATGGGGCGTTGGCACCGGGACCCTGAAGTATTCTCCTAAGCTTTTGACATACCTCCCATGCACAAGTTTCCTTGTGGAGATGAGATTTGTTCTGAGGGGTGCCTCAGGAAACCCCCTATGCTGGTATTGGAAACCAGGCTTTTGAGGAGACATGCCTGTAAACCAAAACAATGGATCCGATTATGGCCTAGGGTCCTGTCTGGTTCAATCTTCTTCTCTGGTGATATCCATCTATGGAATGAGTGGAGGGAGATGCTCACCTGGTGTCACACCGCCCTTGTTTGTCCCTGGAGACCTACACTATTGGGATGGCCTCGGGGACTTTGGAGAGTTTTCTTAATTGGTGAGATTTTGGACAATGGAATGGGCAGAATTCCCATGGATTGGGTAGGCACAGTCCTAATGTGTGGCTCCAGGGGCCCCAGCCTGGAGGGTGTGCGGCCCAGGACTTTGAGGACAGAAGTCTGAAAACACAAACTCAGCTAAGGTTTTGGGACGTAGGTATGGGAGGCCCAATCTACAAACCATGAGAAGTACCCCTCAGGATATGAAGAAAGAGCGAGTCTGAGGCACTTGCTCAGGCTTTTGTTTCTGGACAAAACAACAATGGCTGTAGAATGTGGGGAGGTCTCATGGGATATGGCCGAATCTTCCTCTCTGTGGATTTGGCCCGGTCCCAATAGTTTTTCTTCAATTGTCGGATGGGAGGTCTCCTTTCAGGTTTATTACCTCAGGTGTCCGAACAAAATAGGAATTCCAAAGCAGAGCCCTGGGGAAGAGTGAAGGGACAACCCAAACTATGGTTAAAAATTGGGGCCTAGGTGCATGGCAGGCCCAATATGCTGTCTCTTCATCCAGCCACTGAGAGGCCTTACTTGAGGACTGGGCTCATGCTGAGGGTCACAATGTGTGTTTGTGACCAATGTGGCCCGCGAGCATGGGCGGGGCCTCATGGGCCACACTGGTTTCAACTACACTGGACTTTGGACAACCTGCCAAACACAAGGTCTCTGGCCATGGGGAATGTGTTCTGATATCTGCATCATTTTCAACCCTGGGCAGTGGTTGGAGATAAGGTCTAGGTTCTGAAGCCTGAGAAACCGAAGTTGGGAAGAGATGACGACCTAAGGCCATGGCGGGTCTGATATGCTCAGTGTGCGGTCAGCTGCCTGGGTGTTGGTCAGGAGGTTCGGGCTCAGGTTGTGTCAGTCAGTCATTAGTCCCAGGTTAGTCTATATGATTTGGGTACAGTCGAGTGCCGTATAGGTTTATCCTCATTTGAGGTGCCTGGGGAGCTCAATAGGCAAGATATTTTTTCTAGAGGGCAGGCAGAGTGCTGCACTTTGGTTCCAGAATTGCCAAACTTGAGGGCTTCTGGGCCAGGAGTGTGAGGACAGAAGTCTGAGAACACAAGCTAGACTTTGGCTTCAGGCCGAGGGCACGGCAGGTACCTCCTGCAGATCTGAACCAATATTTCATGCATCTGAAGTCACGGCGAGGATCAGACGTTGGCTCGGGTTGGAGTTTCTGTGCATGACTGCCCCTTCATGAACGGAGCGGAATCTCAAGGCCATGGAGGTTTTCCCACGTTGGGAGTTGTGGGATGCCCCCTTCAAGGATTCCTTCTGCGGGACAATTGAGACCTGTTGGGCAGCTCCAGGACATCCCATATGGAATGACTCCAGAGCACCGTTCGAGGATCGATGCCAGGGAATCCCGCCTCGCATTCCAATTTTCTCCCAGCAACAAGACAGTTGAGTTTTGATGGCTCTGCGGGAGCAATCGGGGCGGCTGTGTTGAAATGGACTTTCCCGAGGTTGGGGCCTAATGTGTGTTTGTGTCCATGAGGGCCTTGGAATGGGGCGGTGACACCGGGACCCTATAGTATTCTCCTAAGCTTTTGACATAGGTCCCATGCACAAGTTTCCTTGTGGAAAGGAGATTTGTTCTGAGGGGTGCCTCAGGAAACCCCCTATGCTGGTCTTGGAATCCAGGCTTTTGAGGAGACATGTCTGTAAACCAAAGAAATGGATCCGAATATGGCCTAGGGTCCTGTCTGGTTCCATCTTCTTCTCTGGGGACATCCATTTATGATATGAGTGGAGGTAGATGCTCAGCTGGTGTCAGACCGCCCTTGTTTGTCCCCGGAGACCTACACTATTGGGATGGCCTCGGGGACTTTGGAGAGTTCTCATAATTTGTACGATTTTGGATAATGGAATGGGCAGAATTCCCATGGATTGGGTAGGCACAGTCCTAATGTGTGGCTCCAGGGGCCCCAGCCTGTAGGGTGTGTGGCCCAGGAATCTGAGGACAGAAGTCTGAAAACACAAGCTCAGCTTAGGTTGGGAACGTAGGTATGGCAGGGCCAATCTACAAACCATGAGAAGCACTCTTCAGGATATGAAGAAAGAGCGAGTCTGAGGCACTTGCTCAGGCTTTTGTCTCTGGATTTTGTATCAAAGATGGGCGTGGAACGTGGGGAGGCCTCATGGGCCATGGACGAATCTTCCTCTCTGTGGATTTGGCTCGGTCCCAATTTCTTTCCATCAATCTGTGGGATGGGAGGTCTCCTCTCAGGTTTGTTACCTCAGGTGTCCCAACCAAAGAGGAATTCCAAAGCAGAGCCCTGGGGAAGAGTGAAGGGACAACCCAAACGATGGTTATAAATTGGGGCCTAGGGGCATGGCAGACCCAATATGCTGTCTCTTCATCTAGCCACTGAGTGGCCTTACTTAAAGACTGGGCACAGGCTGGCGGTCAGCATGTGTGTTTGTGACCAATATGGCCCGCGAGCATGGGCGGGGCCTCATGGGCCACACTGGTTTCAACTACACTGAACTTTGGATAACATGCCAATCACAAGGTCTCTTGCCATGGGGAAGGAGCTCTGATTTCTGCATCATTTTCAACCCTGGGCAGTGTTTGGAGAAAAGGTCTACGTTCTGAAGCCTGAAAACCGCATTGGGAAGAGATGACGACCTAAGGCCATGGCGGGTCTGATGTGCTCAGTGTGCGGTCAGCTGCCTGGGTGTTGGTCCGGAGGTTCGGGTTCAGGTTGTGTCAGACAGTGAATTAGTACCCAGGTTAGACTATATAATTCAGGTACAGTCGAGAGCCGTGTAGGTTTATCCTCATTTGAGGTGCCTGGGCTACTCATTAGGCAATATATTTTTTCTAGAGGCAGGCACAGTGCTGCATTGTGGGTCCGGTATTGCCAAACATGAGGGATTCTGGACCAGGAGTGTGAGGACAAGTCTGAGAACAGAAGCTAGACTTGGGCTTCAGGCCGAGGGCACGGCTGGTACCCCCTGCAGATCTGAACGAATATATCATGCTTCTGAAGTCACGGCGAGGATCAGACGTTGGCTCGGGTTGGAGTTTCTGTGCATGACTGCCCCTACATGAACGGAGCGGAATCTCAAGGCCATGGAGGTTTTCCCACGTCGGGAGTTGTGGGATGCCCCCTTCAAGGATTCCTTCTGCGGGACAATTGAGACCTGTTGGGCAGCTCCAGGATATCCAATATGGAAGGACTCCAGAGCACCGTTCGGGGTGGATGCCTGGGAAGCGGGCCTCGCATTCCAAATGTCTCCTAGCAACAAGACAGTTGAGATCGGATAGCTCTGCGGGAGCAACCCGCGTGGCTGAGTTGAAATGGACTTTTAGGGTCGGGCCCATTGTGTGTTTGTGTCCATGAGGGCCTTGGAATGGGGCGTTGGCACCGGGACCCTGAAGTATTCTCCTAAGCTTTTGACATACCTCCCATGCACAAGTTTCCTTGTGGAGATGAGATTTGTTCTGAGGGGTGCCTCAGGAAACCCCCTATGCTGGTATTGGAATCCAGGCTTTTGAGGAGACATGCCTGTAAACCAAAACAATGGATCCGATTATGGCCTAGGGTCCTGTCTGGTTCAATCTTCTTCTCTGGTGATATCCATCTATGGAATGAGTGGAGGGAGATGCTCACCTGGTGTCACACCGCCCTTGTTTGTCCCTGGAGACCTACACTATTGGGATGGCCTCGGGGACTTTGGAGAGTTTTCTTAATTGGTGAGATTTTGGACAATGGAATGGGCAGAATTCCCATGGATTGGGTAGGCACAGTCCTAATGTGTGGCTCCAGGGGCCCCAGACTGGAGGTTGTGCGGCCCAGGACTTTGAGGACAGAAGTCTGAAAACACAAACTCAGCTAAGGTTTTGGGACGTAGGTATGGGAGGCCCAATCTACAAACCATGAGAAGTACCCCTCAGGATATGACGAAAGAGCGAGTCTGAGGCACTTGCTCAGGCTTTTGTCTCTGCATTTTGTATCAACAATGGCTGTAGAATGTGGGGAGGCCTCATGGGATATGGACGAATCTTCCTCTCTGTGGATTTGGGCCGGTCCCAATAGTTTTTCTTCAATTGTCGGATGGGAGGTCTCCTTTCAGGTTTATTACCTCAGGTGTTCGAACAAAATAGGAATTCCAAAGCAGAGCCCTGGGGAAGAGTGAAGGGACAACCCAAACTATGGTTAAAAATTGGCGCCTAGGTGCATGGCAGGCCCAATATGCTGTCTCTTCATCCAGCCACTGAGAGGCCTTACTTGAGGACTGGGCTCATGCTGAGGGTCACAATGTGTGTTTGTGACCAATGTGGCCCGCGAGCATGGGCGGGGCCTCATGGGCCACACTGGTTTCAACTACACTGGACTTTGGACAACCTGCCAAACACAAGGTCTCTGGCCATGGGGAATGTGTTCTGATATCTGCATCATTTTCAACCCTGGGCAGTGGTTGGAGATAAGGTCTCGGTTCTGAAGCCTGAAAAACCGAAGTTGGGAAGAGATGACGACCTAAGGCCATGGCGGGTCTGATATGCTCAGTGTGCGGTCAGCTGCCTGGGTGTTGGTCAGGAGGTTCGGGCTCAGGTTGTGTCAGTCAGTGCATTAGTCCCAGGTTAGACTATATGATTTGGGTACAGTCGAGTGCCGTATAGGTTTATCCTCATTTGAGGTGCCTGGGGATCTCAATAGGCAAGATATTTTTTCTAGAGGGCAGGCAGAGTGCTGCACTTTGGTTCCAGAATTGCCAAACTTGAGGGCTTCTGGGCCAGGAGTGTGAGGACAGAAGTCTGAGAACACAAGCTAGACTTGGGCTTCAGGCCGAGGGCACGGCAGGTACCTCCTGCAGATCTGAACCAATATTTCATGCATCTGAAGTCACGGCGAGGATCAGACGTTGGCTCGGGTTGGAGTTTCTGTGCATGACTGCCCCTTCATGAACGGAGTGGAATCTCAAGGCCATGGAGGTTTTCCCACGTTGGGAGTTGTGGGATGCCCCCTTCAAGGATTCCTTCTGCAGGACAATTGAGACCTGTTGGGCAGCTCCAGGACATCCCATATGGAATGACTCAGAGCACCGTTCGAGGATCGATGCCAGGGAATCCCGCCTCGCATTCCAATTTTCTCCCAGCAACAAGACAGTTGAGTTTTGATGGCTCTGCGGGAGCAATCAGGGCGGCTGTGTTGAAATGGACTTTCCCGAGGTTGGGGCCTAATGTATGTTTGTGTCCATGAGGGCCTTGGAATGGGGCGGTGACCCCGGGACCCTGAAGTATTCTCCTAAGCTTTTGACATAGGTCCCATGCACAAGTTTCCTTGTGGAAACGAGATTTGTTCTGATGGGTGCCTCAGGAAACCCCCTATGCTGGTCTTGGAATCCAGGCTTTTGAGGAGACATGTCTGTAAACCAAAGCAATGGATCCGAATATGGCCTAGGGTCCTGTCTGGTTCCATCTTCTTCTCTGGGGATATCCATCTATGGAATGAGTGGAGGTAGATGCTCACCTGTTGTCAGACCACCCTTGTTTGTCCCCGGAGTCCTACACTATTGGGATGGCCCCTGGGACTTTGGAGAGTTCTCCTAATTTGTACGATTTTGGACAATGGAATGGGCAGAATTCCCATGGATTGGGTAGGCACAGTCCTAATGTGTGGCTCCAGGGGCCCCAGCCTGTAGGGTGTGTGGCCCAGGAATCTGAGGACAGAAGTCTGAAAATACAAACTCAGCTTAGGTTGGGAACGTAGGTATGGCAGGGCCAATCTACAAACCATGAGAAGGACTCTTCAGGATATGAAGAAAGAGCGAGTCTGAGGCGCTTGCTCAGGCTTTTGTCTCTGGATTTTGTATCAAAGATGGGCGTGGAACGTGGGGTGGCCTCATGGGCCATGGACGAATCTTCCTCTTTGTGGATTTGGCCCGGTCCCAATTTCTTTCCGTCAATCTGTGGGATGGGAGGTCTCCTCTCAGGTTTGTTACCTCAGGTGTCCCAACCAAAGAGGAATTCCAAAGCAGAGCCCTGGGGAAGAGTGAAGGGACAACCCAAACGATGGTTATAAATTGGGGCCTAGGGGCATGGCAGACCCAATATGCTGTCTCTTCATCCAGCCACTGAGTGGCCTTACTTAAAGACTGGGCACAGGCTGAGGGTCAGCATGCGTGTTTGTGACCAATGTGGCCCGCGAGCATGGGCGGGACCTCATGGGCCACACTGGTTTCAACTACACTGAACTTTGGATAACAATCCAATCACAAGGTCTCTTGCCATGGGGAAGGAGCTCTGATTTCTGCATCATTTTCAACCCTGGGCAGTGTTTGGAGATAAGGTCTACGTTCTGAAGCCTGAAAACCGCAGTTGGGAAGAGATGACGACCTAAGGCCATGGCGGGTCTGATGTGCTCAGTGAGCGGTCAGCTCCCTGGGTGTTGGTCCGGAGGTTCGGGTTCAGGTTGTGTCAGACAGTGAATTAGTACCCAGGTTAGACTATATAATTCAGGTACAGTCGAGAGCCGTGTAGGTTTATCCTCATTTGAGGTGCCTGGGCTACTCATTAGGCAATATATTTTTTCTAGAGGCAGGCAGAGTGCTGCATTGTGGGTCCGGTATTGCCAAACATGAGGGATTCTGGACCAGGAGTGTGAGGACAAGTCTGAGAACAGAAGCTAGACTTGGGCTTCAGGCCGAGAGTACGGCTGGTACCCCCTGCAGATCTGAACGAATATCTCATGCTTCTGAAGTCACGGCGAGGATCAGACGTTGGCTCGGGTTGGAGTTTCTGTGCATGACTGCCCCTTCATGAACGGAGCGGAATCTCAAGGCCATGGAGGTTTTCCCACGTTGGGAGTTGTGGGATGCCCCCTTCAAGGATTCCTTCTGCGGGACAATTGAGACCTGTTGGGCAGCTCTAGGATATCCCATATGGAAGGACTCCAGAGCACCGTTCGGGGTGGATGCCAGAAGCGGGCCTCGCATTCCAAATGTCTCCTAGCAACAAGACAGTTGAGATCGGATAGCTCTGCGGGAGCAACCGGCGTGGGTGAGTTGAAATGGACTTTTAGGGTCGGGCCCATTGTGTGTTTGTGTCCATGAGGGCCTTGGAATGGGGCGTTGGCACCGGGACCCTGAAGTATTCTCCTAAGCTTTTGACATACCTCCCATGCACAAGTTTCCTTGTGGAGATGAGATTTGTTCTGAGGGGTGCCTCAGGAAACCCCCTATGCTGGTATTGGAAACCAGGCTTTTGAGGAGACATGCCTGTAAACCAAAACAATGGATCCGATTATGGCCTAGGGTCCTGTCTGGTTCAATCTTCTTCTCTGGTGATATCCATCTATGGAATGAGTGGAGGGAGATGCTCACCTGGTGTCACACCGCCCTTGTTTGTCCCTGGAGACCTACACTATTGGGATGGCCTCGGGGACTTTGGAGAGTTTTCTTAATTGGTGAGATTTTGGACAATGGAATGGGCAGAATTCCCATGGATTGGGTAGGCACAGTCCTAATGTGTGGCTCCAGGGGCCCCAGCCTGGAGGGTGTGCAGCCCAGGACTTTGAGGACAGAAGTCAGAAAACACAAACTCAGCTAAGGTTTTGGGACGTAGGTATGGGAGGCCCAATCTACAAACCATGAGAAGTACCCCTCAGGATATGAAGAAAGAGCGAGTCTGAGGCACTTGCTCAGGCTTTTGTCTGTGGATTTTGTATCAACAATGGCTGTAGAATGTGGGGAGGCCTCATGGGATATGGACGAATCTTCCTCTCTGTGGATTTGGGCCGGTCCCAATAGTTTTTCTTCAATTGTCGGATGGGAGGTCTCCTTTCAGGTTTATTACCTCAGGTGTCCGAACAAAATAGGAATTCCAAAGCAGAGCCCTGGGGAAGAGTGAAGGGACAACCCAAACTATGGTTAAAAATTGGGGCCTAGGTGCATGGCAGGCCCAATATGCTGTCTCTTCATCCAGCCACTGAGAGGCCTTACTTGAGGACTGGGCTCATGCTGAGGGTCACAATGTGTGTTTGTGACCAATGTGGCCCGCGAGCATGGGCGGGGCCTCATGGGCCACACTGGTTTCAACTACACTGGACTTTGGACAACCTGCCAAACACAAGGTCTCTGGCCATGGGGAATGTGTTCTGATATCTGCATCATTTTCAACCCTGGGCAGTGGTTGGAGATAAGGTCTAGGTTCTGAAGCCTGAAAAACCGAAGTTGGGAAGAGATGACGACCTAAGGCCATGGCGGGTCTGATATGCTCAGTGTGCGGTCAGCTGCCTGGGTGTTGGTCAGGAGGTTCGGGCTCAGGTTGTGTCAGTAAGTGCATTAGTCCCAGGTTAGACTATATGATTTGGGTACAGTCGAGTGCCGTATAGGTAAATCCTCATTTGAGGTGCCTGGGGAACTCAATAGGCAAGATATTTTTTCTAGAGGGCAGGCAGAGTGCTGCACTTTGGTTCCAGAATTGCCAAACTTGAGGGCTTCTGGGCCAGGAGTGTGAGGACAGAAGTCTGAGAACACAAGCTAGACTTTGGCTTCAGGCCGAGGGCACGGCAGGTACCTCCTGCAGATCTGAACCAATATTTCATGCATCTGAAGTCACGGCGAGGATCAGACGTTTGCTCGGGTTGGAGTTTCTGTGCATGACTGCCCCTTCATGAACGGAGCGGAATCTCAAGGCCATGGAGGTTTTCCCACGTTGGGAGTTGTGGGATGCCCCCTTCAAGGATTCCTTCTGCGGGACAATTGAGACCTGTTGGTCAGCTCCAGGACATCCCATATGGAATGACTCCAGAGCACCGTTCGACGATCGATGCCAGGGAATCCAGCCTCGCATTCCAATTTTCTCCCAGCAACAAGACAGTTGAGTTTTGATGGCTCTGCGGGAGCAATCGGGGCGGCTGTGTTGAAATGGACTTTCCCGAGGATGGGGCCTAATGTGTGTTTGTGTCCATGAGGGCCTTGGAATGGGGCGGTGACACCGGGACCCTGAAGTATTCTCCTAAGCTTTTGACATAGGTCCCATGCACAAGTTTCCTTGTGGAAACGAGATTTGTTCTGATGGGTGCCTCAGGAAACGCCCTATGCTGGTCTTGGAATCCAGGCTTTTGAGGAGACATGTCTGTAAACCAAAGCAATGGATCCGAATATGGCCTAGGGTCCTGTCTGGTTCCATCTTCTTCTCTGGGGACATCCATTTATGATATGAGTGGAGGTAGATGCTCAGCTGGTGTCAGACCGCCCTTGTTTGTCCCCGGAGACCTACACTATTGGGATGGCCTCGGGGACTTTGGAGAGTTCTCCTAATTTGCACGATTTTGGATAATGGAATGGGCAGAATTCCCATGGATTGGGTAGGCAGAGTCCTAATGTGTGGTTCCAGGGGCCCCAGCCTGTAGGGTGTGTGGCCCAGGAATCTGAGGACAGAATTCTGAAAACACAAGCTCAGCTTAGGTTGGGAACGTAGGTATGGCAGGGCCAATCTACAAACCATAAGAAGGACTCTTCAGGATATGAAGAAATAGCGAGTCTGAGGCGCTTGCTCAGGCTTTTGTCTCTGGATTTTGTATCAAAGATGGGCGTGGAACGTGGGGAGGCCTCATGGGCCATGGACGAATCTTCCTCTCTGTGGATTTGGCCCGGTCCCAATGTCTTTCCGTCAATCTGTGGGATGGGAGGTCTCCTCTCAGGTTTGTTACCTCAGGTGTCCCAACCAAAGAGGAATTCCAAAGCAGAGCCCTGGGGAAGAGTGAAGGGACAACCCAAACAATGGTTATAAATTGGGGCCTAGGGGCATGGCAGACCCAATATGCTGTCTCTTCATCCAGCCACTGAGTGGCCTTACTTAAAGACTGGGCACAGGCTGAGGGTCAGCATGTGTGTTTGTGACCAATGTGGCCTGCGAGCATGGGCGGGGCCTCAAGGGCCACACTGGTTTCAACTACAAGAACTTTGGATAACATGCCAATCACAAGGTCTCTTGCCATGGGGAAGGAACTCTGATTTCTGCATCATTTTCAACCCTGGGCAGTGTTTGTAGATAAGGTCTACGTTCCGAAGCCTGAAAACCGCAGTTGGGAAGAGATGACGACCTAAGGCCATGGCGGGTCTGATGTGCTCAGTGAGCGGTCAGCTGCCTGGTTGTTGGTCCAGAGGTTCGGGTTCAGGTTGTGTCAGACAGTGAATTAGTACCCAGGTTAGACTATATAATTCAGGTACAGTCGAGAGCCGTGTAGGTTTATCCTCATTTGAGGTGCCTGGGCTACTCATTAGGCAATATATTTTTTCTAGAGGCAGGCAGAGTGCTGCATTGTGGGTCCGGTATTGCCAAACATGAGGGATTCTGGACCAGGAGTGTGAGGACAAGTCTGAGAACAGAAGCTAGACTTGGGCTTCAGGCCGAGGGCACGGCTGGTACCCCCTGCAGACCTGAACGAATATCTCATGCTTCTGAAGTCACGGCGAGGATCAGACGTTGGCTCGGGTTGGAGTTTCTGTGCATGACTGCCCCTTCATGAACGGAGCGGAATCTCAAGGCCATGGAGGTTTTCCCACGTTGGGAGTTGTGGGATGCCCCCTTCAAGGATTCCTTCTGCGGGACAATTGAGACCTGTTGGGCAGCTCCAGGATATCCCATATGGAAGGACTCCAGAGCACCGTTCGGGGTGGATGCCTGGGAAGCGGGCCTCGCATTCCAAATGTCTCCTAGCAACAAGACAGTTGAGATCGGATAGCTCTGCGGGAGCAACCCGCGTGGCTGAGTTGAAATGGACTTTTAGGGTCGGGCCCATTGTGTGTTTGTGTCCATGAGGGCCTTGGAATGGGGCGTTGGCACCGGGACCCTGAAGTATTCTCCTAAGCTTTTGACATACCTCCCATGCACAAGTTTCCTTGTGGAGATGAGATTTGTTCTGAGGGGTGCCTCAGGAAACCCCCTATGCTGGTATTGGAATCCAGGCTTTTGAGGAGACATGCCTGTAAACCAAAACAATGGATCCGATTATGGCCTAGGGTCCTGTCTGGTTCAATCTTCTTCTCTGGTGATATCCATCTATGGAATGAGTGGAGGGAGATGCTCACCTGGTGTCACACCGCCCTTGTTTGTCCCTGGAGACCTACACTATTGGGATGGCCTCGGGGACTTTGGAGAGTTTTCTTAATTGGTGAGATTTTGGACAATGGAATGGGCAGAATTCCCATGGATTGGGTAGGCACAGTTCTAATGTGTGGCTCCAGGGGCCCCAGCCTGGAGGGTGTGCGGCCCAGGACTTTGAGGACAGAAGTCTGAAAACACAAACTCAGCTAAGGTTTTGGGACGTAGGTATGGGAGGCCCAATCTATAAACCATGAGAAGTACCCCTCAGGATATGAAGAAAGAGCGAGTCTGAGGCACTTGCTCAGGCTTTTGTTTCTAGACAAAACAACAATGGCTGTAGAATGTGGGGAGGTCTCATGGGATATGGACGAATCTTCCTCTCTGTGGATTTGGCCCGGTCCCAATAGTTTTTCTTCAATTGTCGGATGGGAGGTCTCCTTTCAGGTTTATTACCTCAGGTGTCCGAACAAAATAGGAATTCCAAAGCAGAGCCCTGGGGAAGAGTGAAGGGACAACCCAAACTATGGTTAAAAATTGGGGCCTAGGTGCATGGCAGGCCCAATATGCTGTCTCTTCATCCAGCCACTGAGAGGCCTTACTTGAGGACTGGGCTCATGCTGAGGGTCACAATGTGTGTTTGTGACCAATGTGGCCCGCGAGCATGGGCGGGGCCTCATGGGCCACACTGGTTTCAACTACACTGGACTTTGGACAACCTGCCAAACACAAGGTCTCTGGCCATGGGGAATGTGTTCTGATATCTGCATCATTTTCATCCTGGGCAGTGGTTGGAGATAAGGTCTAGGTTCTGAAGCCTGAAAAACCGAAGTTGGGAAGAGATGACGACCTAAGGCCATGGCGGGTCTTATATGCTCAGTGTGCGGTCAGCTGCCTGGGTGTTGGTCAGGAGGTTCGGGCTCAGGTTGTGTCAGTCAGTGCATTAGTCCCAGGTTAGACTATATGATTTGGGTACAGTCGAGTGCCGTATAGGTTTATCCTCATTTGAGGTGCCTGGGGAGCTCAATAGGCAAGATATTTTTTCTAGAGGGCAGGCAGAGTGCTGCACTTTGGTTCCAGAATTGCCAAATGAGGGCTTCTGGGCCAGGAGTGTGAGGACAGAAGTCTGAGAACACAAGCTAGACTTGGGCTTCAGGCCGAGGGCACGGCAGGTACCTCCTGCAGATCTGAACCAATATTTCATGCATCTGAAGTCACGGCGAGGATCAGGCGTTGGCTCGGGTTGGAGTTTCTGTGCATGACTGCCCCTTCATGAACGGAGCGGAATCTCAAGGCCATGGAGGTTTTCCCACGTTGGGAGTTGTGGGATGCCCCCTTCAAGGATTCCTTCTGCGGGACAATTGAGACCTGTTGGTCAGCTCCAGGACATCCCATATGGAATGACTCCAGAGCACCGTTCGAGGATCGATGCCAGGGAATCCCGCCTAGCATTCCAATTTTCTCCCAGCAACAAGACAGTTGAGTTTTGATGGCTCTGCGGGAGCAATCGGGGCGGCTGTGTTGAAATGGACTTTCCCGAGGATGGGGCCTAATGTGTGTTTGTGTCCATGAGGGCCTTGGAATGGGGCGGTGACACCGGGACCCTGAAGTATTCTCCTAAGCTTTTGACATAGGTCCCATGCACATGTTTCCTTGTGGAAACGAGATTTGTTCTGATGGGTGCCTCAGGAAACCCCCTATGCTGGTCTTGGAATCCAGGCTTTTGAGGAGACATGTCTGTAAACCAAAGCAATGGATCCGAATATGGCCTAGGGTCCTGTCTGGTTCCATCTTCTTCTCTGGGGACATCCATTTATGATATGAGTGGAGGTAGATGCTTAGCTGGTGTCAGACCGCCCTTGTTTGTCCCCGGAGACCTAAACTATTGGGATTGCCTCGGGGACTTTGGAGAGTTCTCCTAATTTGTACGATTTTGGATAATGGAATGGGCAGAATTCCCATGGATTGGGTAGGCACAGTCCTAATGTGTGGATCCAGGGGCCCCAGCCTGTAGGGTGTGTGGCCCAGGAATCTGAGGACAGAATTCTGAAAACACAAGCTCAGCTTAGGTTGGGAACGTAGGTATGGCAGGGCCAATCTACAAACCATGAGAAGGACTCTTCAGGATATGAAGAAAGAGCGAGTCTGAGGCGCTTGCTCAGGCTTTTGTCTCTGGATTTTGTATCAAAGATGGGCGTGGAACGTGGGGAGACCTCATGGGCCATGGACGAATCTTCCTCTCTGTGGATTTGGCCCGGTCCCAATTTCTTTCCGTCAATCTGTGGGATGGGAGGTCTCCTCACAGGTTTGTTACCTCAGGTGTCCCAACCAAAGAGGAATTCCAAAGCAGAGCCCTGGGGAAGAGTGAAGGGACAACCCAAACAATGGTTATAAATTGGGGCCTAGGGGCATGGCAGACCCAATATGCTGTCTCTTCATCCAGCCACTGAGTGGCCTTACTTAAAGACTGGGCACAGGCTGAGGGTCAGCATGTGTGTTTGTGACCAATGTGGCCTGCGAGCATGGGCGGGGCCTCAAGGGCCACACTGGTTTCAACTACAAGAACTTTGGATAACATGCCAATCGCAAGGTCTCTTGCCATGGGGAAGGAGCTCTGATATCTGCATCATTTTCAACCCTGGGCAGTGTTTGGAGATAAGGTCTACGTTCTGAAGCCTGAAAACCGCAGTTGGGAAGAGATGACGACCTAAGGCCATGGCGGGTCTGGTGTGCTCAGTGTGCGGTCAGCTGCCTGGTTGTTGGTCCAGAGGTTCGGGTTCAGGTTGTGTCAGACAGTGAATTAGTACCCAGGTTTGACTATATAATTCAGGTAGAGTCCAGAGCCGTGTAGGTTTATCCTCATTTGAGGTGCCTGGGCTACTCATTAGGCAATATATTTTTTCTAGAGGCAGGCACAGTGCTGCATTGTGGGTCCGGTATTGCCAAACATGAGGGATTCTGGACCAGGAGTGTGAGGACAAGTCTGAGAAAAGAAGCTAGACTTGGGCTTCAGGCCGAGGGCACGGCTGGTACCCCCTGCAGATCTGAACGAATATCTCATGCTTCTGAAGTCACGGCGAGGATCAGACGTTGGCTCGGGTTGGAGTTTCTGTGCATGACTGCCCCTTCATGAACGGAGCGGAATCTCAAGGCCATGGAGGTTTTCCCACGTTGGGAGTTGTGGGATGCCCCCTTCAAGGATTCCTTCTGCGGGACAATTGAGACCTGTTGGGCAGCTCCAGGATATCCCATATGGAAGGAATCCAGAGCACCGTTCGGGGTGGATGCCTGGGAAGCGGGCCTCACATTCCAAAAGTCTCCTAGCAACAAGACAGTTGAGATCGGATAGCTCTGCGGGAGCAACCGGCGTGGCTGAGTTGAAATGGACTTTTAGGGTCGGGCCCATTGTGTGTTTGTGTCCATGAGGGCCTTGGAATGGGGCGTTGGCACCGGGACCCAGAAGTATTCTCCTAAGCTTTTGACATACCTCCCATGCACAAGTTTCCTTGTGGAGATGAGATTTGTTCTGAGGGGTGCCTCAGGAAACCCCCTATGCTGGTATTGGAAACCAGGCTTTTGAGGAGACATGCCTGTAAACCAAAACAATGGATCCGATTATGGCCTAAGGTCCTGTCTCGTTCAAACTTCTTCTCTGGTGATATCCATCTATGAAATGAGTGGAGGGAGATGCTCACCTGGTGTCACACCGCCCTTGTTTGTCCCTGGAGACCTACACTATTGGGATGGCCTCGGGGACTTTGGAGAGTTTTCTTAATTGGTGAGAATTTGGACAATGGAATGGGCAGAATTCCCATGGATTGGGTAGGCACAGTCCTAATGTGTGGCTCAGGGGCCCCAGCCTGGAGGGTGTGTGGCCCAGGACTTTGAGGACAGAAGTCTGAAAACACAAACTCAGCTAAGGTTTTGGGACGTAGGTATGGGAGGCCCAATCTACAAACCATGAGAAGTACCCCTCAGGATATGAAGAAAGAGCGAGTCTGATGCACTTGCTCAGGCTTTTGTCTCTGGATTTTACATCAACAATGGCTGTAGAATGTGGGGAGGCCTCATGGGATATGGACGAATTCCTCTCTGTGGATTAGGCCCGTTCCCAATAGTTTTTCTTCAATTGTCGGATGGGAGGTCTCCTTTCAGGTTTATTACCTCAGGTGTCCGAACAAAATAGGAATTCCAAAGCAGAGCCCTGGGAAAGAGTGAAGGGACAACCCAAACTATGGTTAAAAATTGGGGCCTAGGTGCATGGCAGGCCCAATATGCTGTCTCTTCATCCAGCCACTGAGACCTTACTTGAGGACTGGGCTCATGCTGAGGGTAACAATGTGTGTTTGTGACCAATGTGGCCTGCGAGCATGGGCGGGGCCTCATGGGCCAGACTGGTTTCAACTACACTGGACTTTGGACAACCTGCCAAACACAAGGTCTCTGGCCATGGGGAATGTGTTCTGATATCTGCATCATTTTCAACCCTGGGCAGTGTTTGGATATAAGGTCTAGGTTCTGAAGCCTGAAAAACCGAAGTTGGGAGGAGATGACGACCTAAGGCCATGGCGGGTCTGATATGCTCAGTGTCCGGTCAGCTGCCTGGGTATTGGTCAGGAGGTTCGGGCTCAGGTTGTGTCAGTCAGTGCATTAGTCCCAGGTTAGACTATATGATTTAGGTACAGTCGAGTGCCGTATAGGTTTATCCTCATTTGAGGTGCCTGGGGAGCTCAATAGGCAAGATATTTTTTCTAGAGGGCAGGCAGAGTGCTGCACTTTGGTTCCCGAATTGCCAAACTTGAGGGCTTCTGGGCCAGGAGTGTGAGGACAGAAGTCTGAGAACACAAGCTAGACTTGGGCTTCAGGCCGAGGGCACGGCAGGTACCTCCTGCAGATCTGAACCAATATTTCATGCATCTGAAGTCACGGCGAGGATCAGACGTTGGCTCGGGTTGGAGTTTCTGTGCATGACTGCCCCTTCATGAACGGAGCGGAATCTCAAGGCCATGGAGGTTTTCCCACGTTGGGAGTTGTGGGATGCCCCCTTCAAGGATTCCTTCTGCGGGACAATTGAGACCTGTTGGTCAGCTCCAGGACATCCCATATGGAATGACTCCAGAGCACCGTTCGAGGATCGATGCCAGGGAATCCCGCCTCACATTCCAATTTTCTCCTAGCAACAAGACAGTTGAGTTTTGATTGCTCTGCGGGAGCAATCGGGGCGGCTGTGTTGAAATGGACTTTCCCGAGGATGGGGCCTAATGTGTGTTTGTGTCCATGAGGGCCTTGGAATGGGGCGGTGACACCGGGACCCTGAAGTATTCTCCTAAGCTTTTGACATAGGTCCCATGCACAAGTTTCCTTGTGGAAACGAGATTTGTTCTGATGGGTGCCTCAAAAAAACCCCTATGCTGGTCTTGGAATCCAGGCTTTTGAGGAGACATGTCTGTAAACCAAAGCAATGGATCCGAATATGGCCTAGGGTCCTGTCTGGTTCCATCTTCTTCTCTGGGGACATCCATTTATGATATGAGTGGAGGTAGATGCTCAGCTGGTGTCAGACCGACCTTGTTTGTCCCCGGAGACCTACACTATTGGGATGGCCTCGGGGACTTTTAAGAGTTCTCCTAATTTGTACAATTTTGGATAATGGAATGGGCAGAATGCCCATGGATTGGGTAGGCACAGTCCTAATGTGTGGCTCCAGGGGCCCCAGCCTGTAGGGTGTGTGGCCCAGGAATCTGAGGACAGAATTCTGAAAACACAAGCTCAGCTTAGGTTGGGAACGTAGGTTGGCAGGGCTTATCTACAAACCATGAGAAGGACTCTTCAGGATATGAAGAAAGAGCGATTCTGAGGCGCTTTCTCAGGCTTTTGTCTCTGGATTTTGTATCAAAGATGGGCGTGGAACGTGGGGAGGCCTCATGGGCCATGGACGAATCTTCCTCTCTGTGGATTTGGCCCGGTCCCAATTTCTTTCTGTCAATCTGTGGGATGGGAGGTCTCCTCTCAGGTTTGTTACCTCAGGTGTCCCAACCAAAGAGGAATTCCAAAGCAGAGCCCTGGGGAAGAGTGAAGGGACAACCCAAACGATGGTTATAAATTGGGGCCTAGGGGCATGGCAGACCCAATATGCTGTCTCTTCATCCAGCCACTGAGTGGCCTTACTTAAAGACTGGGCACAGGCTGAGGGTCAGCATGTGTGTTTGTGACCAATGTGGCCCGCGAGCATGGGCGGGGCCTCATGGGCCACATTGGTTTCAACTACACTGAACTTTGGATAACATGCCAATCACAAGGTCTCTTGCCATGGGGAAGGAGCTCTGATTTCTGCATCATTTTCAACCCTGGGCAGTGTTTGGAGATAAGGTCTACGTTCTGAAGCCTGAAAACCGCAGTTGGGAAGAGATGACGGCCTAAGGCCATGGCGGGTCTGATGTGCTCAGTGTGCGGTCAGCTGCCTGGGTGTTGGTCCGGAGGTTCGGGTTCAGGTTGTGTCAGACAGTGAATTAGTACCCAGGTTAGACTATATAATTCAGGTACAGTCGAGAGCCGTGTAGGTTTATCCTCATTTGAGGTGCCTGGGCTACTCATTAGGCAATATATTTTTTCTAGAGGCAGGCAGAGTGCTGCATTGTGGGTCCGGTATTGCCAAACATGAGGGATTCTGGACCAGGAGTGTGAGGTCAAGTCTGAGAACAGAAGCTAAACTTGGGCTTAAGGCCGAGGGCACGGCTGGTACCCCCTGCAGATCTGAACGAATATCTCATGCTTCTGAAGTCACGGCGAGGATCAGACGTTGGCTCGGGTTGGAGTTTCTGTGCATGACTGCCCCTTCATGAACGGAGCGGAATCTCAAGGCCATGGAGGTTTTCCCACGTTGGGAGTTGTGGGATGCCCCCTTCAAGGATTCCTTCTGCGGGACAATTGAGACCTGTTGGGCAGCTCCAG